>NW_024039628.1:82500-580413 GCF_016077235.1 Cyprinodon tularosa
TTCATATGGCCGCAGCCTTCAGACGGCGACAGCTTTCATATGGCGGCTGCCTTCATATGGCCGCAGCCTTCAGACGGCGGCTGCCTTCATATGGCCGCAGCCTTCAGACGGCGGCTGCCTTCATATGGCCGCAGCCTTCAGACGGCGGCTGCCTTCATATGGCCGCAGCCTTCAGACGGCGGCTGCCTTCATATGGCTGTAGCCTTCATATGGCGGTCGCCATCATATGGCCGCAGCCTTCAGACGGCGGCTGCCTTCATATAGCCGCAGCCTTCAGACGGCGGCTGCCTTCATATGGCCGCAGCCTTCAGACGGCGGCTGCCTTCATATGGCCGCAGCCTTCAGACGGCGGCTGCCTTCATATAGCCGCAGCCTTCAGACGGCGGCTGCCTAAAGACGGCGGCTGCCTTCATATGGCCGCAGCCTTCAGACGGCGGCTGCCTTCATATGGCTGTAGCCTTCATATGGCGGTCGCCATCATATGGCCGCAGCCTTCAGACGGCGGCTGCCTTCATATAGCCGCAGCCTTCAGACGGCGGCTGCCTTCATATGGCCGCAGCCTTCAGACGGCGGCTGCCTTCATATGGCCGCAGCCTTCAGACGGCGGCTGCCTTCATATGGCCGCAGCCTTCAGACGGCGGCTGCCTAAAGACGGCGGCTGCCTTCATATGGCCGCAGCCTTCAGACGGCGGCTGCCTTCATATGGCTGTAGCCTTCATATGGCGGTCGCCATCATATGGCCGCAGCCTTCAGACGGCGGCTGCCTTCATATAGCCGCAGCCTTCAGACGGCGGCTGCCTTCATATGGCCGCAGCCTTCAGACGGCGACTGCCTTCATATGGCCGCAGCCTTCAGACGGCGGCTGCCTTCATATGGCCGCAGCCTTCAGACGGCGGCTGCCTTCATATAGCCGCAGCCTTCAGACGGCGGCTGCCTTCATATGGCTGTAGCCTTCATAGGGCGGTCGCCATCATATGGCCGCAGCCTTCAGACGGCGGCTGCCTTCATATGGCCGCAGCCTTCAGACGGCGGCTGCCTTCATATGGCTTTAGCCTTCATATGGCGGTCGCCATCATATGGCCGCAGCCTTCAGACGGCGGCTGCCTTCATATGGCCGCAGCCTTCAGACGGCGGCTGCCTTCATATGGCTGTAGCCTTCATATGGCGGTCGCCATCATATGGCCGCAGCCTTCAGACGGCGGCTGCCTTCATATGGCTGTAGCCTTCATATGGCGGTCGCCATCATATGGCCGCAGCCTTCAGACGGCGGCTGCCTTCATATAGCCGCAGCCTTCAGACGGCGGCTGCCTTCATATAGCAGCAGCCTTCAGACGGCGGCTGCCTTCATATGGCCGCAGCCTTCAGACGGCGGCTGCCTTCATATAGCCGCAGCCTTCAGACGGCGGCTGCCTTCATATGGCCGCAGCCTTCAGACGGCGGCTGCCTTCAGACGGCGGCAGCCATCAGACGCAGCCATGATGAAAGGTTTCAGCCGTGCATTAAAAGCCGTTTCCTTTGCAGAAGCGGACGGTGATCTGTGACCCAGTGATCTGTCCAGAGCTGACCTGCTCCAGAACCAGTCAGCCTGAGGGCCGCTGCTGTCCCGTCTGTGATGGTGAGCCGTCCCCTTCGTCTGTTTGTCCTTCACCCGTAAGTCTGAGTCAGAGACGCGTCTCTGACCGCCGTCCTCAGGGAGGCTCTCAACTTTTCATGACTGTTTTTCCAGAAAGGAGGGAGGCCAAGGACACGGTCACTCCAGAGCCGGCGGAGGAACATCTGGAAGGTCTTTTCTAGCTGCTGTTTGTCTTTATGGGATCTCGGTCACATGGATCCTCTTCTAACCTTTGCTCTCGACTTTTCCACCACTCAGGTTGCTACTTTGAGGGCGACCAGAAGATGCATGCCCCGGGAACCACATGGCATCCCTTTGTTCCTCCCTTCGGGTACATAAAGTGCGCCGTCTGCACGTGCAAGGTCAGAACCAGTCAGAACCAGTCAGAAACAGCCGACATGCGGTGGTTTTCTGCCACAGAGGCTCTGATCTTCTGTGAGGTAAAATCTCCAACCTGCTGCCGTTCTGACCTCAGGGCTCCACGGGGGAGGTTCACTGTGAGAAGGTGACGTGTCCGGCGCTGAGCTGCAGCCACCCGGTGAGACGCAGCCCCTCTGACTGCTGTAAGGAGTGTCCTGAGGAGGACCGGACCCCCCGCCTGGAGCACGGCGACATGATGCAGGCCGACGGCCCCCGCCACTGCAAGTTTGGAAAGAACTTCTACCAGAACAGCGACAGCTGGCATCCCTGGGTGCCGCTGGTGGGCGAGATGAAATGCATCAACTGCTGGTGTGACGTAAGCCTCCCGGATCGGCAGGTTGAAACCGGAATAAACCGGATTGTAAACGGCAAACCTTCACCTTTCTCTCTCATTCTGTCCCCTCAGCATGGAGTCACCAAATGCCAAAGGAAACAGTGTCCGGTGCTGAGCTGCTTCAACGTCACCCGAACAGAGAGCTCCTGCTGCCCCGCATGCGCCGGTGAGACATGAGGGTCCTTCAGAGAGAATCTGCCTGATCTGGATCTATAGTGACCTGAGCTGACTTGATGTGCATTAGAGCATAGAAATAAATTGAATAGAGTTGAAATATCCCCATCCTGTTATCAACAATGTTCCTGTTGGGACGTTTTTCCAGTGAATATCTGAGTCCTTAACCAGAAGGTAAAACTAAACAGGATGTTTTTCTGCTGTGCTCTGATTGGACGACTGATAGACACTGATTGGTGGGAGGGATTCCCTCCAGGTGTGGCTGAAGTTGGTGTCTCTGTTCTCTGGAGCTCAGCTTCGTTCTTCTTCTCCTTAGATCACAAACAGGAAGCAGATCTGATGACAAAACCAGCGAGCAGAAGACGAAGCTGGAAGCAGTAAGGATGAGACCCCCCCGCAGATGGTCCCCAGAGCTGCACGCCGCCCCCCCATCTCTCCTGACCGACACCCACCCTGTTAGCAGCTTCACGATTGTAGCGAGAGGAGCCTCTAGAGACTGGAGGGAGTGACCCCGACACAAAGACTTTAAGGGAGCCCCATCCTGACGTCACGCCGCCTGCACCGTCTGCTGGACTTTAAGGAGGGCGGAGCTTCAGCTGCTCTCTGACTGGAAGGGAAAGGAAGGCAGTTTATGGACAGAGCTTCGTGTTGAAGTGCAGCCACTGCCAAGCGGAGCTGCTGCAGCTCCTCCTGCTGCTGCAGCTCCTCCTCCTGCTGCTGCAGCTCCTCCTGCTGCTGCAGCTCCTCCTCCAGCTGCTGCAGCTCCTCCTGCTGCTGCAGCTCCTACTGGACTCAGCCATGGAAAGTGTTCCTGAAGCGGCGAGCGTGGGCCTGCGGTCTCCCTGCTCGCCTCCGTTTATTGTTAGAAAGTGGTTCTGCTCTGTATTCCTGACAGGATGCCTCCGTTTCTCTGGGACACGACATTAAAACACCTTCTGTTTATATCATTTCGCCTCAGCTTCACTTCTTCCTGTTTGCTCTGAAAGTTGGGATTTTTTTACGGGAAATTTGAAGCAGGTTTGTATTTTGTATTTATTGAAAACTGTTGGATAGAAAAAATAAAAGCGTTTGATAGTAAACAGGAAACGTCTGCTGATTTCTAGATGCTTTAACCTCCAACTTCTAACTTTTTTTTGCAGTTTTAAATAAATATTTTCTAGATTTTCTTCCAATAGTCGATGTTTTTCTGCTGTCCCTTTAAACTGGTTCAAAACCAGAACCAGTTCCAGTAGATGTGTCCTCACCATGAGCAACGAAGAAGCCCTCAGAGGTCAAAGATCAATGGACAGACGCGTCTGTTTGTAGGAGGATTTGCTGGTTTCAGGAGGCAGCAGACGATCAGCTGATCGCTCACACTGACTGTTTGGGTGAGAAAAGGCAGCAAAGTGTTAAATGGTTTCCAGAGAAAGTGTCGAAATCCAGCAGAGAAACGTTTCCAGTTGGTGATGACATCACAGTCTGTCTTCATCTTTAGACTTTAACATTTTCCTCCTCCTCCATCCTTCCTTTCTATCCTGAACACGTGACCAACGCGTCAGACAAACATCAACACATGTCTACAGACTGAAGCATGAAGTCTCACATGGCTGCATAAAGCTGAGGCGGCTGCCCTCTGCTGGTCAAACTGCAGAACTACATTTTATTATTTTTCATTGTCTTATTTTTGCTGTTTTTTGTCTTTGGGGAGAAAAGTTGTGTTAAAGTCATTTTGTTCTTTACTATAAAACATATTCAACCTCCTGACAGTCAGGCACGGTGGTGGTGAGGTGATGGTCTGGGCCTCTATGGACCATAAACTGACCTGCAGTTTAAATAAATATGATTTATTGTTTTTCTAAGGGGTCCGTTTCACGAAGCAGGTTTAACAAACTCAGGTTTAAATCCTGAGCTCTAAATTGATCTAGCCTAAAGTCAGGAACTCTGAGGGTTCGGTTTCATATAAGCTGCTATCAAGTAGCTCAATCAACTCTGACCAGGTCCACTCAGAGTTTAACACATGCGTAACAAGTTTGAAAAGACATTATCATTATCGATGACACGAGTCGCCATGACAACAGGCAACAGGAAGTGCCCTTTTCACCCCACTGGAAGTAGAGATTTAATGCAGAAATGAAAATAAAACAGAGTGTGTTAAAAAGACAGAGAAACTGCAAAGGAGACGAAGGAGAAGATTGTTGCTCGAGTTAATGAGTTTATATGAAGTGGCCTATGGCAGGCCGTTTTTACATTTATTCAAAGCACTCTCTTCTCTGTTGTTCCATTTGCAGATCACTAAAATAAGATTCTTGCTGATCAAAGTCACACCCCTATAAACAACTGTAATAATATATTTAATAAATTGCATTTTTGTTGCAGAAACTGAAATTTAGAAAGTAAAAAAAAAAGAAAAACTACACCAGTAAGAATTAAGTTTTATATATCTAGAAATGTTTCCACATGTTAAGTGGCCGTTCTGACATTTATCAGCTGGACTGAAAATGTCTTTATGAAATCTGAAAAACATTTTTTCATAGTTAAAATAATACAAATGCTGACTAGTAATATTAGGAATATGCAGATCTGAAATTAATTTCTAGAAATCCAGAATGTTCATTCTAGATGTGGAGAATGTCATTTTGTTTGAAATGGTCATTTAGACAAAGAAACAATGTTTTTTTTTTATATATCAGTAAACTAATACATATCAAGATGGCTTTCCATAACCTGTTGTTAACGTGAAAATAATACAGGATTATTTCTTCAATGGTGGTAGATCAATGTATCTATTTAGCAGCAGGTCAAGATGAAGAATAAAAATGTTCCGATCTATAGGACCTGTTCATCGTCTCATGGGTTCCTCCTCAGTTTGGTTCTTATTCTCAACAGTAAATCCGTGTCTGTTTGCAGCTGCTCCAGATGTTTTCATTACAATAAATGATCGTTATTAGCGGCTATCAGTCCCATAGAACAGCTGCACATTTTACCACTAGGCCCAGTAGGCTGTTATCATCCAGTGAATCCTAATCCTAACCCTGAAGTCATTCCTTTTCCCCTGTGGAATTAATGAATCTATTAATGTCTAATCTGAAAATAATCTCAGTAGTTCCTCATGTACTGCATATGTAACTGAATCAAAATAAAAGTATCCTTGTCTTGTGCATATTTAACAGACCAAAAAAAAAGTAATCTCCTATCCTGTCATGAGTTGTAGAATCTTCTCCATATAAATATTTAATTCTCTGTGATTTAATGCTGATCATTCTTTAATAAGAGAAAAACTGAAGTGAGAAAGTCCTTATATGTTTCCAACTCCAGCAGGCTGCTGCTTCTGAAGCGCCTCTGATGCTCAGAAGCTTGTGAGGCGCTGAGTTCTGACATCCTCCTCGTCCTAAAGTGGTTCATACACTATTAAATATTTTCAGAGTTGCAGCTCAAACTGTACGACGAAACTGCAGGGTTTAAAAGTTCAAATTAACAATGTTTGTTCTCACACTGTACGACCCAACACTGATGCGATCTACCTGCTCACACTGTCTGTCTAAAAAATGTGGGACTCAGCTCTGCAGTGAGATGGCGCTACTTGGACTCATCAATCTGAAAGAAGAAGAAGAACTCGCCTGTTTGCACATGCTCGGTGGCCGAGGTTCTGCTTTACCAGCAGGATTTACCCACCAACACCTCAGGACGGCCGACTCAGTTTCAAACATGTTTGATTTTCTCCTGACGTTACGATTCCTGACAAGGAGGCGGTCATAAGAGTTTAATCACCCCTGGTTACCACCTGTATATTACACAACGCAGGACACACAAGGAGGCTGAAAGTCGGCCCGGTCAGAAAATTCTCGCACGACTGGAAAATCGTCCAGAAATGGGGAAAATATCATACAGTTTATGCCCGGCTTAAACATGATGTCTGTGTCATGGTTTTGGGTCTGTTTAAGTTTTATTTTTGAGTTTTTTTTGTTTTATTTCCATTTTGTGTTATTCTAGTAATTTTTGATTGTATTTCTTGTTGCCCTCTGCTGCCCTCTAGTGTCAGTCTCCTTCTCCTAGCTCCCTTCTAGACTCCTCTGTTCACACCTGCTCCCAATCTAGTCTCTGCTTGTCTCTGCCATATATGCACCTCCTGCTCAGTCACTGTTGCAGGTTTTTCGTCATTTCTTTGCCCCCCTTCTTGTGTTCCTGGATTCATGTTTGAGGATTTTTGCTTCTGTTCCTCTTTTTGTTATTAATTCTGGAAGAAACCACTTCAGCTTCAGTCTCTGCATTTGTGTCCTCTTCAAACCTCCACCCAGCCTGACAGTCTGTAAATTAATGAAATTAATTATTGCAATAAAATGTTAATCTTTTGAACAACCTAAGCTGATAAATCAGGTTATAAATGTTTAAAGAGAAGCAGTTGTGGTTTTGCCACTTTAACAGTAGATGGAGTTTGGAGGCAGACCCGTCTGCTTTGGGTCTGAAGACGACGTCTTTTTGTTCTGGTTCCAACTTTCTACTCTGTTTATAAGGACATAGACGACTATTGTATAGATTGTTTCCCTCACTTTCAAACATTAGCAGAGCCTTAAAGCTGCAGTCTGTAACATTGAGGAGAGAGCAGACTTCGACTGAAAATTTGAAGAAAAACAGGTTTCACTCCACTCCCCCACCCTCTCTGCTTCACTCATGCCCCACCTCCAAGCTCCACCCCTCTCACAGCATCTGCGCGGCTACCGCATGCGACCAGAAGGGGGGGGGGGGGGGGATTCAGCGTGTGTGAGCTGTGATTGACACTCCATCAGACGCTCCTCTGGCTGTGATTGGTTGTTTTGACTCGTCCCAAATTATTCTTTCCAGATTGAAATACAGGCAGTAGGCGGGACCAATTGAAGCAGTTTTTTTCACAGGTTACATATCACATGTACTGCTGTCTGGGCATAGGGACAGTTTTAGCCAATGTGACAAAAAAGTTATTTTTAAAAACTTACAGACTTCAGCCTTAATGCAGGTGTGACAGATTGATCACTAGAGGGCACCATCTCCACTCTGAAAGTTTCATCACTTTTTGCATTTTACTTCAGAGACGTTTGGATTTGTAAATCCAAAGTTAACAGAATAACATTGATCTGGTTAAAGTTACAGCTGTTTCAACATGTCACACGTTTGATATGTTTCACTGTTAATAAAACGCTTGTTTTCATCTGTTGGATCATTGTTTGGATTAGAAATAATTTAAATGATCACATCCGTACATGGAGGGGGGGGCAGCATCTGAGGTAGTCATGGAATCTGAACCGGGTTTAGACCACTTTGATCCAGGTGAACTTTCAAAGTTAGCAAAACTATTGTCTTCATCTAAGCCTTCAACTTGGATGTTAGATCCAGTTCCAACCAGGTTATTTAAGGAGGTATTCCCTTTGATCTCCTCTTCCATTTTAGATGTGATTAATCTATCTCTGTTACAGGGATATGTACCTAAAGCTTTTAAGGTTGCTGGAATTAAACCTTTAAGAAACCGTCTCTTGACCCAGATGACTTGGTCAATTATAGACCTATATCCAATCTTCCTTTCTTATCCAAAATTCTTGAGAAAGTAGTTGCCAAACAAGTTTGCGATCACTTCCACCATAATGAACTTTTTGAAGAGTTTCAGTCTGGCTTTAGAGCTCATCATAGCACTGAAACAGCTCTGGTGAAAGTCACTAATGATATTCTCATGGCCTCAGATAATGGACTTGTATCTGTGCTCGTCCTGTTGGATCTCAGTGCTGCATTTGATACAGTTGATCATAATATTCTTTTAGAAAGACTTGAATATTTTGTTGGAATTAAAGGAACAGAACTAGACTGGTTTAAATCTTATCTCTCTGTTCGAATTCAGTTTGTTCATGTTAATGATAGATCTTCAACACGCTCAAAGGTTACCTGTGGAGTACCACAGGGATCAGTGCTAGGACCAATTCTCTTTACTTTATACATGCTCCCAATTGGTAGAATTATTAGACAGCATGGGATTAATTTCCACTGTTATGCTGATGATACCCAGCTATATCTGTCTATAATCCAGATGAAGCTAACCCATTACATAGATTACAGGCATGTCTGAAGACATAAAAACCTGGATGACTCTTAACTTTCTGCTTCTGAATGCAGATAAAACAGAAGTTATAGTCTTTGGACCAGAGTCTCTGAAAAAGAAGCTGATTAGTCAGTCACTTCATTTGGATGGGATTAAACTGATTTCAGATTATAAGGTAAAAAATCTTGGTGTTTTTGATCAGGACCTGTCATTTAAATCTAACGCTTGTGTAAAAAGATTTTTTTTTCCTCCATTAGGCTACTAAATAAAACCATCTTTAATAAGACACCATTTTATTTTCACTAATGTGATCTTTGCAATCCCAAGTGTGATAACAGAGAAGAGGAAGGAAGAATTAAAGGTGCATCTCAAAGAGGTTCAGGAAACTTGCTGCAGGTTGTTTGCTGCCTGCTTGATGTTTTCTCGGGTCTCCGGGTCCTTATTGGCGAGGAGGTCTCGGACCTTCGTGATCTCCTGCTTCAGCTTGGAGCACTGGCAGCAGACAGGTCAGGTGGAGAAGAAAAAAGGAAAGCTATGAATCCCAGAAACTGCAGTGAACAGATTTCAGTTTAATGATTCATCTGGAAAATACTAATGGAAGTACAGAAGCCCGGAAAGGACAAATGGGAAAATAGGGCTTATTTATCCATTTGTTATTGAATACCTTTTCCTGCCACTAGAGGCACTAACAGCTGTATAAATAGATGAAGGGCTGGTTTCCAGAACCAATATCACTTCTTAAAAAGGAGAAATAAAGCAACAGGAAGCAGATAAACTGTGTTTGTTGGCAGGCAGCATCCTTATCATGAAAACACACATTTCTTTCAGGAATTATTGTTATAGAATTCTTGCTGTTGTCTTTAAATCAGGAATAAAAAAAAGATATTTATTATATTATATTTATTGATTCACAAATCAAGAAGCAGGCGTTAAACTTTAACAGAATTTAAAATCAGATTTCCTGCTTAGTTTGCAGGAATAGGAAAGTATTAGGAAGGCTTGGCATCAGTCGCCTGTTTCCACCTGGAAAACATGGCAGGGAGCGCTAGATAACAAGATCAGCTGATACCTGCTGGGTTAAAATTAACACATTTAGCATCTTTTCCCTTTCAGGATTCTTTCTGTTTTCATGTCGGAGATAAAGGATTTGGGAGAAGCAATGAAGCAGAAACATTGATGTTCATACATGCATTGTTCTCCTCCTAATGTATTAACTGGGAAACAGATTTCAGCCTCGTCCCTCTGAACTTACATAACCGTACGGCTCTTTGCGCTCTCAGTGAGATAGGAAGCATTTATGATAAAACTGCAGCGTTCTATGTTCACTTTGATTCCCTTGAACTTTAGCTCAGCGTCATAAATAACGGCCCGTATGAACGCTGAAACCCTCCGGCTGATCCAGCAGCACGTTGCAGCCGGCTTTGGAGATTTTATGAATTTATGGAACCCTGATAAAGATTTCTGGCAGCAGGTGTGTCAGATATATATCAGTGGCAGCACTGATCTCCTGGATCATTGCAGGCATTGATCTCCGGCTTGAAAGGCAGCCATGGACAGGAAAAGAGCGGCCCTTATTGCCTTTTCTCTGCTAGCGACTCTGGGAATTTCAGGAGCCAAAGGTAAGACCAAAACAGTTCTTAAGATCAGATGATTTTCTGATCACCACTATCCCTGATCAGACCCTTTCCAAACTTCCTCTTCCTAAAAATGTTGGTTTTATTTTATTTTATTTTTTTACATTATCCATATATATTAGTTTTAAAGTCCTTAAAATGTAAATTTCTCCCTTTTTGTTTTTAATCTATTAATCTTCTCTTAATCCCAATTATACAAGAAGAAACTCTTAATTAATTCTTATTTCTTCTGCTCTTCAGCAGCAGACTATGTGAAAACTCTGAAGACGCGTTTCTAAATGGATCAAAATTTTTTGACCCTTGAATAAAGAGAAGAAGAGCAAATTATTCGGGTTAACTCAGGCGTTGGACTCTTGGGCGGATTAAAGCTGCATTGCAAAGAACAGAAAACAATCTACTTATCTCCTCTAGTTCTATTATCAGCCCGTCTGAGTCTATAAATGAACACAGCCAACATCATCACTCTCTATAATAAACACAAACTCACACTTTGAATCAAAATTGGTCCCCAAACCGTTTTCAATCTCCTTTAATGATGGAGGTTCAGTTTGTCCAGATGTTTCCAGAAAGATCCCAGCTGGTCAAGAGAACAGCTGCATCTAAGCTATCATCCATGCAGAGTTTTCTTCAGGCAGGCAGGCAGCAGGCTGGTCTTCATGCACTTCTGGATAAAACAGCAGCCCTGGAACAAGATGTGCTGCTTTTTATACATGTTGGTCCAAAGAAAATCAAGAAGAGTAAAATCATTGATTTCTTTATGATCTGGACATAAATCTGGGTTATATAGAGCCTTACATAATACTGTCTTTTTTATCAGATGCTCGCCAGCAGTCAGCCAATGCCTCTGATCCTGTTCATCCTGTAGCGAATGAATAGGTCAGGATCATCTCTGGATCCAACTTATTTCTCTTCTCTACCACCAATAAAAGCATTTGAACTCAATGCACTGGTAATTTCCACTTTTCAAATGGTAAGATCACCTTCAGCAGACCCCATGAAGGCTGCTTTAATGTAAACAAAGTCACGCCGTGACGTAGCCCACCTGGGAATGACGTCTATAAGTAGCCCTGAGGGAGCATTGGATCTTTTCACTGTCATGTTTTGTTAGTCGATTGCTCCGTAGGCGCCATGCTTCAGAGCGTCTGCAGGTTGAAAGAGGAAAGTTCATTGTTTTGTGTGGTTGTTGTCAACCAGCCTGTGACTTTGGTTGGGGTGCTGCTTCGTAGCCCCCTGAGGCTGCGATTGGCATTCTTTGCAGGTGTCTGCTTGTTGTTTGTTCTCGTTGAGGTGTGGTCATTGATCAGGTGGTGACTGCTGGGAATGCGCTCTGTGGGGGTGCACCTGGTCTACTGGGTTGCCCAGTGCCAAGATGCATGGGTTCTGGCCACCATATGATTACAGGTTGCAGGTTGCTGCCAGCCCCCAAACCCATCAGGAGTAAAAGTAACTTTGGTCACAAATCCTGCTCAGGCGCAGGTCCTGCAGGTCCTGCAGGTCTGTCTCTGGCTCCTCCAGGTGCAAGGAGGCAATTTAACTCCCAGAATCCTCAGCTCAGATATGGCAATCTGGACATTTGCCATATCTGAGCTACTTCACACCAGGAGGTGTACCTGGCAACGTCCAAAATCCTTTCCCACATCGAGGCACTGGGTTTGGCAGTCAGTTGGTAGAAGAGGTGCTTGGTTCCAGCACAGCAGATGGTCTTCATCAGCATAGGTTTCAGTGGCCATGTTGACACAGCCTACCATGAAGCACCCGGAGCAGATTCAGTCCCTGCTATAGTACCTACATCTGGGAGCAGCACCTCAGTCCAGCTGAAGTTGAGATTTTTGAAGAATGCTTGTGGCAGGCAAAGTCTCGACAGCCCTGAATCTGCTTCATCTCTGCTCACTGCAACGTTAGTTAAATGCCCTCCACATGGACCCCCACATGGACCCCCGATTGCATAGAGAGGTGAAAGTTTGAATCATGCCAAGGAGTTTGACTCCTCTCTGTTGCTGGAGAGATGCTACATACTTGTGAAGCACGGTCCCCCTCGGGGCAGTTACTGTACGACTCGATGAGATGTGGTGACTATGACGCCTCTCCCCTGGGGTGGGGTGCAGTGTGGTAGTGCAGTTTAGTTCAGTGGGAGTGGTGTGCAGGGGACCACTCCCCTATGAGTGAACTCTTTAGTGCAGAGAGTCCTCTGGGTTGCACCAGGATGGCTCACGAGGATCTGGTTCCCGATGCTCTTACGTTTGTTGGCCAGAGAGCCATATCGGATTCCGGTCAGGACGGATCTATGTACCAGCTGGAAGGGAAGGTAAGGTGCGTCACCCATCTCTGTTTTTGCCTCACAGTTTGGCCACTCAGAGGGTCTGGCATCCTTTAACAGACCGGGAGCCTTCAGTCCTTCAGGGAAGACAAAATGCCAGGGCTCCTTCCAACCTGTGAATGTGTCCCAGGTGTTGGCAGTGGTTTGCCATGGCCGCCCACTGCTCCCCAAGGGGAGGGGCTAAATGCAGAGAGGGAATATCCCCATTAAAGTGGAAATATAGGGATTTACATTTTTTATTGTATCAATTAAGGTTGGGAAGGAGAGAAAATGTTAACTACAATATGCTGAAATGACTGATTGATGAAAAGAAGAAAAAAACAGTTCTATTGGAGTTTAAAGTAATGAGTCTGATGTCTAAACGTCCTTTTCTAAATTCCTGTACGCACTAGCCACACAGGGAAGATGGAGAACAATGCTGAGCTGAGTTATCGTATCTCAATGTAACTCTAAAAATCAATAGTATCTCTGATATTTCTGCTTTAGCGCTAATTTCATATGCATGCTTGTCCACAGTTGAGGAGGAGAACCCTGAGTTCTGGAGGTCAAAGGCCAAACAGACCTTACAGTCCATCCTGGACAGGAAGCTGAACACCAATGTTGCCAAGAATGTTGTGCTCTTCCTTGGGGATGGTAAGCTCTATAACCTCTACTTCTAGTTTCATGGACGTAGATTGTTCTGCCATAACATCTGGAATGATGTGCGCCTCAGGAATGGGAATGACAACGTTCACCGCAGCTCGTATCCTGAAGGGTCAGCTGCAGAACCAGAGCGGAGAGGAGACAGTGATGACCATGGACACCTTCCCACACGTGGGGCTGGCTAAGGTGGGAGCAGCACAGTAACAGCAGAAAGCCTCTGTGGTTTACCTCGCCACAGGTAGATGAGGGGGGGCAATGAAAACAGCAGCTAATGACTTTTGGGTGTTTTTTTTTTCTTTTTGTCATTTTTTTTGTATTATTTTTATTTTATGATAATAATACAATTACAATTAACAATACAATTAACAAATTACTTTCAAAAACTCAAACACACAAATAAACATCGGCAGCAAAACAGAACATGACGGCACTCATCAATGATCTATTCCATAACTTATTAATGTAGATAAACACCACATCCCTGCAGAACTGATATAATCACTGTGATGAAATCCAGCCATGCTTGGCCAGCTGTACTCTGCTCCTTCTGCACCTTTGAAATCATGACTTCTAAAGCTGCTGTCTCTGACATTAGTTGAAGTCATTCCTTAATTTCCGGTCTATGTTGGCTCTTCCGTTTACCAAGAATCATTCCAGCTGCTACCAGAAAACCTGTCATCATTATTCTACTTTCAGCTTTTGGAAAACCCTCTAAAAGGTTGACTAAACTAGACTGAACTGCCTGCAAAGGGGCGCAATCAAGGGGCAATCCCATAGTGTACCCACCTCTTCACTACACTTCCAACATTTCTTATCCTTTATTAGACTCATGCACCACAGCTTACTTGGTAGTAAAATAATTATTTTCTGCGCTCCTCGTCTGCCTTTTGTCAGCATTGACTGAAGTTGGGAGGAAATGCTGTGAAGTAAAAACAGGTTTTCCGTCTCTGCATCCGACTGTAAAGCTTCCTGGATCAAATCTGAACATCTGGACTTTTCCTAATTACTGGAAGTTTGTCTGTGGTGATGAGGAGCAAGTTTCTACTTATTGGTTCCTAAAAATACTTCAAATAAACAATGTTTCACAGACATTTTCTATCTACAGATATTTTCTCGGCCCATCAGAATGTTAATATGATCACAACAGAGTTTTAAGTTTATTTAAGTTTAAATTGTTGGAAATGTTTTTCATGATCCGCAGAGTTTTTTAAAGCTAAAGTCAAAGCTTAGATGGGGATAGATTTAGACATAGATGAGCTATTAGTTCTGTTTTCAGTGACTGAAGTCCAGATGTGCAGCATCAGCGTTCATCAGGCAGCTTCTTGTTTGGCTCTGTGTTCCTGCAGACCTACAGCGTAGACTTCCAGATCCCAGACAGCGCAGCCACGGCCACGGCGTATCTCTGTGGGGTAAAAACCAACCTGAACACCGTTGGAGTCAGTGCAGCGGCTCGTAACGGAATCTGCAAATCGCAGAAGAGAAATGAAGTCACCTCTATCATGAAATGGGCTAAAGACGCCGGTAAGGTCACCTGACAAAACCTGATTAGAATAATCAGCCCATCGTTTCTGGATCAAAAGGTAAATGTTTTAGTTTGGAGGATTATGGCAGGATCTGTGGGTAGGGGGCGCCACAGTCGGTTCCAGTTCTTCCCCTTTAGATGGATCCTTATTATTCTTATTATATTTAATTAGTAGATATTTGGCTGGATTTCAGCAGCTATCAGCGCCCAGAGGAGGCGGAGGTTAGGCATAATTACGTCTCTCCTCAGCCAAACACCTGAACCTGCAGTTTCCCTTGAGCTTGGCCGCATTGCTATGGTAACGACCTACAGTAGTGAAAAACGTACCTACTTAGAACCGTCTAACCCGAGCTCCCATTCTCTGTTAGTGGCTGAATTCAATGAAAGGAAGAGACTCGATGCGTCAGAAAGCATCGCTGCTGTAAGCTGGGCTGCTTCCGACCAGTTGTCCCAGTTAAGCTTTATGACACCTCCTGTCTCTGTGGTGTTGAGGGGGCGGCCTTCAGGGTCTTCAGGGCCTTCAGGGTCTTCAGGGTCTACGGCTCCCGTCCAGCCGTACCCCTCAGCCTCTCTGGACGTACGAACATCCCCATAATTCCCAGCTGGCCTGGCAGCGTCTGCAAGGCTCCTCCTGACTGGTTCCCACCCCTCACCGCTAGCTTCTTGATGCAGCCCAGCCCTCAGTTCCCGTCAGCCATAAGTTAGTGATCCAGTCAGCCCCCCCCCCTTGAGAACAGGAACCAACCAAACCAGTTTCTCTCTTGTATCGATCGTCCAGAACAGCTTCTCTGTTCTACATTACAGACCATCTAGATCAGCGATAACCAATTAAAAATCATTGGGCTCCGAATAAAGAAAATCATCAACCAATAAAGGAGACATTTTTAATTATAATCTGTTACTTTAAACAGAATTTAACACTGAAATAAAATGAGTTTTTTATTCAGATGAAGTTAGTGTTTCCAAACTGACCAAACCCTTGGAGCTGTTCTCAAATCCTTCATCTCTGAAGAAAATGTTTTTTATCTGGTCCAGAATGAAGCCACGCTTCTACTGCTGATCAAGCAGCTTTTATTTTCTTTGTCTTGCAGCAAATCTATGTTTAACTAAATAACATTTACATTAATACAGTATAGACCTTCTGACCAAACATTCAGGAGAAGCTTTAGACCATATCGTTTGTTTTTTGAATAAAAACCTCTGACTATTGGACTCTTAATTGATCTAACTGTGCGAGCTTCCCTCATTACTCAGCATCTTCATGTTTACCAACAGATGGCAGCAACATGAAATAAAAACGTTATTGAAATAAAAATAAAACACCTTTTCCGTGTCCCCTGCAAACTCTTTGGCTTTAGGCTTTCAGCACCATGGAGGGCTCATCTTTAAGCTCCACTGGGTTTATTCACATATAATGATGTGTTGTGACCTACAGACCGGATTAATTAGTTTATTTCTTTAAGCCATTTTTATCTGTCTTTTAGGTTTTGATCTAGGATTTTTTATTTTTCTTTATTTTAACATTAATTAGGAAAAGGTCAGATTATTATTGACTGAAAACATCTATCATTTGCTTTGTTAATATAGCTGCACAGACATGATTGTGCTGTTTTGTTGGTGTTTATGTTGCAGGTAAGTCTGTGGGTGTAGTAACGACCACGCGGGTGCAGCACGCCACCCCTGCAGCCACCTACGCCCACAGCGCCAGCAGGTCGTGGTACAGCGATGCAGACATGCCAGATGCAGCCATAGAGGAAAACTGCACTGACATAGCATCCCAGCTGATCCAAAACATCGATATTGATGTATGTTACACCGTAGCAGCGACCATTAGCTTGGACTGTTTTGAGAAAGACTTTTGTTATAAAAGCGCTAATCTATGGAAGCAAATCGTTACCATATTTAAAATGAAAAAGCATTTCTGGAAATGCTTTTTCATTTTAAATATGGTAACGATTTGCTGCCATACTACTCTGCCTAAATGTGGAATCTGTAATCTGTGCTTGTTTGTGGCAGGTGATCATTGGTGGAGGCAGGAAGTACATGACTCCCAGGTTCACCAAGGACCCAGAGTACCCCTCAGATTTATCTGCATGGGGCACAAGGAAAGACGGACGAAACTTAATCCAGGAGTGGCAGAGCATGAAAACAGGAAAGGTAGTTTATCTCCAACCGCTGCAGAGTTTATATACCGGAGATAAATAGCTTCACGCCGTCTGCACAAAACGGATCCATCGGACGGCTAAAACTTATGGAAATAAAATGTGTTGAATGAATCAGCCTCCTGGGTGATGCAGGAAATCAGGCAGCGATTAAAGCAGTGATTAAAGCAGCGATTAAAGCAGCGATTAAAGCAGTGGACTGATGGAAGAAAAGGTGCTGAAGTTTCTACATGGGGTCCCTGCAGCAGGCGCCCTAAAACAAGTTGGGTTCATCCATCGCTCCGTATTTAGAAATAGAAGCACCCGTCCCGCATTTAGTGGAATGCACTTTGTCCCGCATTACTGGGAGAGTAAAAAACAGTAAACAGCCAATGGAAACTGAAGGACAAGGGCACTTAGATACAAAACGTACGGTAAACTTGTTCCAGTCCCTGTCCTGCATTGTGACCAATGAGCTGACAGCATTTATGTAACGATCCAGAATTTTTTTTTTTTGCTGTTTTACGATTTTAGCCTACAGTCATTGCATTTATGGCACAAATATGGTTGCAAAAATATGGCACCAAAAATAAGCATTATTTATTTATTGTTTTATCTTCACTTTCAGTTAAACGGGACAGACTTGTGTTTAAGATACTTATTTCATTCAGCAAACTTTGTTATTTTGTGTTAAAGTGAATTGCTGGATGATAATTTGTTTTCCATGTATTCATGTCGCTCACAAATATGCATCTAATTCAAAGCAGATTTTAGTCAAATAGTTTTTAAAAATCATTCCACACAATGGGGGCTAAAAGAAAAACCACCACGCGGGGGGGGGGGGCACACATGAGGGAACCCTTTGTTTTTCAGGGAGTTTGCAACCCTAAAAACAAGGCATCATGTGACCTGATTAAAAGCGTAACTGTTTAATCTATCTATAGGTGACCGACTGATGAGGGAAAACTAAATAAATGGCTTTAATTGTTCGGTTTGAAAGAATTAGCCATCGAGCTAAAAGCACAAATTGTTTGACTTTCCTGCTTGTTGATGTTTCTTGGTGTGTGTTTCAGGTTGCCCGCTACGTCTGGAATAAAACGGACTTTGATGCTGTTGACCCTGAAGCCACAGACTATCTGATGGGTAATTCTGCTTGATTGATCGTGTTTCCATCCTCCTTTGGTTAATTGCACCTTTGCTTCCCTGTAAAGGTTCAGATTTCATTTAGGCATCAGGAAACACCCCAGTGACTGAACATCTTCCAGCTTTAGTAACTTTTACAGACGGACCAAACGTGCAGATAGGCCATTTTCTCTTTTTTTTTGTACTCTATCTCATTCTAGAAAGAATAACTGTTTGTTTTTATTACTTGTGATTTGGAGACATTGGTTTACAGATTATGGCTTCATGCGGCGTAAAAACAGCTTTGTTCTGCAGATGTTTCCCTGAAGTCTGCATAGCTGCAGAATCCCCCCTGAGCCTTGCCGTCTGGGATCAATAGCTGACTATTAAAGCATGGAAAGGGTTAATTAGGCTCTTGCAGGTTCCTCTACTCCCAGGTCTGAGGGTCAGCAGGGTTTCTGATGTGAGATCAGAGCAACAGGAGGAGCCTCAGCAGCTGGGGATGTTGATGCATTTTAACGCAGCGGTTTGCCTCTTTCCTCACAGCTCTGTTTGAACCCGGGGATCTGCGTTACGAGAAGGAGCGGGACCCAAGCAAGGACCCGTCCATCGCTGAGACCACAGAAAAAGCCATTCGGATCCTTCAGAAAAACCCCAACGGCTTCTTCCTGCTAGTGGAGGGTGAGAAACAGCTGATAGTGCCTCTTATGAGATGCAGGATCCATTTTTATGAATCACAGCCAAACTGGAGTCCTTCCAGAAAGTTCTAGGCACCTCCCTCTGATGATTTATGCTTCATCTCCATAAAGGGCTATAACTGGGAGGTCACACACTGGGAGGTTGCTGTATTGGGGGGGGGGGGGGGGGGGTTTGCTGCAGCTGATCACTGACAGCTGAACTCCCTCCTCAGCTCATTAAGTCAACTAATTAAATCAACGTCCAATGAAAATAAAGTGATCTGGTGTCAGCTGGCAGAACAAAGTTCACATCATAAAAGAGCAGATAATTTAATTAACACTTTGATTATCTGCTGTGGGCGTTAACATGGCGCCCAGCTTCATAACAGATCCTGGATCTGCAGCAGCTCTTTATCCATCATCACATCAGTAACAAACTCAAAGCCGTTATTGTTTCCATTCCAGTGAAAATGTTCATGTTTCGTTCATGTTTTCCATGAAAACATGAACGAATATGTGAAATATTTCCAAAGCAAACATCTGGACATTAATTCAAAGTCCTGAGAAGCTTTGAACAGCGAATCATTCATGGTGTAAATACAGAATAAATCTAATTTGCACATAAGTGAATAAACAGGCTTTGCTGTTTAACCCTTGGTGTTCCAGGGGGGAGGATCGACCAGGCGCACCACGCCGGCCGCGCTTACATGGCCCTCCATGAGGCCATTGCTTTCGATGACGCCATCGCCAAGGGCCTGGAACTCACCAAGGAGGAGGAAACGCTCACCGTGGTCACGGCCGATCACTCCCACCCTCTCACCTTCAATGGATTTCCTTTCAGAGGGCAAAGCATTCTGGGTAATTTCCATCTCTATTTTCTCAGCAGTTTTTAGTAAAGTTTTAGTTTTCCTCACTGAGCTGGACTTCCTCTATCTCATTTAAAATCAAGTGATGCTGACATTAATGGGTTAAAAAAGCAACCATCCCTAAAAGTCTGAAATAAACTACAAGCCGCTTCCAGAAAAACAAAAGAGCCACTAAATTAGTTCCTGAACTGAAGTTTCTCAGACGTTTCCAACAAAATCCGCGTCAAACTTTAAACCTTTGACCCTTTAAAGCCACAGATACCAAAATGAGCCTTCAAAGCTGCAGTTTGCAGGTCTCAGCTCCCTGCCTCCCCCTCCCAGCAGTGATTAATGAATCTCTAAGCTCTTAATCAGGAGGGAGACGCGCCAAGCTAATGGCTCATCTGGAGACGAACACAGAGATTCTCCATCAGCTGGAGACGTCCTGCAGGTCTCTGGAGATCCACACATCTCCCCTTCTGCTGCGCTCAAGTGTTTCTGTAACCTCTGCATGTTCATGCATTCAGAGCAGCTCCCGTCTGGAGCTCAGATCTCACCTTTCCGATATGCTTATCCCTGCATACAACCCCCAGCTGATCAGGGCTAAACCAACAGTGAAGCAGATCAGAGTGTGGTCTGAGGGGGCCATGGAGAAACTCCAGGACTGTTTTAAATGCTCTGACTGGAACATCTTCAAGGCTGCAGCAACATATGACAACTTATTAAATATAGATGAGTCTGCCATGACTGTGTCAGCCTACATCACCAAACGCATTGAGGACGTCAGCATCAAAGTAACATCACCACCCTGGCCAACCAGCCCCCCTGGATAAATGGAGAGGTTCAGAAATCACTAAAAGCACCGAACTCAGCTTTCAAGTGTGGTGATAAAGAGGCTCTGAGAACAGCGCATGGCGACTTAAACCATCAGATCAGCGAAGCAGAACCACAGCCAGAAGATCCAGGATCTTTTCCACGATGACAGCAACACCAGGAGGATGTGGAAAGGCATTCGGATGATCACAGACTACAACAACCCCCCCAACCCCCACCCCCCCCCCAACCCCCACCCCCCCCCCCCCCCACCCCCCCCACCCCCCTCCCCCCCGGTAGATGCAGCAAACACTGACTTCCTAAATGAAGTGAACAACTTCTTTGGAAGGTCTGAGGCACTAAACAGCCTCCAGCAGTGAAAGCTGTTCCACACCAGGGGGAGGAGCCACTAAACCTGGACGTAGCTGAAGGGAGGAAACCTCTGAGGAGAGTCAATCAGAGGAAGGCCCCAGGGCCTGATAACACACCTGGGCAGGTGTATAAGGAGTGGTCAGGTCAGCTGGCTGGTGTCCTCACAGACATCTTTAACACCTGGCTGGACCAATCCATAGTGCCAGCATGCTTCCAGTCTGCCTCCATTATTCCAGTCCCAAAGAAGCCTCAGGTCGCCTCCCTCAATGATTAGCGGCCTGTCGCTCTGACTCCCATCATGATGAAGTGCTTCCAAAGGCTGGTTAAAGAACACATCGTCTCCAGTCTGCCGCCAACATTCCACCCGTTCCAGTTCGCCTACCGACGGAACCGCTCCACTGAGGACGCCATCTCTGCTGCTCTCCACCTGAGCCTGGCACACCTGGAGGAGAAGAACACCCACGATGGATGCTGTTCCTGGACTTCAGTTCAGCTTTCAGCACCATCATCCCACAGCATCTGATGGGCAAACTGGAACAGCTGGGCTTCAATACACCCCTCTGCTATTGGCTGCTAGACTTCCTCACCAACAGACCTCAGTCAGTCCGCTTCTGATGTCATCAGTCTAAGCCCCTCCCGTCCTGAGCCCCCTGCCGTTCACCCTGATGACGCACGACTGCGTCCCCAGGTTCACCACCGATCACATGGTGAAGTTTGCAGACGACACCACGGTGGTGGGCCTCATCAGAGACGACAACGACCTGGACTACAGAGAGGAGGTGGAGCAGCTGGTGGAGCAGAGATAACAGCCTGATCCTGAAGGTGGAGAAGACCAAGGAGATCATGGTGGACTTCAGGAAGAAGCGGCCTAACCACGCTCCACTGCTCATCAACAGCTCAGCTGTAGAGGTGGTCATTCATCACAGACACCCTCACCTGGACTGGAAACACCACCTCACTGGTCCAAAGGGCCCAGAAGCGCTTTGACTTCCTGCCCCCCCCCATCCTCCCCACCTTCTCCAGAAGCACCATAGAGAGCGTTCTGAGCAGCTGTCTCACTGTGTGCTGTGGAGGCTGCAGCGCCTCAGACTGGAAGAAGGTGAGAACAGCAGAGAGGATCATGGGGGCTCCTCTTCCCTCCATTTCATCCGACCTGCTGTTTACATTTGATCACTGCTGCACTTTATGTAACGGAAATGTTCATTTACTGTCTGAAAGCTGAACTAAACCAAATTTAACTTTCTTTACACTCTGTGTACAAAATGACAATAAAAGTTGTTGAAGTCTAAGTCATCATGTGGGTAAAAACTCAGAGGAAGGAAAGAAAACTGCATTAAAGTTCTTCTTCCTGTTTTCTAGGTAAATCTCCTCTGTGGGGAACAGACTTTTTACCTTACACCATACTGATGTACGGCAACGGACCGGGTCACAAAATCATCAATGGGAAGCGCCCTGACATCCGCAACATCACCACCAGCAGTAAGACCCTATCGCTGTTTTTCTGTCATGGCGAAAAGATACATAGAAATGAAAACTGACACCTTTTACATCCCACTGCCCTTACAATCACTCTATTGAGACCATGACCCAAAACCCCCAGACCTCCAACCTGACCCCCTGATCCAGACCCCCATCCTGACGAAGACCCTCATCCTGATCCAGACCCTCATCCATACCCAGACCCTCAACTCCGATCCAGACTCTCATCCATACCCAGACCCTCATCCATACCCAGACCCTCATCCATACCCAGACCCTCATCCTGATCCAGACCCTCATCCATACCCAGACCCTCATCCTGATCCAGACCCTCATCCATACCCAGACCCTCATCCTGATCCAGACCCTCATCCATACCCAGACCCTCATCCTGATCCAGACCCTCATCCTGACCCAGACCCTCATCCATACCCAGACTCCCATCCATAACCAGACCCTCATCCTGACCCAGACCGTCATCCATACCCAGACCCCCATCCTGATCCAGACCCTCATCCTGACCCAGACCCTCATCCATACCCAGACCCCCATCCATAACCAGACCCTCATCCTGACCCAGACCGTCATCCATACCCAGACCCCCATCCTGATCCAGACCCTCATCCTGACCCAGACCCTCATGCATACCCAGACCCTCATACTGATCCAGACCCCCATCCTGACCCAGACCCTCATCCATACCCAGACCCTCATCCTGACCCAGACCGTCATCCATACCCAGACCCCCATCCTGATCCAGACCCTCATCCTGACCCAGACCCTCATCCATACCCAGACCCTCATCCTGATCCAGACCCCCATCCTGACCCAGACCCTCATCCTGACCCAGACCCTCATCCATACCCAGACTCCCATCCATAACCAGACCCTCATCCTGACCCAGACCCTCATCCATACCCAGACCCTCATCCTGATCCAGACCCCCATCCTGACCCAGACCCTCATGCATACCCAGACCCTCATCCTGATCCAGACCCTCATCCTGACCCAGACCCTCATCCATACCCAGACTCCCATCCATAACCAGACCCTCATCCTGACCCAGACCGTCATCCATACCCAGACCCCCATCCTGATCCAGACCCTCATCCTGACCCAGACCCTCATCCATACCCAGACCCCCATCCTGCCCTAGACCCCCATCCTGACCCAGACCCTCATCCTGACCCTAAAGTTAATCCACACATTGGTTTTAAAATTAACCCTCAGACCAAGAAGTGAACCTTTCCACAAGGAAAGGTTCACTTCTTGGTCTGGGCACCAGCAAAACTAAAACCAGGCTCGGTGTGAGTGACCTTGAGTTTGGACAGTGGGTGTTTTCCCTCCATTAGAGCTCACAGTCAAACAGTAGTAGTGAGGTCATCAGTGTCCAGGCAGAGAATACAGACATGGTTGTTTTTTTGTCTTTTGTAGCAGACCCAGACTACGTCCAGCTTTCTGCAGTCCCAGTAGACTCGACCACCCACAGCGGGGAGGATGTGGCAGTTCTGGCCCGCGGACCCATGGCTCACCTTTTCAGCGGGGTCCAGGAGCAAAACTACATCGCCCACGCCATGGGCTATGCTGCCTGCGTGGGTGCTGACCTCAGGCATTGCCAGGGGGAGACCAATAAACCTGCAACCCCCGACAACGGGTCTGGGACACGTCATACTTCAGCAGTTCTGTCTAGCAGCCTCCTCAGTTTCATCCTGGCCTTGACACTGCTCATGTAAGACCCCCCCCCGGCAGCCACCAGGGTAGCTTCAGGGTATGTTTCAGCCTGCAGAGTGCTTTGATTAAAGGAAATAAATGAAATCAACCTGTGCTGAAGTTGAGTATTTTTTTGTTTCATCAGTTAAAGAGTCTAATGATTGCAGAGAAGTGAACAGAGTGAGAAATATTTAACCTTAAATAATCTTAGGACGTGCAGCATGGTGTCTCTGTCTGAGGAGTCCAGATCTGCGGTCTCCACAGGAGGACAGGAGGCCACGGGTGTCTGTCCAACTCTGGGAGGAAATAAATGAAGGGTTGGATGCAGCTGTGACTCAGGGGAGGTTCTGTTAACTTTACTAAGGATGGAGATGTTCTCAACCCCCCCCCCTTCCTAAGATTAAACACCTTCCTCTGTGGGTTATGGTGGGACATCAACTGGGACAGGAAGAGCCGATAAAATAAGAGGAAAACAGTTGATGAAGGAAAAATGGGGAACGTTCCAGGTTAGAAAGTCACTTGTTTTTAAAATAAAGTGACTCTTTCAGATATCTCTATCACTCTAAGTCCTTTTCCGTGTTCCTGCTGGAAACCAGAAAGCTGAGATGGTCGTTGTTCTGAAATCAGTGCTGCAGAGAATATCTCCTAACAGATGCAGAAACATTTGCTGACTGCATCCCTGCAACTGGAAAATAAAATAAAACTCATGTTATGAGCGGTAGCTGTGATTTTAATCAATTCAGTTTATTTCTATGCTCCAATTCACATCATGTCACCTTCAGGTCACTTCATAGATCCAGATCGATCAGATCATCCACTCAAATTAAAGGTTCAAAGTTTCTCTCCAAGGAAAACCAGCTTCAACCAGAAAACCAGATCCTACAAACCTTCTTAACTTCAGTAAATGATCCTAACTTATCCTCGTAAACCTGATGCAGTCCACCTGTGTCTCAGTGAGCACATGGGAAACCGCCGGGCTGCCACAGGAGAGAAAATTAAACAGAAATACACTCACCGGCCACTTTATTAGGTAAAACTGCTCGTTAACACTTAATTTCTAAGCAGCCAATCACATGGCGGCAACTCAGTGCATTTAGGCATGTAGACATGGTCAAGACAGTCTCCTGCAGTTCAAACTGAGCATCAGTATGGGGAAGAAAGGTGATTTGAGTGACTTTGAACGTGGCATGATTGTTGGTGCCAGAAGGGCTGGTCTGAGTATTTCAGAAACTGCTGATCTACTGGGATTTTCACGCACAACCATCTCTAGGGTTTACAGAGAATGGTCCGAAAAAGAAAAAACATCCAGTGAGCGGCAGTTCTGTGGGCGGAAATGCCTTGTTGATGCCAGAGGTCAGAGGAGAATGGCCAGACTGGTTGGAGCTGATAGAAGGGCAACAGTGACTCAAATAACCACCCGTTACAACCAAGGTGGGCAGAAGAGCATCTCTGAACGCACAGTACGTGGAACTTTGAGGCAGATGGGCTACAGCAGCAGAAGACCACACCGGGTGCCACTCCTTTCAGCTAAGAACAGGAAACTGAGGCTACAATTTGCACAAGCTCATGGAAATTGGACAATAGAAGATTGGAAAAACGTTGCCTGGTCTGATGAGTCTCGATTTCTGCTGCGACATTCGGATGGTAGGGTCAGAATTTGGCGTCTACAGCATGAAAGCATGGATCCATCCTGCCTTGTATCAACGGTTCAGGCTGGTGGTGGTGGTGTCATGGTGTGGGGAATATTTTCTTGGCACTCTTTGGGCCCCTTGGTACCAATTGAGCATCGTTGCAACGCCACAGCCTACCTGAGTATTGTTGCTGACCATGTCCATCCCTTTATGACCACAATGTACCCAACTTCTGATGGCTACTTTCAGCAGGATAATGCGCCATGTCATAAAGCTGGAATCATCTCAGACTGGTTTCTTGAACATGACAATGAGTTCACTGTACTCAAATGGCCTCCACAGTCACCAGATCTCAATCCAATAGAGCATCTTTGGGATGTGGTGGAACGGGAGATTCGCATCATGGATGTGCAGCCGACAAATCTGCGGCAACTGTGTGATGCCATCATGTCAATATGGACCAAACTCCCTGAGGAATGCTTCCAGCACCTTGTTGAATCTATGCCACCAAGAATTGAGGCAGTTCTGAAGGCAAAAGGGGGTCCAACCCGTTACTAGCATGGGGTACCTAATAAAGTGGCCGGTGAGTGTACATATAAAAAAAATAGTAATAGCAAAATAAAGAACAGTGAATGAAAACTACTGATGGAGGCCAAAGGATCAACATCTGCTGTAAATATTAATGAGTTCTCCATCAAACAACAGAACAACATTCTGATAAATCTGCTTTAATTCCCATTCACACCTGTATTAGAATAGAATAGAATAGAATAGATTAGAATAGAATAGAATAGAATAGAATAGAATAGAATAGAATAGAATAGAATAGAATAGAACAGAACAGAATAGAATAGAATAGAATAGACAAGAATAGAATAGAATAGAATGGAATACTTCATTCTCTCTCTGTTCTCCTATTCTGCAGAATCTGTTAGTTCAATCTCTAACGTTCTGCTCTCTCTGCTTTTCCTCAGAGTAGCTTTGCCTCGTCTGTTCCTGTTTGGCTGTGACGTCATCCTGGAAAAAACATCAGCTGTGCTGCTTCTATCAACACCCTTGTTTATAGATGTTGGAGATCGGCCGGTTTTCCAGTGTGGTCCTGTTTCTCTGACCGTGACTGAGTGGATGTGCTCTCTTCGTCCTCTGGCATGGGAGCTGCCTTGGAGCTCGTCTGCCTGGCTGTGTGTTTCCTGGACGGGGCCGCCTTTTACAGCTGCTTTTTGTATCTCTGCTTCTTTTTCTATGTCTGCTTCTGTCTCCTTGAACCCCAGTGGGCCTCGGCAGATGGCCGCTCACACTGAGCCTGGTTCTGCTGGAGGTTTCTTCCTGTTAAAAGGGAGTTTTTCCTCTCCACTGTCGCTACAAGCATGCTTAGTGTGGGGGATTGTATTTGAGTCAATGAGTCAATGCAATCAACTGGTTTTCCTTAGATAGAAAACTTTGTATCAATTTGACTGGATGATCTGGTTGAACTGTAAAGTGCCTTGAGATGACATGTGTTGTGAATTTGGCGCTATATAAATAAACTGAATTGAATTGAATTGAATTGAATAGAAAATATAAATTGAAAATGTATTGTCCCATAATGGGGAAATTCTGGTGTTTACAGCAAAAAGAATATAGAAAAAATGGTCACACAAATGTGGACCTAAGAAATGTGTCTAAAAATAACATATTAGTGAAGAATTAAAAGATAAACAATAAATTACTGTAAAGTGTTTTAAAAATATAAAACTGGAGAATAAATAACCAATATTCAGCTATGGACATTTTTCCAGTAATGGATATTTGAAAATAGCAGCAACATCAGAGACGTGCAGAATGACAGCAGCAGGTTATTTAACTGACTAAAGTAGAACAAAGTGTAAAAATGGGGAATCCGTCGTTCTCTCCTGAATCACTCGTAGAATGATTTATAATCTAATTTGTTCTATGAATGGTTCTTTTATGAGACGTAATGACCTCCTTCTCTCCAGGAGGAGAGAATCCCTCCTTCCTCACACTAAGCAGGCAGCGAAAGTGGAGAGGAAAACTCCCTTTAAACAGGAAGAAGCCTCCATCAGAACCAGAACCAGGCTCAGTGTGAGCGGCCATCTGCTGAGGTGAAGCAGGAAGCAAATGATTTAATTCAAAACAGACTGAATCAGAAGCACAAAAATCTACTTTAAAATCTACATTTTATCCAAAAGCCTTTTACTCTGGGAAGTTGGAAAGGTTTGAACTTACATCAATAATCTGAATCCCTTAAAAATGAATTTGTAATTTAGAAATAGCTTTTTTGGTTTTACTGTGGTCAGAATGATCAAACTTCTGTATTAGATTGACTCTAACCTAAAGTCCCAAAAAACCCCAAAGGCAAATATCTGCAGGCGACTCTGAGCAGAAGGCAGGTGGACCACAGGGGGGGGGCCACCTGCTCACACCCTCCTTCCAGGATATTTAACCACTTCTGTTGCTACAAAAATGGGAGATTTGATCTAAATCTGTTTTTTCACTGTAGATCAAAATGTCCACAGTCAAGGGACAATGAGTCTCTATCTGGATTTGACCTAAACTATCATCCTTTCTTATATGTTTCTGCATTTAAGAGACGCTTTTATCCAAAGCGACTTAGAAAGTAGATTATATACACGATTATCCCGCGTCAGGGGAATCCATCCGCGGTCTCACTGGGACACTCACCACTATGTGTCCCTGTCTATGTGTCCCTTCTCTTTGATGAAACTAGATCAACGATGAAGGTGGTGACTAAAATGGTGAACCAGGGATCCTTTCCACTGGTTTAACATCATCATGGAGAAAATCCAGCTGACCAACAAACATCTGTTAAAATCCTTGGGATGGATTCTGCAGAAAGGTGCAACTTTGCTCTGCAGTCAGAGAAGTGGGAAAGTTTCAGACTTCCAAACCTACGAACCACAGCGCCAACTGGTGGTAGGAGGATCATACTGGTTTGTTTGGCTGCTAGATTCTTTAGCTTCACCATAAATGGACTGACTGACAGAGCGAGGAAACAGAACAGATAGTCTGGATGTTTGATGAAACATGGTGCTTTAAGCGGTTTAATAATAAAGAAAACGTTCCAAGGACAACAGGACATGGAACGGAGACAGAGCAGGAAAACCAAGGAAATGAGGGTCAGGAAAACAGCATTCAGAAGGAAATCAGCTACTACTATAAAATAGATCGAAGGATGAAAACGGAAAACTGAAACAGAACGCCAGAGATTACACCAATATAATAATAATGACGTATAACAATAAATTAATATTATACTACCGCTTGTACTAACGGGGGGAGCTGACTAATGTTAGATTTCCGTCTCAGTAAGTTATAATTTCCCAACCTGTGATGCTAAAGGCGTCCAAGTAGGTCCCCTCTTTGCTTTGATCCTTTCCTCCAATATCCGCTGTGCTAATTAAGGTTTTAGGCAGCGCACTTTCATGATATCACTACGGCAGGCCATTAATTATGCAAAATATTTAAAGTTCATCTATTTTTATCTGTGACAGATTGTGGTCATTATTCTGGACATCTGGTGGGGCTTGGAGTTTGATCAGCCTGGTTGGACTCGTTGAGTTTGGCCAGAGGCCTCCACCATGTCTGCGATATTCACCTTTCATTGGGGTTCAGAGGACTGCAGGGCGGACACAGCTTCCATTACAGACATTTTAACTAATGGGTGAATTAGAGAGGTGATGATAATGATGAATATTACAGAAACAAAACTGATTATTCAAGACATACATTCAGCTTTAAAGTTGATCTGATACTTTATCCTGCAACAGATTTAAAAACCATTTTCCTGCTTCTTTGTCTTTTTGCCCTCTGGACATCCAACACCCTTTCCAAACCAACCTGCAGCTTCTGTCACTTGATTTCTTCTGCTTCTCAAATCTATAATAGAATCACTACTGATTTCTAAAATCCAGCATTAATTAAAGGTTCATCTTATCTGCAGCTATGGGAGCCTGGAGGGTTGGAGAAGATGATCTGTTTAGTCTGCAGGATGAACGCCGTCTCTGCCCTCTGGAAAGTGCTGCTATAGTTACACCCTGAACCAATCAGATTAAAGATATGGTTTTCATTTTACATCTTTCTTCACACGTGAAGTTGAATTATAATATTCTTCTTTTTTTCGGGGGGGGGGGGGGGGGGGGGGGGGGGTTAACACAGTCCTGTCTTGACTTGTTAGCAACTTGGAGGAGTAATGAACAGATTGGAATGAACAGGCCTTCAGGAATCCGCAGAGCATGAAGGCAGGTTCAGAGTCAGACAGGTCCAGAGGTGTGCCCAGACGGACACGCACAGATGCAGACAGGCATTCTCAGTGGTTGAAAGAACAGAGACAAGACGTAGTACGAGGATTTCAGCAGTACTTTTAACCGGTCTCCTATAGGAGCCAGGCTTACAGGAATAAAATGGACCCTCTCGCACCCCAAGCCAGAACCCTGAGGGCTCTGAAGATAATGATCTGACCGCGATCTCTCAGGCTGAACCCAATATAAAGCACATACACAGGTGGAAAGGATGAGTCAAAATTAGGAACCGGGTAGAACTAGGCAGGTGAGTGCAATTAAAAATTAAGGTGAAGCTATCAGGCCAGATCATGACTCTTTGCAGGATTCTATCCTCCTGGATGAGCAGGTAGAGACAGTAGATGTTGACTCTGCAGCAATCCCTCACACTGAGCATATTTGTAGTGACAGTGGAGAGAAAAAACTCCCTTTGAACAAGAAGAAACCTCCAGCAAAACCAGAGCCATTTTCAGAGGAGCTGCGTTGTCTAAGGCAGTACGCAGAGAACTAGCAACCCCATCAACAAAATCATCAACCTGTGAAGGGGAATAAACTATGCTTTTGCACTCTGCAGCACTGCGCAGCGACACAGAGGAGAGAGAAAGTGAATCAGATTTAATGATCTGATAAAGTAAAACCTTCTTTTGGGGGAGGAGAAATCTGTTAAAGTAATCCTGAAGGTTATTAGAAAGTGGTCAGAGAGGACAGGGCTGTGAGGAAATACTGTTATTTCTTCACATTCTATGCCGTATGTCAGCACAAGATCCAAAGTATGAAGATGAGAATGCGTGGGACTATTCACATTTTGAACAAAGCCAATAGTGTCTAAGATAGCATTAAAGGCTCCTCTTAAGCTATCGCCTTCAATGTCAGCATGGATGTTAAAATCTCCCACTATGATGACCCTGTCAGTATTTTTTTTTTATTCTTTATTTACTTTTTTTTTTTAGTTTTTATGGCACTAGTGGGCCATTTTTTTTCTGACAGAAGGCTGAAACGTAAGGGGGTATGAGAGAGGGGGAGAGAGATGCGGCAAAGGACCACAGGCTGGATTTGAACCCGGGTCGGCTGCGTCATGGACTAAGGCCTCCATACATGGGTCGTCCGCACTAACCACTGATCCACCTGCATGCCCACCCTGTCAGTATTTAACACCGAATCAGAAAGGAATTGATTTGGTGTTAAAAGCTCATCTAAAAATTCAGAGTAAGGACCTGGTGGACGATACAAAGTTGTGAAATATGAATCTATTTCCTGACTGTGCTGCGGCTAAAGTGGGACCGTTTGGTCTTCTGATCATCACATCTACCTCAGCTTCTGCATCTCAGCCCAGCAGCTGAGAGACGCATCAGACTTCCCCAGCGGACAGTACCACAGTAATCCTGCAGGTGGCGCCTGAGCATCGGATTAGTGCCTCGAACGCAGGGCCTCTGTGGAGCTTCTGGTGTCTGAGTGTTTTGCCGCAGTTTGGGATGTTATGAAAGACGGCAGCAGCAGGAGAGTGGGTGCAGCAGATCCCCATCCTGTAGGAGGAGAAGCGGAGCAGAAACATGTCTGACTGACAGTCCTCCCACTTCCCAACCTTTCAGAGACTCAGGCTTTTCTTTTTCAGCTTTATTCTCTCAGCTCTGTGCGCTTTACGCATAAAAATCCTCTTTGGGGAGTTTTCGTGTTTGTTCTTGTTTATGTTAGCTATTTTTTAGCGCTTTGGGTCTATTTACTAACCTCCTGAGGCCCAACAGGCCTAATTAGGATTTTAAACTGAGTCAGTTTAGAGGAATGACGGAAATTAACTTTAGGTTTAGGTTGGGGTTAGACTGGTAATGGTCAGTTAGGGTGAATTCCATGAAATAAAAAAGCTCTTCATATGGATAGAAATACAAATCTGTGTGTTTCATTAGATCATGTCTTTCTTTTTTTAACTCTTAGCTGACAGATAAAAACAATAAAATGTCCTCAAAGTTCCAGGGAGTCTCATTAAACCTAATCAAAGAAGTAAAGCGGTTCTATTTCGGGGAGGGAAATTATTTTGGATCTGAGCTGCAGAGAAGATGGTTGTGGTGCAGTGTGGGATGGGGGGGTGGGATGGGGGGGTCCATGGCTCTAGAAGGCTAACTTTAGATTCCTGGTGGGCGTGAGGAAAGAGAAACACATGTTGAGGTGAATCAACAGGAGGGCATCAGTTTCCTTTCCTTAAAGATCAGTTTAAAGAAAATGATGCTTTATAAAATCACAACATCTCTACTGTAAAGACTGATGGCAGCATCATGCTGTGGGACTATTTTCCTGCATTAGAGGCTGTGAAAATGTTTACAGTTGATGAATCAGGCCATCCTGCAGGAAGTTCTCCTCCATCAGACATTCAGCCAGATGGTTCAGTTCACAGGAAGTCAGAGGAAGTCAAAACTCACAACTATGTTCTGTTCAGGCTCTGTGAGAACAGGCGGGGGGGGGGGGGGGGGGGGGGGGCTCACTGCTGTAAACACGGACAGGAAATGCAACCCTAACTGAAATACCTGCTCCTCCTCTGCGTGCTCCCACTGCTCCTCCCTCTGTGACTCCAGCCAATCAGGTCTCTTTCCGCTCCTCCAGGAGGCGGAAAGTCTGAGCAGGCGGTATAAGAGCGGCCTAAGCATGGACTGTTTCCCATCCAGGTTGATCAGGAGGAGGCGATCCATATCCACGCTGTGGCGTGGACTCGACACACAGTGACGGAGCGTGGGGGGTGAACCCCGGCCCACAGCACTACATCCAGGCTGGAGGAAGGAGTCCTGCCGCTGTCCCTCCGCTGTGGTGCTGAACTTCAGGATGAAAGCTGCTCGTGCTGGCGAGGAGCTGAAATCCAGAGACAGACAGATTTAAGAAAAGCTGCAGAGAAAACTGAGCGGATTAGGAGACAGGAGGAGCAGCAGGGAGCAGAGGAGATGGCCAGCCCCCCCTCCGGTCCCACAGGCTTAGATCCGGAGCTGTAAGCAGCGCAGCAGCGGAACCAGAACCAGGCTTTCCACCAGAGAGGTACGCTTTACAGCAGGACGCATGTTTTAGGTTGGTGTCCGTGAGCGGAGGGATGGGCTGCATCAGCTGCAAGGCGCCTGTTGGTAAGAAGAGCTTTAACCTTCTCCTCTCAGCCCCAACCTGCACCTGGCTGCTGCATTGGTTCACCTGCATCCTCACTCAGTGTGGGCTTTGAATGCGAGGTTTTTTCACGATGACATCACAGCACCGCTGGCTCACGGGCACGTGGGCAGCTGTTCACGCTTTAAGGGAGGAATCTGCTTTGGTCTCCTAATGTGGTGAACCTGGAAGATACGCAGCCTTCAGCTCTTGGCAGGAAATTACCCCCGCCCATTTATGGTGTATGACGTAGCAGCTGAAAGGATGCAGTGAAGGAGAAGGGAGTAAACAAACCTGCAGAGATGTTGTTCAATTCCTCCTGTGTTTGATCTATAAAGGTTAGTCTGTCTAACCCTAACCTGCTGCTCCATCAGCTCTAAGTGATGGAGCAGCATGGCTTCTATTTGATTCACAGCTCATGACTTTACCCCATAGAATAGAATAGAATAGAATAGAATACAAATTTATTGTCATTACGCTGTCACAACTACAAAGCAAAGAAATGTAGTTTGCATCTATCCAGAAGTGCTATGCAGGATATAGATATATATTTGCATGTGTTCGGAGATGCATGGACTATAAATGGTTTATATAAACAGAATAATTGTAAGAAGCTATAAAATAAATAAATATGGAAGCTATATACAGATTATACAGGAAAGTTAGGATATGGATTATATATAAATTAGTGGGGTTAGAATACAGGATTAATAATGATAACAGGAACACAGAGCAGGATCTGAAGGATTTCTCCTGAAAAAGGTTCAATCAACAGCAGCAGCCAATAGAACGCGTCCGTCACTCAGCAGCCATTCACATTATTATTATAAAAACTCCATTTCATAAAGATTAAAACACAGGACTGCACCTCCATAAATGAAACAAAAGACATTTTTCAGATTTAAATTCCCCAAATGAAAAGAGATATTTTTCAGTCAGTTTTTATAACTTTTTTTTCTGATTAAGAGACAAAAGAAAATGTGTTTTAGTTCTGAAACGGTTTCTTGGTGAAAAAGGGGCTCTGTTGGTTGGTTCCCTCCTGACCTGAAGCCCACAGATCGTCTGTGGAGCTTCATCAGGTCAGACTCTCTGTACATCATGAGGAAAATGTTCTTTAGGAGGTTAATTCCTGCCCTGTTAGACCTGATAAAACACACCTGATCCAGCGCACCAAGTCAGACCGAACTTTGATCCTTTGCCTCTTTGTTTGCTTCCTCCAAATCATACGACGTTCATTTCCAGCCAAGCTGCAGATTATGCTTTCACCAGAAAAAAAGAAAAGACCTCAAATTAAACTCCAGTCTTATTGTTCTGAAAACATTTCTGAACTTTTAGTGTCAGAAGCTGCTAAGCTCAGGAAAGGCTGCTGCTGCTTTCCACATCCTGAGACCAGGGCAGATCAGACACAGGAGCTGAAACATCCCCATGGAGGCGCGGGTTAAACGCCTCCTCTGGACGCCATGCTGCTGGCTGTGATGAATGACAGCTTAGATGGAGGTAAGACCAGAGCTCTGACTCCTAGAGTCTCCTCAGCATTTAATACCAGCAGAAACTGAACCAGGTTACGGTTTAGACGTTTAAAGTTGGTGATGTCATAGTCATGCAGCTGGTGATCAGCTGTTGCCAAGCAACAAGCACCGAGTTTGCTCCAAGTATCTGTGCAGACCTCCATGACGCTTGTCTCCCACGTGTGACACCAAACATCAGGTAGTTCCTGTTACCCCCAGTGGTGGTTTCAATGGTGGTGATGGTGGTTTTAATGGTGGTGATGGTGGTTTTAATGGTGGTGATGGTGGTTGTGATGGTATTGCCCAGGTGGGCCTACTTCAGTGCGGCTGATTGAGCCAAAGACAGAAGGAAAAAAATGTGAACCAAAGGGACACTTCTGCTCCCTCAGTTTCCACGACAACAGAAATCTAACCTTTGATTTCAGTTTATTTAAATCAAACTGTGGGATACATGTGAAATAAGCTGCTGGCCATTTTCCAGTCCTCCTCATGGTGGAACTGGTCCTGCTGATCCATGCGAAGAATCAAATGCAAATTACATTTAAGATCTTTTTTTCCAGCGTTTTATTGTCATTCCACTGTCAGCAGTACAGAGCAACAAAATTCCCTCTCTGCATTTAACCCCTCCCCTTGGGAAGCAGTAGGCTGCCATAGTGCGGCACCCGGGGAGCAGGGTGGGGTTAAGGGTCTTGCTCAGGGACCCAGAGTGGCGGCTGTGGGAGTGGGGTTTGAACCACTAGACCACCACTCCCCAAAGTGGTTGCCCCCCTTTGTACTTGTTTCCTTTCCATGTGGCTTCCTTCTAGTTAGTTCCACTCACACCTGCGACATATTCTTTATTCCATCCTTTGTTCTGTCCCCTATATATACACCACCTCCGCAGTGCTGGTTTGTTGCTGTTTTGTTGCTCTGCCACTGTGGGTTAAAGTTCAAGGAGACAGAAGCAGACATAGAAAAAGAAGCATAGATACAAAAGGCAACTGTCAACCAGCTCCACAGGCGGCCCCGTCCAGGAAACACACAGCCAGGCAGACGAGCTCCGAGCCAGCTCCCATGTCAGAGGATGAAGAGAGCACATCCAGTTAGTCACAGTCAGAGAAACAGGACTACACTGGAAAACAGGCCAAGCTCCAACATCTAGAAACAAAGGTGTTGATGGCAGCAGCACAGCTGATGTTTCTCTCCAGGATGGAGTCACAGCCAAACAGGAACAGACCAGATGAAGCTACTATGAGAAAAAGCAGATAGAGCAGAACGTTAGAGATTGAACTAACAGATTCTGCAGAGTGGGAGAATAGAGATAGAATGAAGCAAAATGATGAAAAAGGGGTCCCTATGTCCTCCAGCAGTCTAAGCCTATAGCAGCAGAACTATAGAGATAGAATGAAGCAGAATGATGAAAAAGGGGTCCCTATGTCCTCCAAAAGTCTAAGCCTATAGCAGCAGAACTATAGAGATAGCTCAGGATAACCTGAGCCACTCTAACTAGAAGCTTTATCAAAAAGGAAAGTTTTAAGCCTAGCCTTAAAAGTAGACAGGGTGTCTGCCTCACGGACTAAAACTGGTAGTTGGTTCCACAGGAGAGGAGCCTGAGAACTAAAAGATCTGCCTCCCATTCTACTTTTAGAAATTCTAGGAACCTCTTTAATCTGGGATTTAAATGACAGGTCCTGATCAAAAACAACACCAAGATATTTTTACTTTATTATCTGAAAAAAAATCTGATCACTTTATTATCACTGGGCTCACAGCAAAGTTCTCCTGTCATCCAGGAATCAGCCGAACCATTGCACTGGTTGAAATGAACTTTTGGTGGCCATCATTATACGAGGATATCCAAGCCTGTCCAGTTTGTGCCCATAATAAATCCCGTCAACTCCCAGTGGTCTTCTTCAACCTTTGGCTGTTCCATAGCGCCCCTGGTGGCACATTGCTTACATTTTGTTAGGGGTTTGCCTCCATTAAAGGGTTTCACCTCTATACTCACATGACTGGCCTTTCTCCATCTTCCCTCTTCAAAGACTCTCCTCAACCTTCAAGCAGCTCAGTTACTAACCCAACATGTTTTTGGTCTCCACGGCATTCCTCTCTCCTCTGTGGGGAAAGCCACGAACGCTACACACAATGTTTACAAAACGAAATGTCATTTAGCACAGCTTTTGAGACATTAAAGGAACATTTCCATCCATAAAGTGCAGCAGTGATCAAATGAAAAAACATGGTGCAGAAAAAACCCACATTGATATGGAAAAATAGCCGTGTCTGTATCTGTAGAAAATGGTAGATCCAGTTACCAGCAGGCAGTGGAAACTGCTGCAGAAAACATGTGAGCATCTTCCACTTTTCACAATTGCTTTCATTGCGATGGCCTAGATTCAACACAATGCGCCCCGGGCAGCGGATCTCATCACACCCAGCTAAATGGCACATATTGAATTCTGCTGGTGGGCAACCTGAGCTGATGGAGCTAAACGGCGAGTCTTTGACCAGACAGGAGGGGAGGCTGTGAGGATCAGAGGACTGATCAGGCTGCAGATCTGAGATGGGTGCCGGTGGCTAATCGAGCCAATTGTTCTTTTCACAGATGGTAACCAGAAACGCCTCCCTGCAGCACAGGCATGGAAAGGAGAGCTAGGCGCTGACATTTACAGGCCTGCTCTACTAATCTCATTTTTCCAAATCTGATGTGATGAGAGGAAACTGATGGGAGCTGTCCGGGTGCTGAAATGCTCACCCCTGATGGGTCTACTGTTGAATGTGTGATTATTCATTCATTCATTGGATAAAACTATTATTATTTGGATTATCATCATTACGTGTTAAAGTGACTATTCTAAGTAGTTATCAGTAACTGACCCATACCATCGGACAGAACAGACCGCTTTAAAACCCCTTGAAACGGCAGGAAGGGAATGTGCTGACAGGAGCATGAACAGCATGGTGTTAAACATGCATGGAAGCAGGCTTTCATACCCGCCCCATAAACAAATGATCTCACTACAGCCTGCACAGCCTCTGCTGAATGAGCTGCAATAAACAAGCCTTCTCTAAACCATTCCTAAGGAATGATGAGCTTTATAACGAAGGATTGATCCGGAGCAGCAACAAACCCTAAAACATCTCTATGGTTCTGAGAACAGTGATTATTCAACTGATATTTCCTTTATAGCCAATCAGATTCCCCACTGACTCCCATGTGTGGTGAGTGGAGCGACGGCAGTCAGACTGTACTGAGATTAGACGCCATCAGATTCAGTCATCGCCTTGTTTGCCCTGAGCTCCTGATGGAGGCATGACTGGGATGATTTATGCTGTTAGCTATAAACTCATGGATGGACTAATTCTTGCTCCAAACTATAAAAGAAGCACCAACCATCCAACCACCACCTGCTGTAAACCTATTGGAGTAAGAATGAGGTCCAGAGCTGCTGTGAGTTTTAAACCTCACTGTGATCTTCATGATGCTCTCTTCCTCCTGACAGTGGCAGTGGACGGTTCGTTACGTGTGGACTGGAGCCCGTCCAGCTCCATGTCTGATGCCAGGCTCTTAGGGAGCACCAGGACCTGCATGGTGCGCAGGCTGATACTGGGTGCACCTTTGGGGGCTGTGGATCTCAGCAAGGTGCCCTGAATTCTCTTTATTCTCTCTGTGGTTCTGTGGACCTGCGATGGCAGCTCATTTAAGCCAAGGGGAGGCAGTTCTCTCAACTTCTTGATGTTTTGGCTCAATAATCTCCACATACTTTCTGTTTTGATTTTTATTAACAAAAAGACATTTATGATGTAGAAAAATACAAAAACATTGTTTCAACATTAGGCAAATTAAAATCTAAGCCGTGTTTAGATCCATCGGAGGAACAGTTTGTTTCCCTGCAGAGGAAAAGCATCCCCACAACATGATTCAACCTCCACCATGTTTAACATGATGAAACCTACAGAAGGTCAATGGGTGGAAGGTCACATGCTGAAGCAGCAGCACCAACCCCCGGTGTTAGGGTTCGGGTTAGCCCTGATCAGAGAGGACCGTCTCTCTGTGGGAAACCATGTGAAATGGAAAATTATTTTAAGAGGTTTTAAGCTGAATCATTACCCGATTAATCAAAGCATCCAAGTTTGTAAAATGTGTTTTAGCCCCAATAACATTTTCTTGTTATTAGTAGATTTCTAGCTGTTATTTCCATTGAGCTTAAGTAACAAGTATTTGTTTAATAAGATTAAAGCAGCTGTTGGTTAGAAGTCTTTTCTTTTCCATATATGGGTAGAAATAAAATCTTTGGAGTCATAAACTGGACCACAGGCCAGCAGGGAAACAGGTTGGTTTCCTGGTCTCTGATTTACAGGTTTGATTACATCAGCCTCTGAAAATAACTCCATGAAATAAAGACTTTTTGTAGGAAACTAAACGTTTGGTAGACGAACAGAAAGATAAAAAAACTGATGGATGGATGGATGGATGATGGATGGATGGATGGATGGATGGATGGATGGATGGATGGATGACGGTTGGATGACATTGGATGACAATTGGACTTTGGATGGATGATGGTTGGATGATGGTTGGATGACAGTTGGATGATAGTTGGATGATGTTTGATGATGGTTGGATGGATGATGGTTGGATGATGGTTGGATGACAGTTGGATGATGGTTGGAGGATGGTTGGATGATGGTTGGATGATGGTTGGATGATGGTTGGATGACGGTTGGATGGCAGTTGGATGGCGGTTGGATGGATGATGGTTGGATGGCGGTTGGATGGATGATGGTTGGATGGCGGTTGGATGGATGATGGTTGGATGGCGGTTGGATGGCATTTGGATGGCGGTTGGATGACGGTTGGATGGCAGTTGGATGGCGGTTGGATGACGGTTGGATGGCGGTTGAATGGATGACGGATGGATGGCGGTTGGATGACGGTTGGATGGCAGTTGGATGGCAGTTGGATGACAGTTGGATGGCGGTTGGATGATGGTTGAATGGCGGTTGGATGACGGTTGGATGGCGGTTGGATGGCAGTTGGATGATGGTTGGATGGCGGTTGGATGACAGTTGGATGGATGATGGTTGGATGGCAGTTGAATGGCGGTTGGATGATGGTTGAATGGCGGTTGGATGACGGTTGGATGGCGGTTGGATGGCAGTTGGATGATGGTTGGATGGCGGTTGGATGACAGTTGGATGGATGATGGTTGGATGGCAGTTGAATGGCGGTTGGATGACGGTTGGATGGCGGTTGGATGGCAGTTGGATGATGGTTGGATGGCGGTTGGATGACAGTTGGATGGATGATGGTTGGATGGCAGTTGGATGGCGTTTGGATGGCGGTTGGATGGCGGTTGGATGACGGTTGGATGATGGTTGGATGACAGTTGGATGGCGGTTGGATGGATGATGGTTGGATGGCAGTTGGATGGCGGTTGGATGGATGACGGATGGATGGCGGTTGGATGGCGGTTGGATGGCTGTTGGATGACGGTTGGATGGCGGTTGGATGGCGGTTGGATAGATGACGGATGGATGGCGGTTGGATGGCGGTTGGATGGCTGTTGAATGACGGTTGGATGGCGGTTGGATGGTGGTTGGATGGCGGTTGGATGGTGGTTGGATGGCGGTTGGATGGAGGAGGAGCCAGCAGCCAGCTGAGGATCCAAAGCTTCCATTTCCAGCGTGTTTCCTGCTGATCTGCTGATGGTGTGAATCGCCATCAGCACATCGGCCACACACGCACGCAGAGGGATATCACCACGGCGACTGGTTGCCATAGAAATGTTCCAATTGTGGAAAAGTTGAGAAAGGAGGGGAAGGCAGTGGAGAATAGAGATGCTGTGATTATTTTCCCCAGCAGAGACCTGCAGGCAGGCAGCCTCCATGGCCGCCCTGCTCCACCAGGAAGGAGGAGAGAGATCAGCATCTCCTAAACTCTGGGAAGAGATTCTCCCAGAAATATTCACCCTAAAAATGTTTAAAATGTTTCAGCAGCTGACTGCTGATGAAACGTCGTCAGAGCAACTCGGCACAGAACCCCCTCCACCCTGATGGAATACTCTCCACCCGAGTCTGTGGGTCCCTGCAGCTCCTCTCCAGCTACAGCAGATTCTACCCATTATACCTCTGTCATTTTGCTCTGGGGGGGGTCTCATGTCTTTGCTCACTCTGCGGTTCAGTAGCACAGTGGGGGAAGGGAAGGTGGGGGGTCTGAGGAAAGATGGTGGTGTTCCGTTAGAACGGAATAGAACTGGGAGCTTCTATATCCAAAGTCTGTGTTCTGGACCGGATTTTCTTCTGATGATGGATGGATTCCAACCCCACAGTGATGGAGCTGCTTCTCCAGCTCCGCTCCGGTGAACCCGGATGGAAAACCCGGAAAACATCATGCAGAGCGGAACAGATCCTCCTCAAACTTTGTGTCACATCTCTTCCAGATTATCCATCCTCCTCCTGCTCTGCGGCTCAGGAGGATTATCCCGCCTCCATGAAAGTAGATCCCAGATCCGTTTGTTATTCCGGCCACTCTTTGTTGTTCTTAGGAGGAAAAGGTCAAAGTCTGGGCGGAGCCTCTGATGACCTGAGTTCATTTCTGCCGTCTGATATCTGCAGAGGAAATGCGGTTTATTTTCACTAGTGACAATTAATGAGAGGAAGGAAGAAGCTTAAACTCCAAAACTAAAACAGTTAGAAACTAAAGCAGTTTGAAACTAAAACGGTTTAAAACTAAAACAGTTTAAAACTAAAACAGTTTGAAACCAGAACAGTTTAAAACTAAAACAGTTTGAAACTAAAACAGTTTGAAACTAAAACAGTTTGAAACCAGAACAGTTTGAAACTAAAACGGTTTAAAACTAAAACAGTTTAAAACTAAAACAGTTTGAAACCAGAACAGTTTAAAACTAAAACAGTTTGAAACTAAAACAGTTTAAAACTAAAACAGTTTAAAACTAAAACAGTTTGAAACCAGAACAGTTTAAAACTAAAACAGTTAGAAACTAAAACAGTTTGAAACTAAAACAGTTTGAAACTAAAACGGTTTAAAACTAAAAAAGTTTAAAACTAAAACAGTTTGAAACCAGAACAGTTTAAAACTAAAACAGTTTGAAACTAAAACAGTTTAAAACTAAAACAGTTTAAAACTAAAACAGTTTGAAACCAGAACAGTTTAAAACTAAAACAGTTAGAAACTAAAACAGTTTGAAACTAAAACAGTTTGAAACTAAAACAGTTTAAAACTAAAACAGTTTGAAACCAGAACAGTTTAAAACTAAAACAGTTTGAAACTAAAACAGTTTGAAACTAAAACAGTTTAAAACTAGAACAATTTGAAACTAAAACAGTTTAAAACTAAAACAGTTTGAAACTAAAACAGTTTAAAACTAAAACAGTTTGAAACTAAAACAGTTTGAAACTAAAACAGTTTAAAACTAAAACAGTTTGAAACTACAACAGTTTAAAACAAACAGTTTGAAACTAAAACAGTTTGAAACTAAAACAGTTTAAAACTAAAACAATTTGAAACTAAAACAGTTTAAAACTAAAACTGTTTGAAACTAAAACAGTTTGAAACCAAAACAGTTTGAAACTAAAACAGTTTGGAACTAAAACAGTTTGAAACTAAAACAGTTTGAAACTAAAACAGTTTAAAACTAAAACAATTTGAAACTAAAACAGTTTAAAACTAAAACTGTTTGAAACTAAAACAGTTTGAAACCAAAACAGTTTGAAACTAAAACAGTTTGGAACTAAAACAGTTTGAAACTAAAACAGTTTGAAACTAAAACAGTTTAAAACTAAAACAATTTGAAACTAAAACAGTTTAAAACAAACAGTTTGAAACTAAAACAGTTTGAAACTAAAACAGTTTGAAACTAAAACAGTTTACAACTAAAACAATTTGAAACTAAAACAGTTTAAAACTAAAACTGTTTGAAACTAAAACAGTTTGAAACCAAAACAGTTTGAAACTAAAACAGTTTGGAACTAAAACAGTTTAAAACTAAAACAGTTTAAAACTAAAACAGTTTGAAACCAAAACAGTTTGAAACTAAAACAGTTTGAAACTAAAACACTTTAAAACTAAAACAGTTTGAAACCAAAACAGTTTGAAACTAAAACTGTTTAAAACTAAAACAGTTTAAAACTAAAACAGTTTGAAACTAAAACAGTTTGAAACTAAAACAGTTTGAAACTAAAACAGTTTGAAACTAAAACAGTTTGAAACTAGAACAGTTTGAAACTAAAACAGTTTGAAACTAAAACAGTTTAAAACTAAAACAGTTTGAAACCAGAACAGTTTAAAACTAAAACAGTTTGAAACTAAAACAGTTTGAAACTAAAACAGTTTAAAACTAAAACAATTTGAAACTAAAACAGTTTAAAACTAAAACAGTTTGAAACTAAAACAGTTTAAAACTAAAACAGTTTGAAACTAAAACAGTTTGAAACTAAAACAGTTTAAAACTAAAACAGTTTGAAACTAGAACAGTTTAAAACAAACAGTTTGAAACTAAAACAGTTTGAAACTAAAACAGTTTGAAACTAAAACAGTTTAAAACTAAAACAATTTGAAACTAAAACAGTTTGAAACTAAAACTGTTTGAAACTAAAACAGTTTGAAACCAAAAACAGTTTGAAACTAAAACAGTTTGAAACTAAAACAGTTTAAAACTAAAACAGTTTAAAACTAAAACAGTTTGAAACCAAAACAGTTTGAAACTAAAACAGTTTGAAACTAAAACACTTTAAAACTAAAACAGTTTGAAACCAAAACAGTTTGAAACTAAAACTGTTTAAAACTAATACAGTTAGAAACTAAAACAGTTTGAAACTAAAACTGTTTGAAACTAAAACAGTTTAAAACTAAAACAGTTTGAAACCAAAACAGTTTGAAACTAAAACAGTTTGAAACTAGAACAGTTTGAAACCAAAACAGTTTGAAACTAAAACAGTTTGAAACTAAAACTGTTTGAAACTAAAACAATTTGAAACTAAAACAGTTTGAAACTAAAACAGTTTGAAACTAAAACAGTTTGAAACTAAAACAATTTGAAACTAAAACAGTTTGAAACCAAAACAGTTTGAAACTAAAACAGTTTGAAACTAAAACTGTTTGAAACTAAAATAGTTTAAAACTAAAACAGTTTGAAACTAAAACAGTTTGAAACTAAAACTGTTTGAAACTAAAATAGTTTAAAACTAAAACAGTTTGAAACCAAAACAGTTTGAAACTAAAACAGTTTGAAACCAAAACAGTTTGAAACCAAAACAGTTTGAAACTAAAACAATTTGAAACTAAAACAGTTTAAAACTAAAACTGTTTGAAACTAAAACAGTTTAAAACTAAAACAGTTTGAAACCAAAACAGTTTGAAACTAAAACAGTTTGAAACTAAAACACTTTAAAACTAAAACAGTTTGAAACCAAAACAGTTTGAAACTAAAACTGTTTAAAACTAAAACAGTTAGAAACTAAAACAGTTTGAAACTAAAACTGTTTGAAACTAAAACAGTTTAAAACTAAAACAGTTTGAAACCAAAACAGTTTGAAACTAAAACAGTTTGAAACTAAAACAATTTAAAACTAAAACAGTTTGAAACCAAAACAGTTTGAAACTAAAACAGTTTGAAACTAAAACAGTTTAAAACTAAAACAGTTTGAAACTAAAACAGTTTGAAACTAAAACAGTTTGAAACCAAAACAGTTTGAAACCAAAACAGTTTAAAACTAAAACAGTTTGAAACTAAAACAGTTTGAAACTAAAACAGTTTGAAACTAAAACAGTTTAAAACTAAAACAGTTTGAAACCAAAACAGTTTGAAACTAAAACTGTTTGAAACCAAAACAGTTTGAAACTAAAACAGTTTGAAACTAAAACAGTTTAAAACTAAAACAGTTTGAAACTAAAACAGTTTGAAACTAAAACAGTTTAAAACTAAAACAGTTTGAAACTAAAACAGTTTGAAACTAAAACAGTTTATAACTAAAACAGTTTGAAACCAAAACAGTTTAAAACTAAAACAGTTTGAAACCAAAACAGTTTGAAACTAAAACAGTTTGAAACTAAAACAGTTTAAAACTAACAGTTTGAAACTAAAACAGTTTGAAACTAAAACAGTTTGAAACTAAAACAGTTTAAAACTAAAACAATTTGAAACTAAAACAGTTTAAAACTAAAACTGTTTGAAACTAAAACAGTTTGAAACCAAAACAGTTTGAAACTAAAACAGTTTGGAACTAAAACAGTTTGAAACTAAAACAGTTTGAAACTAAAACAGTTTGAAACTAAAACAGTTTAAAACTAAAACAATTTGAAACTAAAACAGTTTAAAACAAACAGTTTGAAACTAAAACAGTTTGAAACTAAAACAGTTTGAAACTAAAACAGTTTAAAACTAAAACAATTTGAAACTAAAACAGTTTAAAACTAAAACTGTTTGAAACTAAAACAGTTTGAAACCGAAACAGTTTGAAACTAAAACAGTTTGGAACTAAAACCGTTTAAAACTAAAACAGTTTAAAACTAAAACAGTTTGAAACCAAAACAGTTTGAAACTAAAACAGTTTGAAACTAAAACACTTTAAAACTAAAACAGTTTGAAACCAAAACAGTTTGAAACTAAAACTGTTTAAAACTAAAACAGTTTAAAACTAAAACAGTTTGAAACTAAAACAGTTTGAAACTAAAACAGTTTGAAACTAAAACAGTTTGAAACTAGAACAGTTTGAAACTAAAACAGTTTGAAACTAAAACAGTTTAAAACTAAAACAGTTTAAAACTAAAACAGTTTGAAACTAAAACAGTTTAAAACTAAAACAGTTTCAAACTAAAACAGTTTGAAACTAAAACAGTTTAAAACTAAAACAGTTTGAAACTAGAACAGTTTAAAACAAACAGTTTGAAACTAAAACAGTTTGAAACTAAAACAGTTTGAAACTAAAACAGTTTAAAACTAAAACAGTTTAAAACTAAAACAGTTTGAAACCAAAACAGTTTGAAACTAAAACAGTTTGAAACTAAAACACTTTAAAACTAAAACAGTTTGAAACCAAAACAGTTTGAAACTAAAATTGTTTAAAACTAATACAGTTAGAAACTAAAACAGTTTGAAACTAAAACTGTTTGAAACTAAAACAGTTTAAAACTAAAACAGTTTGAAACTAAAACAGTTTGAAACTAAAACAGTTTGAAACTAAAACAGTTTGAAACTAAAACAGTTTGAAACTAAAACAGTTTGAAACCAAAACAGTTTAAAACTAAAACAGTTTGAAACTAAAACAGTTTGAAACTAAAACAGTTTGAAACTAAAACAGTTTGAAACTAAAACAGTTTGAAACCAAAACAGTTTAAAACTAAAACAGTTTGAAACTAAAACAGTTTGAAACTAAAACAGTTTGAAACTAAAACAGTTTGAAACCAAAACAGTTTAAAACTAAAACAGTTTGAAACTAAAACAGTTTGAAACTAAAACAGTTTGAAACCAAAACAGTTTAAAACCAAAACAGTTTAAAACTAAAACAGTTTGAAACTAAAACAGTTTGAAACTAAAACAGTTTGAAACCAAAACAGTTTGAAACTAAAACAGTTTGAAACTAAAACAGTTTCAAACAAAAAGAGTTCAGGTTAACATGATTCCTACAAACATTATTCTGAATATTCTGACCTTCCTTCCTTGTTTCCTTCTTGTGCATCCAGCAGTTTAAACTCCTCCTCGGTTCCTTCCTCGTATCCTTCCTGTTTCTTCCTTCTGCTTTGCTGTTTTCCTTCCTTTCAGACTTTCCTTCATCTCTTCCTTCATTTCCTCCTTCCTAGTTCCTTCCTTTATATCTCTCTACTCTCCTCTCTTCCTTCCTTCTTCATGACTTTTCAGCTTTTTTCACAGATATATTTAAAGCTTCACCATCTGAAGAAATAGATCAGAAATTCGCAGCGTAATGTTTAATATATGAAAATGATCATTAAATGTAGATAGAATCAAACCATTTATTGAAAGTGGAGGCAGAGTTAAACTCTCTGAGCTGCAGGCTGATGTTTCTGTTCCTCAGGTGAGAACAGGTGTGGCCTTGAAAGGGTTAAAGTAATCCAATCTAGACACAGTTTGATCTTTAAATGTTTTCTCAGCCTATAATCTAACCCCAGATTAAAGCGTGCGGCACAGATTGGATAATGTTAACATTACGACAAACGAATGGCTGTTCTGATTGACACTCCGATTTTGTGTGTGTACTGTGGATTGGCATCCAAGTGAGGACATTTCCCGTTCCTTACTTCCTGTTTTTCTGAAGATAGTTATGATCCGTGAAGTTCAGCGTCGATCTGGACCGCCACCCCGGCGGTTACCCAGCGATCACCCGGCGGTCTTCAGTTCTGAACCCTGACCCTCTTTTCCCTCCAGAAAGGAGGCCCTAAATTTCCCTCTGGCTGGATCCAGATGTGGCTGGAAGTGGCTGGATCCAGATGTGGCTGGATCCGGATGTGTCTGGATCCAAAAGTGGCTCGATACAGAAGTGGCTGGATACAGAAGTGGCTGGATCCGGATATGGCTGGATCTGGATGTGGCTGGACCCGGAAGTGGCGGGATCCGGATGTGGCTGGACCCGGATGTGGCTGGATCCAGAATTGGCTGGATCCAGATGTGGCTGGATCCAGAAGTGGCTGGATCCAGATGTGGCTGGATCCAGAATTGGCTGGATCCGGATGTGTCTGGATCCAGAATTGGCTGGATCTAGAATTGGCTGGATCCAGATGTGGCTGGATCCAGAATTGGCTGGATCCGGATGTGGCTGTATCCAGAAGTGGCTGGATCCAGATGTGGCTGGATCCAGAATTGGCTGGATCCGGATGTGGCTGGATCCGGATGTGTCTGGATCCAGAATTGGCTGGATCCAGATGTGGCTGGATCCAGAATTGGCTGGATCCAGAATTGGCTGGATCCGGATGTGGCTGTATCCAGAATTGGCTGGATCCGGATGTGGCTGGATCCGGATGTGTCTGGATCCAGAATTGGCTGGATCCAGATGTGGCTGGATCCAGATGTGGCTGGATCCAGAATTGGCTGGATCCAGAATTGGCTGTATCCGGGTGTGGCTGTATCCAGAAGTATATAATATAATCTAACCCCAGATTAAAGCGTGCGGCACAGATTGGATAATGTTAACATTACGACAAACGAATGGCTGTTCTGATTGACACTCAGATTATGTGTGTGTACTGTGGATTGGCATCCAAGTGAGGACATTTCCCGTTCCTTACTTCCTGTTTTTCTGAAGGTAGTTATGATCCGTGAAGTTCAGCGTCGATCTGGACCGCCACCCCGGCGGTTACCCAGCGATCACCCGGCGGTCTTCAGTTCTGAACCCTGACCCTCTTTTCCCTCCAGAAAGGAGGCCCTAAATTTCCCTCTGGCTGGATCCAGATGTGGCTGGAAGTGGCTGGATCCAGATGTGGCTGGATCCGGATGTGTCTGGATCCAAAAGTGGCTCGATACAGAAGTGGCTGGATACAGAAGTGGCTGGATCCGGATATGGCTGGATCTGGATGTGGCTGGACCCGGAAGTGGCTGGATCCGGATGTGGCTGGACCCGGATGTGGCTGGATCCAGAATTGGCTGGATCCAGATGTGGCTGGATCCAGAATTGGCTGGATCCGGATGTGTCTGGATCCAGAATTGGCTGGATCCGGATGTGGCTGTATCCAGAAGTGGCTGGATCCAGATGTGGCTGGATCCAGAATTGGCTGGATCCACATGTGGCTGGATCCAGAATTGGCTGGATCCGGATGTGGCTGGATCCGGATGTGTCTGGATCCAGAATTGGCTGGATCCAGAATTGGCTGGATCCAGATGTGGCTGGATCCAGAATTGGCTGGATCCGGATGTGGCTGTATCCAGAAGTGGCTGGATCCAGATTTGGCTGGATCCAGAATTGGCTGGATCCGGATGTGGCTGTATCCAGAAGTGGCTGGATCCAGATGTGGCTGGATCCAGAATTGGCTGGATCCGGATGTGTCTGGATCTGGATGTGTCTGGATCCAGAATTGGCTGGATCCAGAATTGGCTGGATCCAGAATTGGCTGGATCCGGATGTGGCTGTATCCAGAAGTGGCTGGATCCAGATGTGGCTGGATCCAGAATTGGCTGGATCCGGATGTGTCTGGATCTGGATGTGTCTGGATCCAGCCACATCCGGATCCAGAATTGGCTGGATCCAGATGTGGCTGGATCCAGAATTGGCTGGATCCGGATGTGGCTGTATCCAGAAGTGGCTGGATCCAGATTTGGCTGGATCCAGAATTGGCTGGATCCGGATGTGGCTGTATCCAGAAGTGGCTGGATCCAGATGTGGCTGGATCCAGAATTGGCTGGATCCGGATGTGTCTGGATCTGGATGTGTCTGGATCCAGAATTGGCTGGATCCAGAATTGGCTGGATCCAGAATTGGCTGGATCCGGATGTGGCTGTATCCAGAAGTGGCTGGATCCAGATGTGGCTGGATCCAGAATTGGCTGGATCCGGATGTGGCTGGATCCGGATGTGTCTGGATCCAGAATTGGCTGGATCCAGAATTGGCTGGATCCAGATGTGGCTGGATCCAGAATTGGCTGGATCCAGATGTGGCTGGATCCGGATGTGTCTGGATCCAGAATTGGCTGGATCCAGATGTGGCTGGATCCAGAATTGGCTGGATCCGGATGTGGCTGTATCCAGAAGTGGCTGGATCCAGATGTGGCTGGATCCAGAATTGGCTGGATCCGGATGTGTCTGGATCTGGATGTGTCTGGATCCAGAATTGGCTGGATCCAGAATTGGCTGGATCCAGAATTGGCTGGATCCGGATGTGTCTGGATCCAGAATTGGCTGGATCCAGATGTGGCTGGATCCAGAATTGGCTGGATCCAGATGTGGCTGGATCCGGATGTGGCTGGATCCGGATGTGGCTGGATCCAGATGTGGCTGGATCCAGATGTGGCTGGATCCAGATGTGGCTGGTTCCAGATGTGCCTCACATTCCTGTTGAGTTAGAGGCTCACCCATTTTTCCTTCTGTTTTCAGGTGAATGCTGATGACATCACTGAAATGCTTCCAAAATCAAGGAGAGCTCTAACCATTCAAGAGATTGCTGCTTTAGCGCGATCCTCTCTGCACGGTAATTGCTTCTTCTCAGAACAAAGCTGCATCTGAATCTGCATCCAAACTGATCCAGCTTTAACATCTTTGCTCTTATGTGACCTGCAGGGATTTCACAGGTTGTCAAGGACCATGTGACCAAGCCTACCGCCATGGCGCAGGGAAGAGTAGCCCACCTGATAGAGTGGAAAGGTTGGTGCAAGCCTATGGACACGCCGGCAGCCCTGGAGTCGGACTTTAACTCGTACTCTGATCTCAGTGAGGGAGAGCAGGAGGCCCGCTTTGCTGCTGGTAAGATCTTTTTATTAGATGGAGTTGTTGCTCCGCCCCTAATCCAAGTCTTTTCCTTGTTGTTTTTATTTGAACAATTACCTGAAAGGATGGGTCAGCGCTAATCTAGTTCACCTGCTCTAGATCTATAGCTCCTGTCTTTGTTAAACACAGCAGGGTAACCAGATCACTAACACTCTAACGTCTGTTTTTCCGTCTGTCCATCCATGGGTCGCTCGCTGCATTGCAGACTCTCAAGGTTAATTTGCACAGTCAGCTTTTGCCGCTGGCTGCTGCTTTCATGACGGAGCAGTTTTCTCTGATCTGCTTCCTCTAGCTCTGCTCTCTCTGTTCTGCTCTCTGATTGGATGTTTCCTGTTCTGCATTCATCTGTTCACACATTAATTATTTGCAACCCTGCTGACAGTTAATTGTTTAAAACTCTTTTGCTTGAACAACAGAAGTCGGATTAATTGTTGGTCAGTAACATTTCTGCTCTTTGACCCCTTTTACTGAATCAGGGATCCTGTTTTATGCCCCCCTCCCTTCAGTTCAGCTCAGATCTGATCTGCAGGGTTTATATCTACGTTATAGGTTGTGAATTGGCGCTTTAGAAAAAAGTGGAATTGAATAGAATGTGTTCATGCATCCAATAAACCCTTTCCTTTAACTTATCAAACGATCCATGTTGTCCCGCTGCTGCTTCAACCATTCCACACCGGGACGTCCAGCAGTGATGAAAGGCAGCGCAGGACGACGGCGTACGCACAGCTGCTGCCTGTTGGTCTGGGGGGTGGGGGGGTGGGGGGCATCATAGCCACGTGTCCCTACCAAGAATCTGAGTTGATATTAGGATACGAAACTAGTCCCTATTAAACACGCTACGCTGAAACAGGTGGAAGCTGCTGATTGTAGTTCTATAAAGAACTACAATCAGGAAGTATTTGTTCCTTCAGAATTAAACAATATTTAATTCTAAAGGATTAAACAGTTTATGCTGATGAAGATTCTCCGTCATCCAGGTCATTCCGTAAAAGTTTAAAAAACTGCTCTAAGTGGGTTCCTCTGTCAGCTAACAGCCTGTTTTAGAGTCTCTATACTTCAGTTAACGATGAAACAATTACTAAATTAATTGATTATTTCAATAATTGATTAATCTGATGAATACTTTAAATAGTTTGGGCCTTAGATAAAATACATGAAATGGGATAAACAGAGGAACTTAAGCCCAGATCTACAGCTTTTATAGTGAAATTAATATTTTAAACGCTCAGTGTCACTTCCTCTTCTAGTTCCACTGCTCATGTAAATACAATAGATTTATTTACGTCACTTTAATCTTGAAAACCAAGTCCAGTGGATATTTTTTGAATTTTTACGGAATAACCTTTAATCTATTATTTTCCTTTGTTTAATGATAAAGAGAAAGCATATAAAAGATAACAGCAGGTTTTACTTCTGTTTACCTCAATTATACCACAATTCTACAGGTTCAAATAAAAATCCAGGATAAATCCTCAGACATAAATGAAAGAGCGTCCAGCCCGATGGTCTGCTCAGGGAAACCCCGCCCCCAGCTTCCTGCTGCCGTTCTGTTCTCCAATCAGGTTATTGGCATCATGACCGCACAGAGGAAGGCGCTGGGACGCTGGAACCGACACAGAGGAAGCATCTAAAGACGGCAAAGGGAGACAATCCGGCGGGAGACCTCAGTTCTCCTAAATCAGCCATCATTAGCAGTTAGCCCTGTTTAACCTGGGGAGGGCGCCAGAGAGACGCTTTTAGATGCAAAAACAGGATTTTGTGCATTAAAGTATCAAATGAATGCCGGTTCCCTCAGCTTTGATCCCCACAGTGAAACATTTCATTTCTTTGGTAGATGAGAGGAAACGCCGAGTCTCACTGATCCATCCAGCAGCTTTTTACTTTCTCAGGAATGATGTTGTGTTCACTAACCTGTTCACTACAACAGAAGGCTGCTGCTCTAACCTGGAGCTGCACTGACGCCCAGTCACAATGCAGCCTCCTTGTTACCATGCCAACCCTGTGATTGACACCAGCTCATGTGTGCACCGGGTGTGTGCAGGTGTGGCGGAGCAGTTTGCCATCGCCGAGGCAAAGCTGAGGGCCTGGTCCTCGGTGGACGGCGACGAGTCCAACGATGACTCATATGATGAAGACTTCCTCCCTGCCAGCGAGCCCGCCACGCAGAGCACAGGTACCCCCCCATCCCGCCTCCCTCTCTTTGTCCCACTGCCCCAGTTTCCATGTTCCTGTCTGTGCGGTTCGATGCTCTGCTGCAGGTCGAATATCACTTCCTTTGCTGCAGAGGCTGCATCTGTGTCAGCATTGTGTGTAGTGGGTTAGAAAGGCACCCGGCTCCTCAGCTTTCATCTTTATTACACTCATGCAGTCCTGCAGCAAACGAGTTACAGCAGCCTTCTACTCGCCGCATCATGCAGACTAATGATGATAAATGAGGATCTAGAATCTCTGTCTTAGTTTCCAGCTGCTTCATAATGAAATCGATTAGATCATTTTTATTACTCTTTTGTTTTTCATCTCCATGAAATGTTGCAGTGAGTCTGCAGACAGAGTGAAGCCTGACAGGAGCGTCTCTAACCATGGATCCTGTTACAGTAAAGTAATGCTTTTCTCTGCAGAGCTGTCAGCTTACCCGCCGTACCTGAAGGAGCTGATCCACAGCCAGCTGTGCCAGCAGCTGGGCCTGCGGAGGCCCTGCTCTGACAGCGCAGCAGAGATCGGAGAGGGAGGGGGCAGCAGGGAGCCCTCCCCCACGGCCGGCTCTCCGGACACGCTGTGCTCCAGCCTCTGCAGCCTGGATGAGCAGCACCCGCTGCTGCGAGACCTGGGGAGACAGCGCAGCAAAAACGCTAAGAACAACGCCGCTGAGCTCGCTGCCAAGATCCTGTCTGCGCTGCATGGAGGGGAGGAGCTGCTGGCCCGCCTCCAGAGGGCGGGGCATGGCGGGGGGGGGGCGGGGGAGCAGGTCCTATGGAGGTCAGGACTCCCCTTGCTACTCCATGTCTTATTCTGAAACCTACCTGTCGCCCGGCGAGGATGATGACAGCCCCTGCAAGGACTACGAAGGCAGCCTGTGCCCTGAGGAGGCAGAAGGCCGGGGGGCGCAGTACCCCCCAGGCTATGACCCCCGCAGGAGGGTGTCTGATGTGGCCTCCTCAGGGGTCGTTTCGCTGGACGAAGAGGAGGAAGAGGAGGAAGAGGTGGAGAGAGCAGGAGCTCCCAAAAACCCATGAGTGACCTAAGCATGTGGGCGGGGCCAGCAGCTGCTCCCCTCTTCATCATGGTGGGAGGAGTTTGCCCCCCAGTGACCTTTGCCTTATGGCGGCATGTCCCGCCCTCCTCTCCATGGTTCAGGTGTTCGCTGAGCGGACGGAGCAGCAGAAGGTCCAAACATCTGACCTGCATGAGCTGACCTGGACTGAAGCACGTTTCCTGACCCCCCCGGGTCCTGGCACCCCCCCTGCATCCTTCTGGGCATTGCTTGCAGAATATGCCAAACTATTTAACCCTTTCATTCACTGCGAGTCTAAACAAAGCAACAGTTGGTTCCCATTGCTGTCAATCTCCTGGGTTCCGTTCTTCATGGTGGACTGTTTCCTCCCGTTTCCTCCCGTTTCCTCCTGTTTCCTGCCGTTTCCTCCCGTTTCCTCCCGTTTCCTCCTCTCGGCAGGAACCTGGAAGACAACGAAGATTTGCCGTCAGCGTTTAGCAGCGAGCCACAGAAACAGACTGAAGATTTTTCTATATTTTTGTATGCATCGTCTTGCTTTGATCTTTGCCTATGCGGCTGCCGGTGAATGTGTTTTTTTGCACGACGCTAATGTGGCTGTAGATTCTCCTGTTCTTCGTTATCACTGTGTGATATAGTGTACTGGGAAAAAACAATCCAAATGTGAACTGGTTTTTTAGAGGAAACTGTGAAACAATCATTTTCTGTCATGCAGACCCCCCCCCCCCCCGGCGCCTGCAGAAAGGCGTGTTAATGTGTCGCATTCAGAGCCTCCATCTCCATGTTGAAGTTCTCTCTGAGACAAAAGGTGTTTCACAAACTCAGGAAAAGCTGTGGATGAATGCGCTGCAGAGCCGGTTCCATGGAATTCCAGAACCGGTTCCATGGAATTCCAGAGTCCGCTCCATGGAATTCCAGAGCAGGTTCCATTGAATTCCAGAGCCGGTTCCATGGAATTCCAGAGTCCGCTCCATGGAATTCCAGAGCAGGTTCCATGGAATTCCAGAGCCGGTTCCATGGAATTCCAGAGTCCGCTCCATGGAATTCCAGAACTGGTTCCATTGAATTCCAGAACCGGTTCCATGGAATTCCAGAGCCGGTTCCATAGAATTCCAAAGCCTGTTCCATGGAATTCCAGAACCGGTTCCATGGAATTCCAGAGCCGGTTCCATAGAATCAGCCGTGGTTTGGAGGCTGCTAGGATTCCTCCTCCTTTAGCCATTAGAGACACAGAGCGGTGGTTAGCTAGCCCGCTAGCAGCTGAAGGATCAGACGCTCAGTTTTAGTTTGAAACAGAAACAATTTTTGTTGACGTTTCAGTTCTACTGCATATTCTAACATGGGCAGACTGGGAGATGTAACTGGGATATGTAACTGGGAGATGTAACTGGGATATGTATCCCATAATATTAACCCACGGGGCAAAGACTCAGCTTCAACATCAGGAATGAACTGGAACCAGATTTCGACGTTAGGCGGCGTTAAATCTACGCTTCACCTCGACTGAAACGTCTCAGTCTGCTTCAGAATCTTTGCGTCATTGCCATGGTAACCTGCTCATCATGTGAACCCCCCCCCCCCCCTTCTCTTTGGACCAGAGCAGACTGGTTCCCTCAGCATGTGTTTGTGTTTGACGTTTTTTGTGAAGTTGTGCATCAGATTGTTCGCCGTGATGTCATCCGGCGCTCCAAGCTGGAACCGTAAATTCATTCCAAAATCCTCCGACGCAGAAATTCCCTTTAAGCGTCTCTCAGGCCGGCGAGCCGCTGCCTTTCATAGAGGCGCCTGGTGAGACTGCAACATCTCAGGGGGAACCATTGAAGCTGTGCCTTCATACATCACCTTTGACCTCTCCCACGCATCATCATCATCATCATCATCAGACACAGCAAAGGGCAGCGGTTGGACAGGAAACCCTGATGCTGCTCCTTCATCAGGTTTGTTTGACACTGCAGGCCGTGTGATGGCGGCGAGGTGAGGTCATCGGAGCGTGGTGACGCCAGCGGGCCATTGTTCATCCCCGTTAGCGTCTCTATCAGCTGTCCTTTACTCTGCACGTCTGTCAAACGTCTCCATCTTTGTCCCTCCGGTCTGCATCATCACTCAGACGTCTGAGGAGCTCGGCGCTGTCGTCTGACACCGTTTGTCCTCTCTGGGGTGAAGCCGATGAGCCGCTGATACAGCCTGATGAATGCGTTCCCTCTCCCACCGCCTCTCCTCTCTGTCTCTGTCCTTTGTCTTCATTCTGCCGCCTACAGTCTTTTTCTGTCCCTCAGTCTCTCCATCCGTCCCCACGGGGGGCTTATTACGTCAATATCAGGACATTTAAGTGCTACCTTTGCCGAAAGGCAATTATCCTGCGATTAGAGAAGCGACTGAACATCAGGAGAAGCGAATCTCTCTCCTCTTTTCTCCTTTTTCTCCTTCAGTCCATCTGCTCTCTCCTCTCTCTCCTCAAACCCTCCTCTCCTCCAAATGGCAGCTTTTAAGCTCCGCTGCCCCAGAAGCGCTGCTCTGTTTGAAAGCGATGGGACGCCGGGTGTCCTCGCTCAGAGACGCCGGGTGTCCTCTCTCAGAGACGCCGGGTGTCCTCGCTCAGAGACGCCGGGTGTCCTCGCTCAGAGACGCCGGGTGTCCTCGCTCAGAGACGCCTCCCTCTCCACGCCGTGCTTCTCCTCGGTGGGATCGTTATCTGCTCCACATTCTGTGGGTCTGAGGGAACAGCTTCTATAAAAAGACATCCAAACATGTGTTGGTCAGCGTGGAGGCAGCAGAGATGCTCACATGGGGGCCCCTGAGGCCCTATAACCTACTTAGCATTTCTAAACAAAGCCTGGGGGCCGACCCCCCCCCCATTGGCTGATTGGGTCAGAAGCAGAAAACGGAGCAAAGGCCGAGTAGAACCTGTTTCTGACCCCAATCAGTTCCAATCTGAAGGAGGAAGGCCCTCAGAGCAGAACAGCAAGAGGGCCAAAGCCATAACACCCCCTAGGTAGACCCCCCCATACACCCCCCAGGTAGACCCCCCCATACACCCCCTAGGTAGACCCCCCCATACACCCCCCAGGTAGACCCCCCCATACACCCCCTAGGTAGACCCCCCCATACACCCCCCAGGTAGACCCCCCCATACACCCCCCATGTAGAAACCAACAGGCTCCATCCTAAACCCACAGCTAAATGGCCGAGGAACAGGGAGGGGTCATCAGTCGGTCCTCACAGGTCACTAATCCATTACCACACACACAGCGAGTGGGCGGGGCTTCATTTCATCATCGCGGCAGCCCCTCCCACTTCCTGCTTCCTGTCCAGATCTCAGTTTCTCTCCTTCTTGGCTGAATGTAATTATTTAATTATTGTTATCTTGGATTGAAAATGAAAATATTTGTTTGATGCATCTGATATTAAAATAAATAAAATATTGCTAATGTTCTCAGAATCTGCTCCTCATGTCTTTACTGATGAAAGCTGGACGCCATCAGAGATGATTGGAGCTCTGCTGAACGCCATCCGATCCCATCCTTCCCGGGAACGCCGAGTAAATCCCAGGAAGGTTTACAGAAAATGATCCGTTTTCTAACAAGATTCATATAAAAACTGTTTGAATGTTAAACTTTTTGCTCATTTTAAGAGTTGATGTCTTAAAGGCTCCAACTTTTACTGATTTTTAAACCTTTTCACAGAAACATCTGCAGCTTCTTTTGGTCTAAAATGCTGAGAAAGGAAACAGAAATAAAACTTCTTTGTTTGTTTGCTGTTTTATTTAGAAATAATTCCTTTTACAACATTTTCCTGATTTCACCTGAATCTCAGCTAAATATGGAAATCCAGGAAATGGGAGGAGCGTCTGGAACTGGTTCAGGGTTTCTGGGTGAAAAGGCTTCAGATCTGATCAATGAATGTTTAACATGAACGCAGACGTCAGAGCAAACGGCTGAAGCTCCTGTACTCAGATCTATAGAACTGCAGAGGTAGAAGTTTTCTTGCTAATTTTGTTGGTTTTTCTACATGTAAACGTTGCAGATCATCAGAATCCTTTTACCACCAGAGGTTAATAAATAAAGATATTTTTAAAGTGTTAATTTAATTTATTGAATAGAGGAACCATCTGATCCAGCCTGTTGACCTCTGACCCTAAACGCAGCGAGGAGAACAGGGAACTCTGCTCCTTTATGGGTAGCTCCATACTTTGACTAGGCCGCTCTAACAGCTCATTCACTGATGCTGCAGATTCTGCTTCAAGATTTTCTGTTGGAGAGATTTTCTCCATCCAGATCCTGATGCAGCAAACTGGCCCCAAACCCACACCACTAGTACCACCACCACCAGCAGCACCACCATCACCACCACCACCAGCAGCACCACCATCACCACCATCACCAGCAGTACCACCACCACCAGCAGCACCACCATCACCACCACCACCAGCAGCACCACCATCACCACCATCACCAGCAGTACCACCATCACCAGCAGCATCACCAGCAGCACCACCATCACTAGCAGCACCACCACCACCAGCAGCACCACCACCACCAGCACCATCACCAGCAGCAACAGCACCACCATCACCAGCAGCAGCAGCACCACCATCACCAGCAGCACCATCGCCAGCACCATCACCAGCAGCACCATCGCCAGCACCATCACCAGCAGCACCACCAAAACCATCACCACCAACAGCACCACCATCACCAGCAGCACCACCATCACCAGCACTAGCAGCACCATCACCAGCAGCAACAGCACCACCATCACCAGCAGCAGCAGCACCACCATCACCAGCAGCACCATCGCCAGCACCATCACCAGCAGCACCATCGCCAGCACCATCACCAGCAGCACCATCACCAGCAGCAACAGCACCACCATCACCAGCAGCACCATCGCCAGCACCATCACCAGCAGCACCATCGCCAGCACCATCACCAGCAGCACCATCACCAGCAGCAACAGCACCACCATCACCAGCAGCACCATCGCCAGCACCATCACCAGCAGCACCATCGCCATCACCACCACCACCAGCACCATCACCAGCAGCAACAGCACCACCATCACCAGCAGCAGCAGCACCACCATCACCAGCAGCACCATCGCCAGCACCATCACCAGCAGCACCATCGCCAGCACCATCACCAGCAGCACCACCAAAACCATCACCACCAACAGCACCACCATCACCAGCAGCACCACCATCACCAGCACTAGCAGCACCATCACCAGCAGCACCACCAGTACCAGCACCATGACCAGCACCACCATCACCAGCAGCACCACCACCAGCAGCACCACCATCACCAGCACCACCATCACCAGCAGCACCACCAACACCAGCACTAGCAGCACCATCACCAGCAGCACCACCAAAACCAGCACTAGCAGCACCATCACCAGCAGCACCACCAGTACCAGCACCACCACCAGCACCACCATCACCAGCAGCACCACCACCAGCAGCACCACCAAAACCAGCACCAGCAGCACCATCACCAGCAGCACCACCAGTACCAGCACCACCACCAGCACCACCATCACCAGCAGCACCACCACCAGCAGCACCACCAAAACCAGCACCATCACCACCACCAGCACCACCATCACCAGCAGCACCATCACCACCAGCAGCACCACCACCACCAGCAGCACCACCATCACCAGCAGCACCACCATCACCAGCAGCACCAGCAGCACCACCACCACCAGCAGCACCACCATCACCAGCAGCACCACCATCACCAGCAGCACCAGCAGCACCATCACCAGCAGCACCAGCAGCACCATCACCAGCAGCACCAGCAGCACCATCACCAGCAGCACCAGCAGCACCATCACCAGCAGCACCATCACCAGCAGCAACAGCACCACCATCACCAGCAGCACCAGCAGCAGCAGCACCACCATCACCAGCAGCACCAGCAGCACCATCACCAGCAGCACCATCACCAGCAGCAGCAGCACCACCATCACCAGCAGCACCAGCAGCAGCAGCACCACCATCACCAGCAGCACCATCGCCAGCACCATCACCAGCAGCACCACCAAAACCATCACCACCAACAGCACCACCATCACCAGCAGCACCACCATCACCAGCACTAGCAGCACCATCACCAGCAGCACCACCAGTACCAGCACCACCACCAGCACCACCATCACCAGCAGGACCACCACCAGCAGCACCACCAGCACCATCACCACCAACAGCACCACCACCACCAGCAGCACCACCAAAACCATCACCACCAACAGCACCACCATCACCAGCAGCACCACCATCACCAGCACTAGCAGCACCATCACCAGCAGCACCACCAGTACCAGCACCATCACCAGCACCACCATCACCAGCAGCACCACCACCAGCACCACCATCACCAGCAGCACCATCACCAGCACCACCACCACCATCACCATCACCAGCAGCACCACCAGTACCAGCACCACCACCAGCACCACCATCACCAGCACCACCATCACCAGCAGCACCATCACCAGCAGCACCACCACCAGCAGCACCACCAAAACCAGCACCATCACCAGCACCACCATCACCAGCAGCACCACCACCAGCACCACCATCACCAGCAGCACCATCACCAGCACCACCACCACCAGCACCATCACCACCATCACCAGCAGCACCACCAGTACCAGCACCACCACCAGCACCACCATCACCAGCACCACCATCACCAGCAGCACCATCACCAGCAGCACCACCACCAGCAGCACCACCAAAACCAGCACCATCACCAGCACCACCATCACCAGCAGCACCACCATCACCACCAGCACCACCATCACCAGCACCACCACCACCAGCACCATCACCACCATCACCAGCAGCACCACCAGTACCAGCACCACCACCAGCACCACCATCACCAGCACCACCATCACCAGCAGCACCATCACCAGCAGCACCACCACCAGCAGCACCACCAAAACCAGCACCATCACCAGCACCACCATCACCAGCAGCACCACCATCACCACCAGCACCACCATCACCAGCACCACCATCACCAGCAGCACCACCAAAACCAGCACCATCACCAGCACCACCATCACCACCAGCACCACCATCACCAGCAGCACCACCATCACCAGCAGCACCATCACCACCAGCACCACCATCACCACCAGCACCACCATCACCAGCAGCATCACCATCACCAGCACCACCATCACCAGCAGCACCACCATCACCAGCACCACCATCACCAGCAGCACCACCATCACCAGCAGCACCATCACCACCAGCACCACCATCACCACCAGCACCACCATCACCAGCACCACCATCACCAGCAGCACCACCAAAACCAGCACCACCATCACCAGCAGCACCATCACCACCAGCACCACCATCACCAGCAGCACCACCATCACCAGCAGCACCATCACCACCAGCACCACCATCACCACCAGCACCACCATCACCAGCAGCACCACCATCACCAGCACCACCATCACCAGCAGCACCACCATCACCAGCACCACCATCACCACCAGCACCACCATCACCAGCACCACCATCACCAGCACCACCATCACCAGCAGCACCACCATCACCAGCACCACCATCACCAGCAGCACCACCATCACCAGCACCACCATCACCAGCAGCACCACCATCACCAGCAGCACCATCACCACCAGCACCACCATCACCACCAGCACCACCATCACCAGCACCACCATCACCAGCAGCACCACCAAAACCAGCACCATCACCAGCACCACCATCACCACCAGCACCACCATCACCAGCAGCACCACCATCACCAGCAGCACCATCACCACCAGCACCACCATCACCACCAGCACCACCATCACCAGCAGCACCACCATCACCAGCACCACCATCACCAGCAGCACCACCATCACCAGCACCACCATCACCACCAGCACCACCATCACCAGCACCACCATCACCAGCACCACCATCACCAGCAGCACCACCATCACCAGCACCACCACCACCAGCACCATCACCACCATCACCATCACCAGCAGCACCACCAGTACCAGCACCACCACCACCATCACCAGCACCACCATCACCAGCAGCACCATCACCAGCAGCACCACCAGTACCAGCACCACCACCAGCACCACCATCACCAGCACCACCAGTACCAGCACCACCACCACCAGCACCACCAGCACCATCACCAGCAGCACCACCATCACCAGCAGCACCACCAAAACCAGTACCATCACCACCACCAGCAGCAGCAGCACCACCAGTACCATCACCACCAGCAGCAGCACCACCAGAACCACCAGAATCTGACCATGGTCACACAGTTCATGGTGGTCTGTCTTCATGATGGTCTGTGTTGATGGTGGTCTGTGTTGATGGTGGTCTGTCTTCATGGTGGTCTGTGTTGATGGTGGTCTGTCTTCATGGTGGTCTGTGTTCATGGTGGTCTGTGTTCATGGTGGTCTGTGTTCATGGTGGTCTGTCTTCATGGTGGTCTGTGTTCATGGTGGTCTGTCTTCATGGTGGTCTGTGTTGATGGTGGTCTGTGTTCATGGTGGTCTGTGTTCATGGTGGTCTGTGTTGATGGTGGTCTGTGTTCATGGTGGTCTGTGTTGATGGTGGTCTGTCTTCATGGTGGTCTGTGTTCATGGTGGTCTGTGTTCATGGTGGTCTGTGTTGATGGTGGTCTGTCTTCATGGTGGTCTGTGTTCATGGTGGTCTGTGTTCATGGTGGTCTGTGTTCATGGTGGTCTGTGTTGATGGTGGTCTGTGTTGATGGTGGTCTGTGTTCATGGTGGTCTGTGTTGATGGTGGTCTGTGTTGATGGTGGTCTGTGTTCATGGTGGTCTGTGTTGATGGTGGTCTGTGTTCATGGTGGTCTGTCTTCATGGTGGTCTGTGTTGATGGTGGTCTGTGTTCATGGTGGTCTGTGTTGATGGTGGTCTGTCTTCATGGTGGTCTGTGTTCATGGTGGTCTGTCTTCATGGTGGTCTGTGTTCATGTTGGTCTGTGTTGATGGTGGTCTGTGTTCATGGTGGTCTGTGTTGATGGTGGTCTGTGTTGATGGTGGTCTGTGTTCATGGTGGTCTGTGTTGATGGTGGTCTGTGTTGATGGTGGTCTGTGTTCATGGTGGTCTGTCTTCATGGTGGTCTGTGTTGATCGTGGTCTGTGTTGATGGTGGTCTGTTTTGATGGTGGTCTGTCTTCATGGTGGTCTGTGTTCATGGTGGTCTGTCTTCATGGTGGTCTGTGTTCATGGTGGTCTGTCTTCATGGTGGTCTGTGTTGATGGTGGTCTGTGTTCATGGTGGTCTGTGTTCATGGTGGTCTGTCTTCATGGTGGTCTGTGTTCATTGTGGTCTGTCTTCATGGTGGTCTGTGTTCATGGTGGTCTGTGTTGATGGTGGTCTGTGTTCATGGTGGTCTGTCTTCATGGTGGTCTGTGTTGATGGTGGTCTGTGTTGATGGTGGTCTGTCTTCATGGTGGTCTGTGTTCATGGTGGTCTGTGTTCATGGTGGTCTGTCTTCATGGTGGTCTGTGTTCATGGTGGTCTGTGTTGATGGTGGTCTGTGTTCATGGTGGTCTGTCTTCATGGTGGTCTGTGTTGATGGTGGTCTGTGTTGATGGTGGTCTGTGTTGATGGTGGTCTGTCTTCATGGTGGTCTGTGTTCATGGTGGTCTGTCTTCATGGTGGTCTGTGTTGATGGTGGTCTGTGTTGATGGTGGTCTGTGTTCATGGTGGTCTGTCTTCATGGTGGTCTGTCTTCATGGTGGTCTGTGTTCATGGTGGTCTGTGTTGATGGTGGTCTGTGTTCATGGTGGTCTGTGTTGATGGTGGTCTGTGTTCATGGTGGTCTGTCTTCATGGTGGTCTGTGTTCATGGTGGTCTGTCTTCATGGTGGTCTGTGTTCATGGTGGTCTGTCTTCATGGTGGTCTGTGTTGATGGTGGTCTGTGTTCATGGTGGTCTGTGTTCATGGTGGTCTGTGTTGATGGTGGTCTGTGTTCATGGTGGTCTGTCTTCATGGTGGTCTGTGTTGATGGTGGTCTGTGTTGATGGTGGTCTGTCTTCATGGTGGTCTGTGTTCATGGTGGTCTGTGTTCATGGTGGTCTGTCTTCATGGTGGTCTGTGTTCATGGTGGTCTGTGTTGATGGTGGTCTGTGTTCATGGTGGTCTGTCTTCATGGTGGTCTGTGTTGATGGTGGTCTGTGTTGATGGTGGTCTGTGTTGATGGTGGTCTGTCTTCATGGTGGTCTGTGTTCATGGTGGTCTGTCTTCATGGTGGTCTGTGTTGATGGTGGTCTGTGTTGATGGTGGTCTGTGTTCATGGTGGTCTGTCTTCATGGTGGTCTGTCTTCATGGTGGTCTGTGTTCATGGTGGTCTGTGTTGATGGTGGTCTGTGTTCATGGTGGTCTGTGTTGATGGTGGTCTGTGTTCACGGTGGTCTGTCTTCATGGTGGTCTGTGTTCATGGTGGTCTGTCTTCATGGTGGTCTGTGTTCATGGTGGTCTGTCTTCATGGTGGTCTGTGTTGATGGTGGTCTGTGTTCATGGCGGTCTGTGTTCATGGTGGTCTGTGTTGATGGTGGTCTGTCTTCATGGTGGTCTGTGTTCATGGTGGTCTGTCTTCATGGTGGTCTGTGTTCATGGTGGTCTGTGTTCATGGTGGTCTGTCTTCATGGTGGTCTGTCTTCATGGTGGTCTGTGTTGATGGTGGTCTGTGTTGATGGTGGTCTGTGTTCATGGTGGTCTGTCTTCATGGTGGTCTGTCTTCATGGTGGTCTGTGTTCATGGTGGTCTGTGTTGATGGTGGTCTGTGTTCATGGTGGTCTGTGTTGATGGTGGTCTGTGTTCATGGTGGTCTGTCTTCATGGTGGTCTGTCTTCATGGTGGTCTGTGTTCATGGTGGTCTGTCTTCATGGTGGTCTGTGTTGATGGTGGTCTGTGTTCATGGTGGTCTGTGTTCATGGTGGTCTGTGTTGATGGTGGTCTGTGTTCATGGTGGTCTGTCTTCATGGTGGTCTGTGTTGATGGTGGTCTGTGTTGATGGTGGTCTGTGTTGATGGTGGTCTGTCTTCATGGTGGTCTGTGTTCATGGTGGTCTGTGTTCATGGTGGTCTGTCTTCATGGTGGTCTGTGTTCATGGTGGTCTGTGTTGATGGTGGTCTGTGTTCATGGTGGTCTGTCTTCATGGTGGTCTGTGTTGATGGTGGTCTGTCTTCATGGTGGTCTGTGTTGATGGTGGTCTGTCTTCATGGTGGTCTGTCTTCATGGTGGTCTGTCTTCATGGTGGTCTGTGTTCATGGTGGTCTGTGTTGATGGTGGTCTGTGTTCATGGTGGTCTGTGTTGATGGTGGTCTGTGTTCATGGTGGTCTGTCTTCATGGTGGTCTGTGTTCATGGTGGTCTGTCTTCATGGTGGTCTGTGTTCATGGTGGTCTGTCTTCATGGTGGTCTGTCTTCATGGTGGTCTGTGTTCATGGTGGTCTGTGTTCATGGTGGTCTGTCTTCATGGTGGTCTGTCTTCATGGTGGTCTGTGTTGATGGTGGTCTGTCTTCATGGTGGTCTGTCTTCATGGTGGTCTGTGTTCATGGTGGTCTGTCTTCATGGTGGTCTGTGTTCATGGTGGTCTGTCTTCATGGTGGTCTGTGTTCATGGTGGTCTGTCTTCATGGTGGTCTGTCTTCATGGTGGTCTGTGTTCATGGTGGTCTGTCTTCATGGTGGTCTGTCTTCATGGTGGTCTGTGTTCATGGTGGTCTGTGTTCATGGTGGTCTGTCTTCATGGTGGTCTGTCTTCATGGTGGTCTGTGTTCATGGTGGTCTGTCTTCATGGTGGTCTGTGTTCATGGTGGTCTGTCTTCATGGTGGTCTGTCTTCATGGTGGTCTGTGTTCATGGTGGTCTGTCTTCATGGTGGTCTGTCTTCATGGTGGTCTGTGTTCATGGTGGTCTGTGTTCATGGTGGTCTGTCTTCATGGTGGTCTGTGTTCATGGTGGTCTGTGTTCATGGTGGTCTGTCTTCATGGTGGTCTGTCTTCATGGTGGTCTGTGTTGATGGTGGTCTGTGTTCATGGTGGTCTGTGTTCATGGTGGTCTGTGTTGATGGTGGTCTGTCTTCATGGTGGTCTGTGTTCATGGTGGTCTGTGTTCATGGTGGTCTGTCTTCATGGTGGTCTGTGTTCATGGTGGTCTGTGTTCATGGTGGTCTGTCTTCATGGTGGTCTGTCTTCATGGTGGTCTGTGTTGATGGTGGTCTGTGTTGATGGTGGTCTGTGTTCATGGTGGTCTGTCTTCATGGTGGTCTGTGTTCATGGTGGTCTGTCTTCATGGTGGTCTGTGTTCATGGTGGTCTGTCTTCATGGTGGTCTGTGTTGATGGTGGTCTGTGTTCATGGTGGTCTGTGTTCATGGTGGTCTGTGTTGATGGTGGTCTGTCTTCATGGTGGTCTGTGTTCATGGTGGTCTGTGTTCATGGTGGTCTGTCTTCATGGTGGTCTGTGTTCATGGTGGTCTGTGTTCATGGTGGTCTGTCTTCATGGTGGTCTGTCTTCATGGTGGTCTGTCTTCATGGTGGTCTGTGTTCATGGTGGTCTGTCTTCATGGTGGTCTGTGTTCATGGTGGTCTGTGTTCATGGTGGTCTGTGTTCATGGTGGTCTGTCTTCATGGTGGTCTGTCTTCATGGTGGTCTGTGTTGATGGTGGTCTGTGTTCATGGTGGTCTGTCTTCATGGTGGTCTGTGTTCATGGTGGTCTGTGTTCATGGTGGTCTGTGTTCATGGTGGTCTGTCTTCATGGTGGTCTGTGTTCATGGTGGTCTGTGTTGATGGTGGTCTGTGTTCATGGTGGTCTGTGTTCATGGTGGTCTGTGTTCATGGTGGTCTGTGTTGAGGGAGCAGCCGCTTCTATGCTAATAACCGCTGGAGATTAGCACCTTTAGTGATGGGATGGAAATAAGACTTTATTGGTTAAATTCACTGCAGATCAAAGAACAGCCTCACTTTAAACCCAGGTCAGGCAGAGGCTGGGCTGGGTCCAAACCAGAACCCAGGCAGGGGGGGTCCCAGCAGACCGGACTGAAGGTCAGTCAGCAGCTCAGTTTCAGACTGTTCTCCCAGGTTATTATTTAGGTTGGATTTTTTTGGAGGATTGCTGTCAGTCTGGAAATGGAGGCTAGATTCAGACCTGATGGGAAAGATTTCCACCAACAAACTGAGTACAGAGAGAAGAGGTAGGCAGACCCCCCACCCCCCGGATCCAGCCATGTCTGGATCAGTGCAGGTCTGCAGTATGGAGGACCTGACCTCTGCTTTCTATTTCTGCCTGCATGCCACAAACGCTGTTCTCTTATCTCTGTGTGTGACAGCAGCAAGCGGCCGGAGCTCCTTATCGTTTCGTCCGTTACTCTCTTGGTTGAAGTGCTTAAACAAACAACCATCTAAGGGTAAAGCCGGCGCCGTGTCCCAGAATGCAGCAGGCTTTATTTAAGCCGCTGTAGGGTTAATAGGAGGCTGATCTGAGCTCCGTCAGAGGACAGAGGTAGACCTCATGGCATCGCTGATGACTTCCAGTCAGAGATCTTCTTCATCGTATCGCTCCTCATCACGTTATAGCGCCTCCAGCTCCTATCGATCCGATGGATCCCAGGACGGATCCTCCCATTCTCTTTTTGAGCCTTTTATCGACTCTGCCAAATGCTCTGGTCTGTTTGGAGAGGGGGGCCCCGGGGGGCCCGACAGTCTGCCCCACTTCAGCACACTCAGCAGGCCGTCCTCTGGACCTCCAGGTGAGGAAACAATCTGCTGGTTTAGTCCTTTAGAGAACATAGAGGAGAAGCCGATTCATCTGGATTAATTCACAGAGAATTAAATATTTATAGGGAGATGATTCAACAACTCAGTGACCGGAGAGGAGATTTATCTTTGATTTGTTTAATATGAGCAACATGTGGCTCGTTTTATTCATTTATTTTTAGAGTATATGAAGAACTAATAAAATAACTTTCAGATTAGACATAAATAGATTCATTGATTCCACAGGGAATGACTTCAGGGTTAGGATTAGGATTCACTGGATGATAACAGCCTACTGGGCCTAGTGGTAAAATCTGAAGCCGTTCTATGGGACTGATAGCCACTAATAACGACCATTTATTGGGATGAAAACATCTGGAACAGCTGCAAACAGACACGGATTTACTGTGGAGAATAAGAACCAAACTGAGGAGGAACCCATGAGACGATGAACAGGTCCTATAGATCGGAACATTTTCACCTGCTGCCAGATGATTTCACCTAAATACAAACATTTATCCACCACTGTTCAAGAAAAAATCCCGTAATATTAGAAACATCAGGCTATTAGTTTTACTGATACAGTAGCGGCCATTCAAAACCACCCTTCCCAGTCAAGGACCAGCCGAATGGCGGCTCACTTCCCTCCAACTTCCAGCCACTGGCCTTCTGCTATTGTTTCACTCTGACTCCACCCCTTCACTGAATTACAGCGTCTGACCAGCAGATGGCGCTTCTCTTTAGATCCTAATGTCTAAAAAATCATGACAGAATATTTTAGTACAAAGATTGATGTTTAAAAAGGAATTATAGGGGACCATCCAAGGACCACCCAAGGACCAGCCAATGACCAGCCAAGGACCAGCCAAGGGCCATCCAAGGACCATCCAAGGGCCAGCCAAGGACCAGCCAAGGGCCATCCAAGGACCATCCAAGGACCATCCAAGGGCCAGCCAAGGACCAGCCAAGGGCCATCCAAGGACCATCCAAGGGCCAGCCAAGGACCAATCAAGGACCAGCCAAGGACCAGCCAAGGACCAGCCAAGGGCCATCCAAGGGCCAGCCAAGGACCAGCCAAGGGCCATCCAAGGACCATCCAAGGGCCAGCCAAGGACCAATCAAGGACCAGCCAAGGACCATCCAAGGACCAGCCAAGGACCAGCCAAGGACCAGCCAAGGACCAGCCAAGGGCCATCCAAGGACCATCCAAGGACCAACCAAGGACCAGCCAAGGACCAACCAAGGACCAGCCAAGGGCCAGCCAAGGACCGGCCAAGGGCCAGCCAAAGACCAGCCAAGGACCAGTCAAGGGCCATCCAAGGACCAGCCAAGGACCATCCAAGGACCAGTCAAGGACCAGCCAAGGACCAGCCAAGGGCCAGCCAAGGACCAGTCAAGGACCAGCCAAGGACCAGGCAATAACCATCCAAGGACCAGCCAAGGGCCATCCAAGGACCGGCCAAGGGCCATCCAAGGACCACCCAAGGGCCATCCAATGACCAGCCAAGGGCCAGCCAAGGACCAGCCAAGGACCAGTCAAGGGCCATCCTAGGACCACCCAAGGGCCATCCAATGACCAGCCAAGGGCCAGCCAAGGACCATCCAAGGACCAGTCAAGGACCAGCCAAGGACCAGTCAAGGACCAGCCAAGGGCCATCCAAGGACCACCCAAGGGCCATCCAATGACCAGCCAAGGGCCAGCCAAGGACCATCCAAGGACCAGTCAAGGACCAGCCAAGGACCAGCCAAGGACCAGTCAAGGACCAGGCAATAACCATCCAAGGACCAGCCAAGGGCCATCCAAGGACCAGCCAAGGGCCATCCAAGGACCACCCAAGGGCCATCCAATGACCAGCCAAGGGCCAGCCAAGGACCAGCCAAGGGCCATCCAAGGACCACCCAAGGGCCATCCAATGACCAGCCAAGGGCCAGCCAAGGACCAGCCAAGGACCAGCCAAGGGCCATCCAAGGGCCAGCCAAGGACCAGCCAAGGGCCATCCAAGGACCAGCCAAGGACCAGCCAAGGACCAGTCAAGGACCAGCCAAGGACCAGTCAAGGACCAGTCAAGGACCAGCCAAGGACCAGCCAAGGACCAGTCAAGGACCAGCCAAGGACCAGTCAAGGACCAGCCAAGGACCAGCCAAGGACCAGGCAATAACCAGCCAAGGACCAGCCAAGGACCAGCCAAGGGCCATCCAAGGACCACCCAAGGGCCATCCAATGACCATCCAAGGGCCAGCCAAGGACCAGCCAAGGGCCAGCCAAGGACCAACCAAGGACCAGCCAAGGGCCATCCAAGGACCACCCAAGGGCCATCCCATGACCATCCAAGGGCCAGCCAAGGGCCAGCCAAGGACCAGCCAAGGGCCAGCCAAGGACCAACCAAGGACCAGCCAAGGGCCATCCAAGGACCACCCAAGGGCCATCCAATGACCATCCAAGGGCCAGCCAAGGACCAGCCAAGGACCAGCCAAGGGCCAGCCAAGGACCAGCCAAGGGCCAGCCAAGGACCAACCAAGGACCAGCCAAGGGCCATCCAAGGACCACCCAAGGGCCATCCAATGACCATCCAAGGACCAGCCAAGGGCCAGCCAAGGACCATCCAAGGACCAGCCAAGGGCCAGCCAAGGGCCATCCAATGACCATCCAAGGACCAGCCAAGGGCCAGCCAATGACCATCCAAGGACCAGCCAAGGGCCAGCCAAGGGCCAGCCAAGGACCAGCCAAGGGCCAGCCAAGGGCCATCCAATGACCATCCAAGGACCAGCCAAGGGCCATCCAATGACCATCCAAGGACCAGCCAAGGGCCATCCAATGACCATCCAATGACCATCCAAGGACCAGCCAAGGGCCAGCCAAGGACCAGCCAAGGGCCAGCCAAGGGCCATCCAATGACCATCCAAGGACCAGCCAAGGGCCATCCAATGACCATCCAATGACCATCCAAGGACCAGCCAAGGGCCAGCCAAGGACCAACCAAGGACCAGCCAAGGGCCATCCAAGGACCACCCAAGGGCCATCCAATGACCATCCAAGGGCCAGCCAAGGACCAGCCAAGGGCCAGCCAAGGACCAGCCAAGGGCCAGCCAATGACCATCCAAGGACCACCCAAGGGCCATCCAATGACCATCCAAGGACCACCCAAGGGCCATCCAATGACCATCCAAGGACCATCCAAGGACCACCCAAGGGCCATCCAATGACCATCCAAGGACCACCCAAGGGCCATCCAATGACCATCCAAGGACCACCCAAGGGCCATCCAATGACCATCCAATGACCATCCAATGACCATCCAAGGACCAGCCAAGGACCAGTGGGGACATTTTGAATGGCTACTGCTGTATGATTTCAAACAAAATGACATTCTCCACATCTAGAATAAACATTCTGGATTTCTAGAAATTAATTTCAGATCTGCATATTCCTAATATAACTGGTCAGCATTTGTATTATTTTAATTATGAAAAAATGTTTTTCAGATTTCATAATTACATTTTCAGTCCAGCTGATAAATGTCAGAACGGCCACTTAACATGTGGAAACATTTCTAGATATATAAAACTTCATTCTTACTGGTGTAGTTTTTTTCTTTTTTTTACTTTCTAAATTTCAGTTTGTGCAACAAAAATGTTATTTATTAAATATATTATTATAGTTGTTTCTAGGAGTGTGACTTTGATCAGCAAGAATCTTATTTTAGTGATCTGCAAATGGAACAACAGAGAAGAGAGTGCTTTGAATAAATGTAAAAACGGCCTGCCATAGACCACTTCATATAAACTCATTAACTCGAGCAACAATCTTCTCCTTCGTCTCCTTTGCAGCTGTTTCTCTGTCTTTTAAACACATTCTCTGTTTTATTTTCATTTCTGCATTAAATCTCTACTTCCAGTGGGGTGAAACGGGCACTTCCTGTTGTCTGTTGTCATGGCGACTCGTGGCATTGATAATGATAATGGCTTTTCAAACTTGTTACGTACGTGTTAAACTCTGAGTGGACCTGGTCAGAGTTGATTGATCTACTTGATAGCAGCTTATATGAAACCGAACCCTCAGAGTTCCTGACTTTAGGCTAGATCAATTTAGAGCTCAGGATTTAAACCTGAGTTTGTTAAACCTGCTTCGTGAAACGGACCCTGGTTTCCTAATGGCTTATTGGAGAGTTAGGCTCAGACTAAACCGATGGGTTTAGGGGTTTTCTTTGGGTCGTTGTGTCAATGATTCTGATTGAAGTAAAAACCTTCTGTTGATTTTGTGTTTGAACAGTTTTTAGTAGAAATTAAACCAGTTCTAAAGGACGTTGCTAAAGTTGATATAAATATTGACCAAAGTTTAGTTTTCTTGCTGAAAGATTTGCTCTGTTATAAAACCTGCTAAAATATATTTATAAAACACGCTAATGCTAATGCTATCTGTGTAAAAGTTCTATTCACAGATCTAACAGTCGTTATCTGCAAAGCTCTGCTTATTCTGTGTTATATAGCTCTGTGTTAACCTCAGGAGGCTCTGCTTGTCCTGTAGGTGGCGCTGTAACGAGCTGGTGCAGCGGGGCAGGAAGCGGGTCAGGTTGCCTCGCTGACTCCTACTGCATGACGGCCGACCTCCGCCAGTTTGAGCCTCACGACGTGGTGGTGATGGCCTACGGCCACCATGTGGTCGTCAGCGCACAGAGGGTCAGTATGTCACTTCCTGTAGAAAAAAAAACTCTGATTGCTGCAGGCTTATTGTCCATCAGCCATGGCTGCGGGGGCCGCACTGAGGTCATCCTTATGTCCAATGAGGGACATGAGGTTTAGGGCGGAGGCTCCTCCTCCTCTGCTGATGTTCTGCTCTCCTCCTTCAGGTTCTGGATGATGGGAGCGTCGGTAACACCTTCACCCGTAAAACCTCCTTCCCAGAGGACATGGACCCCTTGTCTCTCAGTGGGACCCTGAACCCAGAGGGGACCCTGAGGGTCACCGTATGCCGGACCACCGAGGCCCTGGGGCCTGCCTGTCACAGCAAGGCTGACCTCTGACCCCTCCTCTTTGGGACATAGATAGCAGTTATCTAGATGTGTGCTGACTTTTTCATCAAGTTTGTAAAAATATAAAAAAAATTTCCAGAAATTCATGGTTTCTGTTTTCTGCTGAGTTCATCTGAAACTTTAAACAGGAATAAACTGAACCTGAAGATCTATAGAGCAGCTGATGGTTCAGCTTCCAGTTATACTCCTGGGGAGGAGGTGCTGACTAAACACTGGAGGAGCAGTTCAGAGGAGTGTGGTCCTCAAACATCTGCTGAAGATGAAGCTCTGAATAAAGGAACATTTTTGGAATGTCTGGATTCTGATTTTCCTGAATTTATCAAACTTTTTTTTTTCTCAAACAAGGTTAGATGATTAAAGGAAAAGTCGCTCATATTCAGAATCCAAACTTCTGAAAGTTCTTTAAATCTGAAATGATTCCATCCTGTTCAATAAATGATCAGTGTTTTTAATTCAGAGTAATTTTCATGTGAATGTGCTTTACTGGAGGCATCCATGTTTGTCAAAGAACACTACTGCCACCTACTGGTTAGTGACGTCACGGTGCGGTATCGGCTGTTGATCAAGTCCCAGTGCTGTATCTGGTGTTTGTCACAACGCGCTATTATCCAAGTCATCTTGAAAACATTCTTCTTCCAAATGTTGGCTACATATTACGGGTTTTTTCTCTGGCCAGAAGTTCGATGGCAAATCCTCCCTCTTCAAGTTGGCGATCCAACGACCAACCCGTCCGTGGAGGATCAGGAATCAGAAAGGTGGAATAACTCTTTTTTTCCACTTTTACCCGATGTATTCCAGCATCCAGCTGCCATGCACGTGGGCATTGTCAGTTTCACTATAGCTCTGGTGAATTTCAATGGTGAAGTCCTCTGGAAATCTTCAATAATTGTTGTTGATTGCAGATGTGTCTAGTAGTTCCCATTGATTTAGCTTGGAAAGCGGGGAGAATGGCGCTAGGCTTACCGCACCGTGACGTCACTGCTGGAAGATGGCAGGAGGGAGGGGCTACTATATTTGGGCAAAAATGGCCGCTCCCAGACTCAGTGATCACAACGGAAATTATTGTTTTTATTTTTTACTGATTAACACTAAATAATTAAATCAATTAGTATTAGTTTTAGGGATTAATAATGATCAATCGATTATTCCTGCTGACTTTGTTTCATCTCAGGAACAAAAACATCGTCTGTTACATAAAGACGCCCTGAAATGAAATACGTTTAGTGAGACGTGACGAAGTGCAGCCAAACTGTTTTAATCCCAGATGGAGATGAAATGTTTCTGGAGATCATGGACCGTTCTCCATCCAGCTGCTGGAGGCAGGAAGCATCTCCTGCAGAGGTCTGTCTGCAGCTGACCTGGATCAGCCTCTGACTGAAGACGCTGTTGGTGTTTAACAGTTTGATGAAGATCACTGTGGTCCATCATCTCCTTCAGGTAATGAAGAATCGGTCTTTGTGAAATCAAAGACCTGCTGAGAACATCCCATCCACCTTTAGATGAAGGTTAGACGTCCAGAACCGGGCAGGAGGAGGTCCAGTTCCTCCCTGCTTCAGCAGCCCGCCCTCCTGACCACCATATTGAGCTCATCAGGCTGTTTCAGCAGCGCTTATAGATCTTTAGAGTCCAGATGCTGTCCTCTACAGCACAGCCACGGAATTTCATGTTGGTTTATATGTAGATGGATGGATAGCAGGAGGACACAGCGGCTGCAGAACCATCTGATCTGCTCCTCCTGCTCCTCCTGCTCCACCGTCGCTCCTCTTTAATCCATGGATGCAGTGAAAACCGCTGAGGATGAATTTACAGACTTGCTGAGAGGAAACCTTCTCAGCAGGAAGACCTCCTGTGGTCCCTGCAGGTCAGTTAGCTTCTTATCAGTCTAAACCCAAACCCCCACTGAGCAGAACCGAGACAGGTAGTCTTTCAGCTTTCTGTGTTGGATTATTCATTTAATCCGTCATCCTCCTCCTTCTCTCCAACTATTTTACATTCATAGTAATGAAATAAATCAACCTTCTCATTCTGAGTCGAGTCTTTGGATCGTTTACTGAATCTGATGGAAAACTGGCCCAGTTCTGCTGGATGGAACCGGAGAAACGGACCCGTCTGAGGTTTCATGATCTCCGACTATAAAGTTCATTTTTCATTGTGAGTCAAGCTGCTCCTGTTTCAGGAATAGATTCATCCAAACAGATCAATCAGGATATATATTCTGCTCAGAAGGGCTGAAGATGTTTAGATCTAGAGTAGAAACGCAGTGAAATATTGATGATAAGCTGCAGAAGTGAGCTGCTGTGCAGCGCTGCGTGGGCAGCAGCACGAGTCCAGCTGTGCTCCAGCTGTGGCTGCAGGGGAATCAGAGGCAGCAGGAAGCTCAGATGCATCATTTGTTAAAATCAGATTTATTCATCAGAATGTAAAAAAAAAAAACATGTTTGAGTTTTTCATTTGAACAGCAGCTCTGGGTTTAGTTTTCCTCCCAGGTTTGGACCACATGTTCCTCTGAGGGACAGTTTGTAAGGCGTGGATAAAGATGGCTGACGGAGGAAGGAGCTGCGGCTGCGGTCCACGAGGCTGGAGAAGCTTTCCCAGAAAGCAGGAGTGCAAATGGAAGTGGTCACTTCTGGGAAACCTTCTCCTTTCAATCAGAAACTTCGCCGCTGCCGCTGCCGCCGCCGCCGCCGCTTCTTATTCACGTAAATATTTTTACACTTTTCATTTTCTTTACAAAAATAAGGTTATCTAGCATTCATGTCATCGATTAGAGCAGGACTAGAAAACGAGATGAACTGTTATTACACAAATCAGTTACCCACATCAGTAAAAAGAAACTTCTACTGCAGCCGTTGCTATGGTGACAGCTGCACGCTGCCAGGAACATCGAGCCGCCGCCATGTTGCTGCACCAGGAGAGAAGCGGCTCTGCTTCATCTTCCTGAGGAAGAGGAGGAGGAGTGACCTCCTTCCCTCAAAGTGAGCTTCATGGTTCTGGTTCATCGCCATGACAACAACACATCTGAACCGTAGAAATGTTTCAGACAGAAAATAAAATTTACAAAAAGAGCAACGAAATCATTAAAATGTCAACAAATATAAAACAAAACAAATCAGAAGCAGATTGATTAAAACATTAAACCACGATTACAGGAGTGATATTAAATATATTAATCTGATCCCCATTTAAAACCAGCGTTTCAGGGGGGGGGGGGCATTTCAGGAGGGGGGAGCATTTCAGAAGGGGGGCCGCGTTTCAGGAGGCGATCGGAGCGTTTCAGGAGGCGGGGGACGTTTCAGGAGGCGGGGAGCGTTTCAGGAGGCGATCGGAGCGTTTCAGGAGGCGGGGGGCGTTTCAGGAGGGGGGAGCGTTTCAGGAGGGGGGAGCGTTTCAGGAGGCGACGGGAGCGTTTCAGGAGGGGGGAGCGTTTCAGGAGGCGGGGAGCGTTTCAGGAGGCGGGGAGCGTTTCAGGAGGGGGGAGCGTTTCAGGAGGCGACGGGAGCGTTTCAGGAGGGGGGAGCGTTTCAGGAGGGGGGAGCGTTTCAGGAGGCGACCGGAGCGTTTCGGAAGGTGGGAGCGTTTCAGAAGGGGGCAGCGTTTCAGAAGGGGGCAGCGTTTCAGAAGAGGGGCCGCGTTTCGGAAGTGGGGAGCGTTTCAGGAGGCGACCGCAGCGTTTCGGAAGGGGGGAGCGTTTCAGGAGGGGGGAGCGTTTCAGGAGGCGGGGAGCGTTTCAGGAGGGGGGAGCGTTTCAGGAGGCGACGGGAGCGTTTCAGGAGGGGGGAGCGTTTCAGGAGGGGGGAGCGTTTCAGGAGGCGACCGGAGCGTTTCGGAAGGTGGGAGCGTTTCAGAAGGGGGCAGCGTTTCAGAAGAGGGGCCGCGTTTCGGAAGTGGGGAGCGTTTCAGGAGGCGACCGCAGCGTTTCGGAAGGGGGGAGCGTTTCAGGAGGCGACCGGAGCGTTTCGGAAGTGGGGAGCGTTTCAGGAGGCGACCGCAGCGTTTCGGAAGGGGGGAGCGTTTCAGGAGGGGGGAGCGTTTCAGGAGGCGGGGAGCGTTTCAGGAGGCGACGGGAGCGTTTCAGGAGGGGGGAGCGTTTCAGGAGGGGGGAGCGTTTCAGGAGGCGACCGGAGCGTTTCGGAAGGTGGGAGCGTTTCAGAAGGGGGCAGCGTTTCAGAAGAGGGGCCGCGTTTCGGAAGTGGGGAGCGTTTCAGGAGGCGACCGCAGCGTTTCGGAAGGGGGGAGCGTTTCAGGAGGCAACCGGAGCGTTTCAGGAGGGGGGAGCATTTCGGAAGGGGGGCCGCGTTTCGGAAGGGGGGAGCGTTTCATGAGGCGACCGGAGCGTTTTGGAAGGGGGGCCGCGTTTCGGAAGGGGGGAGCGTTTCAGGAGGCGACCGGAGCGTTTCAGGAGGGGGGAGCGTTTCGGAAGGGGGGAGCGTTTCGGAAGGGGGAAGCGTTTCAGGAAGGGGGAGCCTTCCTCCTTCCTGCCCTCCTCATCCCCCACAGCTACAGTAAAGGAGCTCATGGTGTCGTCAGGCCCGCCTGCTCGCCGCCGCAGGTCAGGATGAAGGAACTGAAACGTTTCCCTCGTCACGCATGGAAGTTTGATCACAGACTGAACTTGTTCTAAGGCTGTAAAAAAAAACTACTATGAGATAAAGCTACACCTCCTGAACGCTCTCCTTCCTCCCCTCATTCCCTCTCTCCTTCCTCCCCTCATTCCCTCTCTCCTTCCTCCCCTCATCCCCTCTCTCCTCAGGCATTCCTTACAGGATCGCTGCAGTCGTCAGGATTTAGGAGGAAGACTTGATCTGTGGCTCCGACTCTGAACATAAACAAGCATAAAAATAAAAGTCTAGAAAAATATTCCCTTTTTAAAAAGTCCAGGTTTGGCGATGGCAAACACTTGACGCTGTGGGACCCCAAGGCTAAATGGAGAGCTGGGGCAGTGTCTGGCTGGGTCATTACGAGGTTCCTGGAGGAAGCCCTGGTGAGGCAGGAGGAGGAGGAGCTGCAGATCAGGAGTGTGGAGAGAAGGCCTTTAATAAGGATTGTCGCCCTGAGGAGTTCAGCATGTCTGTGGCATTAGAGATGAAAGACCTTCATTCTTCCTCCTCCTCCTCCCTGGTCCTCGGCTTCCTATCATGGAGACTTCTCGTCAGACTCGGAGGTGGCTTGGTCCCCCGGCAGCGAAACGCTCCGGTGGCGGTCCCACAGCTTGTGGAGCTCGGTAGCCTCGGTCTCGCTGCTGCTGGTCCCGCTGTCCCTGAAGCTGGCTAGAGGAGGACGCACCTTCACGCCTTTCACCGTCACTGAGCCCTCGATGGCTTTACGGAGCTACAAAGAAAAAGAGCAGGAGTTTAGAAGCACTGTTACCATGGAGGCACCAGTGACCATGGAGGCACTGTGGCCATGGAGGCACCATTGACCATGGAGGCACTGTGGCCATGGAGGCACCATTGACCATGGAGGCACTGTGGCCATGGAGACACCATTGACCATGGAGGTACTGTGACCATGGAGGCACCATTGACCATGGAGGCACTGTGGCCATGGAGGCACCAGTGGCCATGGAGGCACTGTGGCCATGGAGGCACTGTGGCCATGGAGGCACCATTGACCATGGAGGCACCATTGACAATGGAGGCACTGTGGCCATGGAGGCACCATTGACCATGGAGGCAGTGTGACCATGGAGGCACCATTGACCATGGAGGCACCATTGACCATGGAGGCACTGTGACCATGGAGGCACTGTGACCATGGAGGCACCATTGACCATGGAGGCACTGTGACCATGGAGGCACCAGTGACCATGGAGGCACTGTGACCATGGAGGCACCGTGACCATGGAGGCACCAGTGACCATGGAGGCACCAGTGACCATGGAGGCATCATTGACCATGGAGGCACCATTGACCATGGAGGCACCTGTGACCATGGAGGCACCATTGACCATGGAGGCACCATTGACCATGGAGGCACCCTGACCATGGAGGCACTGTGGCCATGGAGGCACCATTGACCATGGAGGCACCATTGACAATGGAGGCACTGTGGCCATGGAGGCACTGTGGCCATGGAGGCACCATTGACCATGGAGGCAGTGTGACCATGGAGGCACCATTGACCATGGAGGCACCATTGACCATGGAGGCACTGTGACCATGGAGGCACTGTGACCATGGAGGCACCATTGACCATGGAGGCACTGTGACCATGGAGGCACCAGTGACCATGGAGGCACTGTGACCATGGAGGCACCGTGACCATGGAGGCACCAGTGACCATGGAGGCACTATGACCATGGAGGCATCATTGACCATGGAGGTACCATTGACCATGGAGGCACCTGTGACCATGGAGGCACCGTTGACCATGGAGGCACCGTTGACCATGGAGGCACTGTGGCCATGGAGGCACTGTGGCCATGGAGACACCATTGACCATGGAAGCACTGTGACCATGGAGGCACCATTGACCATGGAGGCACCATTGACCATGGAGGCACCAGTGACCATGGAGGCACCAGTGACCATGGAGGCACCGTGACCATGGAGGCACCAGTGACCATGGAGGCACCAGTGACCATGGAGGCACCATTGACCATGGAGGCACTGTGACCATGGAGGCACTGTGACCATGGAGGCACCGTGACCATGGAGGCACCGTGACCATGGAGGCACCATTGACCATGGAGGCACTGTGGCCATGGAGGCACTGTGGCCATGGAGGCACCATTGACCATGGAGGCACTGTGACCATGGAGGCACTGTGACCATGGAGGCACCATTGACCATGGAGGCACCATTGACCATGGAGGCACCAGTGACCATGGAGGCACCAGTGACCATGGAGGCACTGTGACCATGGAGGCACCGTGACCATGGAGGCACCAGTGACCATGGAGGCACCATTGACCATGGAGGCACTGTGACCATGGAGGCACCAGTGACCATGGAGGCACTGTGACCATGGAGGCACCAGTGACCATGGAGGCACCATTGACCATGGAGGCACTGTGACCATGGAGGCACTGTGACCATGGAGGCACCAGTGACCATGGAGGCACTGTGACCATGGAGGCACCATTGACCATGGAGGTACTGTGACCATGGAGGCACCATTGACCATGGAGGCACTGTGACCATGGAGGCACTGTGACCATGGAGGCACCATTGACCATGGAGGCACCATTGACCATGGAGGCACTGTGACCATGGAGGCACTGTGACCATGGAGGCACTGTGGCCATGGAGGCACTGTGGCCATGGAGGCACCATTGACCATGGAGGCACTCTGACCATGGAAGCACTGTGACCATGGAATGACTGTGGCCATGGAGGCACTGTGACCATGGAAGCCCTGTGACCATGGAGGCACCATTGACAATGGAGCCACTGTGGCCATGGAGGCACTGTGGCCATGGAGGCACCATTGACCATGGAGGCACTGTGACCATGGAGGCACTGTGGCCATGGAGGCACTGTGGCCATGGAGGCACTGTGACCATGGAAGCCCTGTGACCATGGAGGCACCATTGACCATGGAGGTACTGTGACCATTGAGGCACTGTGACCATGGAGGCACCATTGACCATGGAGGCACCAGTGACCATGGAGGCACCAGTGACCATGGAGGCACCAGTGACCATGGAGGCACCATTGACCATGGAGGCACCATTGGCCATGGAGGCACTGTGGCCATGGAGGCACCATTGACCATGGAGGCACTGTGACCATGGAGGCACCTGTGACCATGGAGGCACTGTGGCCATGGAGGCACCATTGACCATGGAGGCACTGTGACCATGGAAGCACTGTGACCATGGAGGCACCATTGACCATGGAGGCACTGTGGCCATGGAGGCACCATTGACCATGGAGGCACTGTGACCATGGAAGCACTGTGACCATGGAGGCACCAGTGACCATGGAGGCACCTGTGACCATGGAGGCACTGTGGCCATGGAGGCACCATTGACCATGGAGGAACTGTGACCATGGAAGCACTGTGACCATGGAGGCACCAGTGACCATGGAGGCACCATTGACCATGGAGGCACCATTGGCCATGGAGGCACTGTGGCCATGGAGGCACCATTGACCATGGAGGCACTGTGACCATGGAGGCACTGTGACCATGGAGGCACCTGTGACCATGGAGGCACTGTGGCCATGGAGGCACCATTGACCATGGAGGCACTGTGACCATGGAGGCACTGTGACCATGGAAGCACTGTGACCATGGAGGCACCATTGACCATGGAGGCACTTAGGCCATGGAGGCACTGTGACCATGGAAGCCCTGTGACCATGGAGGCTCCATTGACAATGGAGGCACTTAGGCCATGGAGGCACTGTGACCATGGAAGCCCTGTGACCATGGAGGCTCCATTGACAATGGAGTTACTGTGGCCATGGAGGCACTGTGACCATGGAGGCACTGTGGCCATGGAGGCACCATTGACCATGGAGGTACTGTGACCATGGAGGCACTGTGACCATGGAGGCACTGTGACCATGGAGGCACTGTGACCATGGAGGCGCCATTGACCATGGAGGCACCAGTGACCATGGAGGCACCAGTGACCATGGAGGCACCGTGACCATGGAGGCACCGTGACCATGGAGGCACCATTGACCATGGAGGCACCAGTGACCATGGAGGCACTGTGACCATGGAGGCACCGTGACCATGGAGGCACCAGTGACCATGGAGGCACTGTGACCATGGAGGCACCATTGACCATGGAGGCACCATTGACCATGGAGGCACTGTGACTATGGAGGCACCATTGACCATGGAGGCACCATTGACCATGGAGGCACTGTGACTATGGAGGCACCATTGACCAAAGCGTTTACAATGACTAGAGGAGGGGCTGCTGCAGCGCTGCACGACCCACAGACATGAGCAGGAATAGATTCTAATGATCAACCATGAAATGCTGCATAATGAGAGCAGAGAGGAGCCCTACCTCCTTCAGGGAAACCACCCCGATGAGGCGCCCGATGCTGGTGACGTAGGCGTGGTCAAGGCCCAGCAAGGAGAAGATGGTGTGAGTCTACAAGGAGGGAAACACAGAGTTAGCATCTTCTTTAGCAGAAGTTAGCCATGCTCCGCTAGCTTAGCAGCCACCAGAGGGAGCATCTGAGTCCTGGAAGCAAGGCGCCTGTTAGAGATGTCTGAGGTTCGTATTTACGCCGCTGGGAAACATTCAGAATGTTCTGCTGCTCAGAGGCGGTTAGCAGCAAACTGATGCATGAAGGAGGTGACCCAGACAACGCTGCTGCAGCTGCTCTGCACTGATGCTCAGCTGGCTGAAACACTTTGCTGCTAGTCAGAAGATTCACGCAGAAAGTTTGTCTGCTAAGTTGGTTCCCACCTCAACCATCAGTGGGTGGAGAGAAGGTTCCAGATCTGATTCCATTAAGTCCAAACCAAAGCTGCTAGCATCTGGCTAGCATCCGGCTAGCGACCAGCTACTAACCTGCTAACAACCAGCTAGTCTGGGGGAGGAGGGGGCGGTTTGGGGCTGAACCAGAGCTTAATGAAAAACACCACAGGAGCTACAGAAGAAGAACGCCGTGAGGCTGAATGTTTGTCTGATGAAGCTCCGCCTCCTTCTCATCATCATCATCAGACTGATTATTATTATTACTGGATCCAGTCACATGGTGCTGGGAGGAAAAGGCCTCACCGAGGTTTTCTTCACATTAAATCTGTAAAATATTTCAGGTGCAGCTGGACTGAATGTTCAACTACTTCCTCATCTGCTGCTCTCACTCCTCCTCTCCTCCTGCTTGCTCCTCCTGCAGGAGGAGCAAGCAGGAGGAGAGGAGTGAGACACTCCACCCCAGAGAGGCTCTTCCTTCCAACAGGAGCCTCCTTTAGCCTCCTTTAAACAGCCTGAAGAGAATAAATGATATCAGGTGGAGCAGGTGGAGGCTGATTGTTCATGGAAGATGGAAAGAAGAGAAATATTAAAAACTTTAATAGAGACACTTCTAGCTGCTCTGGATGGAGAATATCTGAACACAGACTCTGTTTGATAAAGTCTTGGACTTTGACTAGGCCATTCTGACCCCTGAATGCACAGCATCATTTAAAGATCTCCATGAGGAAAACCATCCGTCCTTCTGCCTCCACCTGAGAAAGCAACATGAGGAAGACGTCTGCAGCTTCAGCTCCAAACAGACCTTATGCAGCGACGTGCGCTCCACCAGCTGGAAAGGGGCGGGGTCAATCTTGCAGGTGCTGAAGTCCACCTGCTCATCGAGTTGTTTCTCCTCCCACTCTGCGATCTGCAAACCACACAGATTAGAAGGTAGTGAATAAAAACAGAAGTGTTGAGCAGAAGGAGAGTTAGTTTGGTCTCAGTTAACTAAAACAACTAAACTACCCGACATGAAAGCGGTTAGTGAGAAACGTAGAAAACAGGAAGTGAAGTTTGTTCAGCGTCTGGTAGCAGATGAGGTCTCCATGACTAAAGCATCAAACTTTCCAAAGATCCCATCATTAAATCAAAGGGGACTATAGTGAGACAGGAAGTGGATCTAGAGTCGCCCTTTAAGTTGAGGGATGATCTGATTGATCTGGATCTATGCAGTGAACTGAACTGTGATCAAACAGCTGCGGAGCGGTCCGAGCCGCAGGCTCGGCGTGGTCTGAGCCAAGCCCGGGAGCCCCGACCCCCGCCGAACCCGGGAGCCCCGGCCCCCGCCCAGCCCGGGAGCCCCGGCCCCCGCCGAACCCGGGAGCCCCGGCCCCCGCCCAGCCCGGGAGCCCCGGCCCCCGCCGAACCCGGGAGCCCCGGCCCCCGCCGAACCCGGGAGCCCCGGCCCCCGCCCAGCCCGGGAGCCCCGGCCCCCGCCGAGCCTGTGGCTCGGACCGCTCCTCTCCGACAGTATGGAAGGAGTTCCCTCAGAGGGGCCCCCAGAGCTCAGCTCTGCAGACCCTGAAGATCCTAAATCATTACCATGATTGCATCATAATGAGCATGCGCTCCTATTGGCGGGACGTATCAAAGGCGGGGCTTACCTCTCTAAGCGTCATGTCGTCTTCCACGTCTCCATCTTCCTGTGGATTAGAAACAGCAGAAGGTAAATCTCAGAGGAACGGATGGTCTGGAACATCTCTACCATCTACAGCTGAACATCTGGACTAAGCTGCTCCAGAAAACTCCGGCAGGACTGGATGAGGGACTGAAGGAGCCGTTAGAGGACAACTGAGACAGCGGGGGATGTCATGTATGGGTTGGCATGGTAACGGATGATTATGAGATGAGTCTGTCATTGTTTGAACCACAGCAGGTCAAAACCTACAGCAGGTTTTAGAAGGGGGAATGGAAGAGATGAAGGTTCTACATGAAGAAGATCTAGAATTCCTCCTCTTTCTCCTCCTCTCTCTTTATCTGAAACGACTCCAGCGGCTCTGATTGTTCTCCTTATCAGCTGGATGGAGCCAAAAGCTTAGAATGAGTTCCTGTTAAAGCGGCTCTGCAGAGGAACCAGCTGAGAGGAATGAAGGTGCAGGAGCCCTGAACTGGATTCACAGGCTGCCTCTGATGGTTCCACCATCCTGCTGCCACAGGGCGCCCTGACTCAGAGAGGCTCCTTTAGGGTTCTGGGCTGCATCAGACCCCCACAGCAAAGGCAGCCTGGACTCGGGGCCCAGAACAAGTCCGTTTAGTCTCGGAGAAGCAAAGTCCTGAGATCTCTGGCTTCTTTTAGTGTTGGTGCCTTTTTACTCTCCACCCAACCAGACCTGAGCTGCAGCGCTCCGACATCCAGACTGAGCAAAGGACGGATCCAACGCCCGTTCTGATCGAACGCAGCGGCTGGAATCAAGCAGAACAGATGAAACTGTGAGATGGAGCGGAGCAGGAAAGGAGCTGGAAGCCCAAACATGGAGCCGGATGGAATCAGCTCAGATGGGACATAGTTCAGCATCTCTGTCTGTGGGAGGAAGCGGGTATGGAAACCCATATTCCCATTTAAATAAGCTTCTGGTTTAGTTCTGTTTGAGCCGCTGGTTGGATCCATTTCACGCCTTTCCAGAGTCCTTCCAGCATCTTCTGAGGACAACTTCTGGCTCTGGGTTTGGTTTAAAGAATCCATCAAGCAGAGAAGAAAAGTTTAAAAACATCAATCTCTATATGATCTACTTCTGTGTTTTTCCAAAAAACGCTTTCATCGGGCCTGAATGCAACCGATCAGAACAAGAAATAAAAACTAATGGAGTTTATTTCTCTTACTTAAAGTCTGAAACTTTTATAGATTGTTTTCAGGCTCCAGCCTTTATCTTTGAAAGCAGGTAGACAGGAAATGTGAGCAGCAAAGGGGTGAGACAGGGGGCAAAGGTCACCACGCCAGGCTGGAACCTGTGACCGCCACATTGAGGACCAGAGCCTCCATACATGGGTCACACCACTGCCCCCCTGCTCCCCTTCTCCACTGCCCCCCTGCTCCGTTGCCCTCCTGCTCTAATGCCCCCCTGCTCCACTGCCCCCCTGCTCTGTTGCCCCCCTGCTCTGCTGCCCCACTGCACCCTTACCCCCTGCTCTGCTGCCCCCCTGCTCCACTGCTGCTGTGGTACAGAGGTCTGTTTTAAAGCTTCATTAATTCTTGACTTCAACAAGAAAAAAGAGCTGATATATTCACCAATAATTCACGCAAACTCAACACAAAGACGGATGTTGAAAGTTGTGAAGTGTCAGAAAAAGGAAAAATGAACAAAAACAAAAATAAAAGCCCAGAGGTGATTCTAAATAAATTATCAGGGAAGCAGGAGAATAATGGGAGGAGCGAGGAAGGAGGCAGCGTCCGTCTGCATCCGGCTCCTGCATCACTACTTAGGGAGGGGAGGGGCTGGTGACGGAGCAGGAAGGACAAAGACATCAAGGAACCAATCAGGGAGCGGCAGGAGGGACGGTGGTGAGCTTCGCCAGGGTGCTTATTGGTGGATATCATACCTCTGGTCAGGTAGGAGAGCAAAGTTACTGAGTTTATGAAGCAACCCCCCCCCCCCCCCCCCCCACTGTAAACAACCTGCCTCTGCTTCAACACTGGACCCAAACAGGAGAAGGAAGTGTGCTCACCAAGAAGAAACCCTTCAGGCTGGGGGGGGGCTCCTGGTGAATGAGAGGACATGAGATGCTGAGCAGCAGGACCTGTGGACGCCTTCAGGCGCTACGTGCAGAGAAACCCTGCTGGATTCCAGGCCATGAATTTAGCAGACATTCATGCAAAGCCCCCTGATCAGGTGGAATCATTTCAGCTCGGCGCTCCGGTCGTCGCACGACGCCGCCGATCCCAGAATGGGACGCTTTGCAGGGGGAAGGTCATTTGATTTGAGGCGGCCCAGATCATGGTGAACATCCCTGCTGTGATGGAAAGCTACATGCACGGCAGGACGGGACCCAACATGGCCGCCTCTGTTCAATCAGTGTGTCTGCCGGATCCGTCCCATCAGCTACCAACCAGGTAAACATCCGGGTCGCCTTCATTTCACAGTGAATGACGGTTTTCCTTCCCTAAAACTAGTCAGCGTCATAAAATATGTGTTAAAGGTTAATAATCCTGAGAAAATAAATGCATTAAAATAATTTCTGTTTTATCCTCTGTTCCTGATCTGCACAGGAAATGGGATGCTACGCTACTTCCAGGAGCTAACTTGATCAGCCTGGATTTAGACATAAATCTAGTCTGAGTTTTATGTTTTCCTTTCGTGCTAACGTTATGCTATATAGGCCTAATCTAAAGAAAGAAACGACTAAATGCAGATAAACGTGGTTTAATCAGATTTACTGCTCTGATCAACATGATGATGTTTAACGGAGAAAATGGAAAAAGCATCAAAATTGTCTCTGAAAAGTCAGAAAACGTGTTTTAAAGATGCGTATTAGCATTCTTTAGAGAGTAAAGGGTAGAAATAATGAATGTTAGGACTATAGTGACATCATGGCGACCGGGATAAAATCTGTTTGCATAAACGAGCTGATGGTACGGATCAGGGAGCGACATGGGCGGCACATTTTCAATCAGTCACCACAGATTTCTGGGGGGGGGGTCACTCCAGAAACAGGGCGGGGCCTGCTCTGGGAGGCAGTCACTGATTGGACACCTCGGGTGACCCGCTCCATGAACGGCTGCATGCTGAACATGATGAGAAACACTTGACCAGAACTGCGCCACGTTTCCTCTGGTTCAGCTGAACCGACCTTAAAAGATGGAGGCTTTTATTTTTCACGGCTCAGAACGTCTCAGCAGATTTTAAACACGGCTTTCAATTCAGCCAAAATGGCTCCATAAAGCTCTTAGCTCAGCTGTTTAGGTGTTTGTTTTGAAAAGCTTCATATTTTTGTGGGGATGTTTCTGTGAAGCGAAGCAGCGGCGATGCTGAAGCGTCGTTATGCAGAAATGAAGATCAATTAACTTAAATATGAGCAATGCTTTTAATAAATGTTGGTAAAATATGACTGAAATATAAAATGTTTATAAAATCATGAAAAACAATAATAAAATGTGCCAAAACATTTTAAATGAAGGAATCTTTTTTTTCTCATTTTTAGTGCAGTTCACCTTACAAGATGAAAAACAAAATGCCTCCAACTTCTGTGCGTCTAAGACGATGTTTGGACAGCAGTGGTCTCTTATTGGTCAAGTGTTTGTCAGTGTGATGGTTCCTGACCAACTGGTTAAACTGGATGGATCAGGTGAACAGTTAAAGCAGTGAAGGTCAGAGGTCAGGTTACAGGTATGATCAGACAGAATGATCTAAACTCGATGGGGCAGCGTCGGCTGAGCTCAGCCCAGATGGCGGCCCATCGGCGCTGAAATGGAATGGCTGTTTGGCGGCTGCTCGGTCGGTCGGTCGGTGCAGCGAGCGGTTCCAGGCATGCTGGGAGCCCGGATCGGTGGCTCTTACCACGACGGATATCCGGACCCGTTTGGACGGCCTCCTTTGCTCAGGAGACACGGGACTCTCCAAGTTGTTGTTTTTCTTCCAGGGTGACGGAGGACAAGCATACAGAGTTAACAACCTAAATGTCAGCTTGACTTTGAGAAGACATGAGTACAGATGGAAACATCTGGTCTCCATGGTGACAGAAACTCAGCATAGAGAAACAGTCTGTTAACAGGAGGCTGCAGACGCAGTAGAGCTGAGATTAGGAGTGTGTGTATGTGGGGGGGGGGGGGGGGGGGGGGGGCTGTAAGTGAGAGAGAGACTGTGTGGGAGCACAGCATGAGTGTTATCTCACCTCTAGAGCTTCTATGTCTGGACTGGAGCAGAACAGGCTCTTCAAGGTGCCGGAATGGTCCTGTGGGCCTGCAGGAGGAAGACAGGAATTAAACTCATTGCTTAGCTTAATGGTCATAGACCAGCATGGAGACCTGCTCCTGCTCCGACATGGCAAGTCTCCAGCTGGTCTGGATGGAGGGACCTTCCTCCTGTTATGTGAAGGAGAAACTCTTCATCAGGACCCCATAAAAGCTGCTGTGCTAAAGCTGAGCTGCTAAAGCTGAGATGCTAAAGCTCAGCTGCAAAAGCTGAGCTGCTAAAGCTGCTGTGCTAAAGCTGAGCTGCTAAAGCTGAGCTGCTAAAGCTGAGATGCTAAAGATGCTGTGCTAAAGCTGAGATGCTAAAGCTGCTATGCTAAAGCTGCTGTGCTAAAGCTGAGCTGCTAAAGCTGCTGTGCTAAAGCTGAGATGCTAAAGATGCTGTGCTAAAGCTGAGATGCTAAAGATGCTGTGCTAAAGCTGAGCTGCTAAAGCTGCTGTGCTAAAGCTGCTGTGCTAAAGCTGAGCTGCTAAAGCTGCTGTACTAAAGCTGAGATGCTAAAGATGCTGTGCTAAAGCTGAGATGCTAAAGATGCTGTGCTAAAGTTGAGATGCTAAAGCTGCTGTGCTAAAGCTGAGATGCTAAAGATGCTGTGCTAAAGTTGAGATGCTAAAGCTCAGCTGCAAAAGCTGAGCTGCTAAAGCTGCTGTGCTAAAGCTGAGCTGCTAAAGCTGAGCTGCTAAAGCTGAGATGCTAAAGATGCTGTGCTAAAGCTGAGATGCTAAAGCTGCTATGCTAAAGCTGCTGTGCTAAAGCTGAGCTGCTAAAGCTGCTGTGCTAAAGGTGAGATGCTAAAGATGCTGTGCTAAAGCTGAGATGCTAAAGATGCTGTGCTAAAGCTGAGCTGCTAAAGCTGCTGTGCTAAAGCTGCTGTGCTAAAGCTGAGCTGCTAAAGCTGCTGTGCTAAAGCTGAGATGCTAAAGATGCTGTGCTAAAGCTGAGATGCTAAAGATGCTGTGCTAAAGTTGAGATGCTAAAGCTGCTGTGCTAAAGCTGAGATGCTAAAGATGCTGTGCTAAAGTTGAGATGCTAAAGCTGCTGTGCTAAAGCTGAGCTGCTAAAGCTGCAGGAATCTTCCAGTTCCAAGGTTACTTACTGGAGGGAAGGTCAGTGGGTCTCTCCACCACAGACGGTCTTTTCAGGGCCGGTTTAAGGGGCTTCTGGCTGCCTGGGCGGGTGGGACTGGTGGAGGACTCCTCCGTGGAGATCTACGTCCAAACAAACCAGGCAGGTTTATTTCTAGGACACAATCCAGCAGGAAGACAATTCAAAGAGCTAAAAGGAACTGGAAAAGAAAAAAGCAAAAACTGATAACCCTAACCCAGAGACGACTAACCCTAACCCTGAGACGACTAACCCTAACCCAGAGACGACTAACCCCAACCCAGAGACGACTAACCCCAACCCAGAGACGACTAACCCCAACCCAGAGACGACTAACCCTAACCCAGCGACGACTAACCCTAACCCAGCGACGACTAACCCTGAAACGACTAACCCCAACCCAGAGACGACTAACCCCAACCCAGAGACGACTAACCCCAACCCAGAGACGACTAACCCCAACCCAGAGACGACTAACCCTAACCCTGAGACGACTAACCCCAACCCTGAGACGACTAACCCCAACCCAGAGACGACTAACCCTAACCCTGAGACGACTAACCCCAACCCAGAGACGACTAACCCCAACCCAGAGACGACTAACCCCAACCCTGAGACGACTAACCCCAACCCTGAGACGACTAACCCTAACCCAGCGACGACTAACCCCAACCCTGAGACGACTAACCCCAACCCAGAGACGACTAACCCTAACCCTGAGACGACTAACCCCAACCCTGAGACGACTAACCCCAACCCAGAGACGACTAACCCTAACCCAGAGACGACTAACCCTGACCCAGCGACGACTAATCCTAACCCAGCGACGACTAACCCCAACCCAGAGACGACTAACCCCAACCCAGAGACGACTAACCCTAACCCAGCGACGACTAATCCTAACCCAGCGACGACTAACCCTGAGACGACTAACCCTAACCCTGAGACGACTAACCCTAACCCAGAGACGACTAACCCTAACCCAGAGACGACTAACCCCAACCCAGAGACGACTAACCCCAACCCAGAGACGACTAACCCTAACCCAGCGACGACTAATCCTAACCCAGCGACGACTAACCCTGAGACGACTAACCCTAACCCTGAGACGACTAACCCTAACCCAGCGACGACTAACCCCAACCCTGAGACGACTAACCCTAACCCTGAGACGACTAACCCCAACCCTGAGACGACTAACCCCAACCCAGAGACGACTAACCCCAACCCAGAGACGACTAACCCTAACCCAGCGACGACTAATCCTAACCCAGCGACGACTAACCCTGAGACGACTAACCCCAACCCAGAGACGACTAACCCCAACCCAGAGACGACTAACCCCAACCCAGAGACGACTAACCCCAACCCTGAGACGACTAACCCCAACCCAGAGACGACTAACCCTAACCCTGAGACGACTAACCCTAACCCAGAGACGACTAACCCTAACCCTGAGACGACTAACCCCAACCCAGAGACGACTAACCCCAACCCAGAGACGACTAACCCTAACACTGAGACGACTAACCCCAACCCTGAGACGACTAACCCTAACCCTGAGACGACTAACCCTAACCCAGAGACGACTAACCCTAACCCTGAGACGACTAACCCCAACCCTGAGACGACTAACCCCAACCCTGAGACGACTAACCCTAACACTGAGACGACTAACCCCAACCCTGAGACGACTAACCCTAACCCTGAGACGACTAACCCCAACCCAGAGACGACTAACCCCAACCCTGAGACGACTAACCCCAACCCTGAGACGACTAACCCCAACCCAGAGACGACTAACCCTAACCCTGAGACGACTAACCCTAACCCAGAGACGACTAACCCCAACCCAGAGATGACTAACCCCAACCCTGAGACGACTAACCCCAACCCAGAGACGACTAACCCCAACCCTGAGACGACTAACCCCAACCCAGAGACGACTAACCCCAACCCAGAGACGACTAACCCTAGCCCTGAGACGACTAACCCCAACCCAGAGACGACTAACCCCAACCCTGAGACGACTAACCCCAACCCAGAGACGACTAACCCCAACCCAGAGACGACTAACCCTAGCCCTGAGACGACTAACCCCAACCCAGAGACGACTAACCCCAACCCAGAGACGACTAACCCTAACCCACAGACCACAGCCAGAATGACCTAACCTCCACTCTGAGCTCTGCTGAGATCCAGGTTCTGCTAGTCTGGACTCATAGTTTAGGCTGTTGCCACAACTTCGACCTCTGCCCTAATCTTCCCTGATCCGTCTGCTGTTCCTCGGTCTTCATGATGCTTCTCTCTACTCATGAGCTGGATTCATGAACCAAATCACACACAGATGCAACTATTGATCCGTATTTTAATTAGGGACGTCGAAATAAAATGGGCTGTATTCAAAATACATCAGATTTCCACAAAGAGCCATTTTTACCAACAGTTGGTTTAATGAATATAGTTCTGAGGAAAATCTTGAATATTTTGGTAGCAACGTGACAAATGATTTAATATCTAGCAGACGCTGTTAGACGACGAAGAAACAGCGACCGCCTCCGACCCGTCAGTGATCCTCTGCTGGCCTCCTGAGGAAAACTCACCTGGAAGCGGACTTCCTGGCTGGCCCGCTGGCGGCCGTCCTCGCTGTCGTTGATGGACTCCACTGACAGGTGTTTCTTCTCGGCTGCAGCGCGCTCCCTGATGAACTCCATGCGTCTGCTGCGACTCAGCTGCTGGGAGAGCAGCAACTGCAGCTGAGCGCGCGCTATTGAGCCCAGCAGGATCATGGACTCTGGAGGGGGACAGGGACGTCTGAGGTGAGTTCAGGACACACGGAAAAAGGAAGATGGATGGGGGGGTGGAGAAAAGTGCAACAAATGAAGAGAGAAAGTGGAGAAAGAGAAGAGCTGGAGGCAAACAGACAGAGTTTAGAGCCTGGAATGCAGCAGACGTCCACAGATTAGTGCGGCCATGAATTCCCAGGATTATGCTACATCGTGTGGAACAACAACATGAGGAAAGGTTCCCTTCTGGGGTCAAAGGGCAAGGTTTAGGACTAAGCTGAGGTTTGGGTTAGCTGTGTGACCGCGCCTTCAGAGGAGGCGTTTGGTTAACTGTTCCTGCACCGCGCTAAAATCTACGCTTCAGTCAGGAGACTGCCGCCATCAGCAAGCTGAGGCAGGAAGGAGGTTTCTACCCAGAAGTCACTCTGATGACGAAAGCCTGAGTTTAGGACCAGAGTGCGAACGGACCGCCGAGCAGCTATGCTGATGATACCCAGCTATATCTGTCTATAATCCAGATGAAGCTAACCCATTACATAGATTACAGGCATGTCTGAAGACAGAAAAACCTGGATGACTCTTAACTTTCTGCTTCTGAATGCAGATAAAACAGAAGTTATAGTCTTTGGACCAGAGTCTCTGAAAAAGAAGCTGATTAGCCAGTCACTTCATTTGGATGGGATTAAACTGATTTCAGATAATAAAGTAAAAAATCTTGGTGTTATTTTTGATCAGGACCTGTCATTTAAATCCCAGATCAAAGAGGTTTCTAGAATTTCCTTCTTTCATCTGAGGAATATTGCAAAAATGAGCAATCTCCTGTCCAGGGGTGATGCTGAGAAACTAGTCCATGCATTTGTTACTTCAAGGCTGGACTATTGTAATTCTTTACTATCAGGAAGTCCACAAACTGTAGTTAAAAGCCTTCAGCTGATCCAAAATGCTGCAGCCAGAGTTCTAATGAAAATGAAAAAGAGAGATCATATCTCGCCTATCCTGGCTTCTCTTCATTGGCTTCCTGTTAAATCCAGAATAGAATTTAAAATCCTCCTTCTCACATATAAAGCCTTAAATGGCCAAGCTCCATCTGATATCAGAGATCTGATTGTTCCTTATGTTCCTAACAGAGCACTTCGCTCTCAATCTGCAGGTTTACTAGTGGTTCCTAGAACTTCTAAAAGTAGAATGGGAGGCAGATCTTTTAGTTCTCAGGCTCCTCTCCTGTGGAACCAACTACCAGTTTTAGTCCGTGAGGCAGACACCCTGTCTACTTTTAAGGCTAGGCTTAAAACTTTCCTTTTTGATAAAGCTTCTAGTTAGAGTGGCTCAGGTTATCCTGATCTATCTCTATAGTTCTGCTGCTATAGGCTTAGACTGCTGGAGGACATAGGGACCCCTTTTTCATCATTCTGCTTCATTCTATCTCTATTCTCCCACTCTGCAGAATCTGTTAGTTCAATCTCTAACGTTCTGCTCTCTCTGCTTTTTCTCATAGTAGCTTCATCTGGTCTGTTCCTGTTTGGCTGTGACTCCATCCTGGAGAGAAATATCAGCTGTGCTGCTGCCATCAACACCTTTGTTTCTAGATGTTGGAGCTTGGCCTGTTTTCCAGTGTAGTCCTGTTTCTCTGACTGTGACTAACTGGATGTGCGCTCGTCATCCTCTGACATGGGAGCTGGCTCGGAGCTCGTCTGCCTGGCTGTGTGTTTCCTGGACGGGGCCGCCTGTGGAGCTGGTTGACAGTTGCCTTTTGTATCTATGCTTCTTTTTCTATGTCTGCTTCTGTCTCCTTGAACCCCAGTGGGCCTCAGCAGATGGCCGCTCACACTGAGCCTGGTTCTGCTGGAGGTTTCTTCCTGTTCAAAGGGAGTTTTTCCTCTCCACTGTCGCTACAAGCATGCTTAGTGTGAGGGATTGCTGAAGAGTCAATGAGTCGATGCAATCAGCTGGTTTTCCTTAGATAGAAAACTTTGAATCAATCTGACTATGATCTGGTTGAACTGGAAAGTGACCTGAGATGACATGATGTGAATTGGAGCTATAGAAATAAACTGAATAGAATTGAACCGGAGAGAGAGAACGGACCGCCGAGAGGTTCCAACCCCCTCCCCCCACCCCCCAATAAAAATCTTTCAACCAGAAAAATGTTCATTTTGATCAATCTTGTCATTTGCTGTATATATATAAATATAAAATAGATATCCTGTTATTTAATTAGCCGGGACGACATAAACCAGAATATTTATCAATCTTTCCGACAACAAGGATAAATCCTGGGAAACATGAAGGTTGGCAGTAAGCAGGAGGAATGAAGAAGGTGGGAGGAGCCAGAATCCAGACAGCTTCAGGGAGATCAGACCCGCTGGTCGCTGGATAAACCTAAACCTGTTCAAACCAACGGATGATGGAGGAGGCTCCGCCCACTACGGATGGAGCTCAGGTCTCACCAGCAGATTCCACCAGGGCCAGAGTCTTCAGGTGACCCGACATCAGGACATTGTGCAGGTCTCTGTAGCAGCAGTCCAGCGTGATGTAGCGCACATCCCGTACCATGATGTCCTCCACACGGATGTTATACCTCCTGAGACAAGCATGGAGGAAGACGAGTGTTAAAACGATGAAACATGAAACGTTTCTCCTCTTCCACTGACATCAGGAGGATGGAGAGCGTGGAGGAAACGCTCACAGCGGGATCCAGAACCCCGATGGTTGCCTTCCTCGGAGGAAGCGGGCTCTGAACGGACATCGATGAGCTTCAGCAGGTCAGACGGCTGCAGGAACAAACCCAGGATTCCTCCATGTTCACAGCCGCCTGGGACCCTGGGGGCCTTCAAACGTCTGAGCCACTGCATCGTTACCTTCAGAGCGTCCTAATGGCGTCATGTTTCAGTAACTAACAGGAAGGCCTGGATTAGACGCTTCGTTTGGTGGTTCAGGAAACAATGATGTTCTCCTTAATGAGGAACCAGGTTTACTATTCAGGTTTTACTGATCCTGGTCTTTAATCTAAGTCGAATGGTCAATAAACAGGAACGCTTTTTTTTTTATCAAACATGTTCCAAAGATTTAGGCTAATTTTATAAATCTCATTTTTCTGTGCTCGGAATAAAAGCAGACGGATTTAATCCCATTAAAAAAAAAGCTCTAAAAGCTTCTTTGCTTCCTCCTTTCTGCATTTAAATTAACATTCGGATCAGAGGGAGTGATCCCGATCCTTTCCTCTGATCCCACGCAGCATCTTTCCCTGAAGGCATGGAGGAAACCTGGACCTTCATGGTTAGACGGAGGAAGCTGATGGAGGAGCAGCATCAGGTAGGAACTGCAGAAGCCCAATGATGCTGAATGAGACCAACATGTGGGAATAGACCGTTTCTAATCCGAACCGTTTCTAATCCTAACCGTTTCTAATCTGAACCATTTCTGATCGGAACCGTTTCTGATCTAAACCGTTTCTAATCTGAACCGTTTCTGATCCGAACCGTTTCTGATCTAAACCGTTTCTAATCTGAACCGTTTCTGATCCGAACCGTTTCTAATCCGAACCGTTTCTAATCTAAACCGTTTCTAATCTGAACCTTTTCTGATCCGAACCGTTTCTAATCGGAACCGTTTCTAATTGGAACCGTTTCTAATCTGAACTGTTTCTGATCCGAACCGTTTCTAATCTGAACCGTTTCTGATCGGAACCATTTCTGATCGGAACCGTTTCTGATCTAAACCGTTTCTAATCTGAACCGTTTCTGATCCGAACCGTTTCTGATCTAAACCGTTTCTAATCTGAACCGTTTCTGATCCGAACCGTTTCTAATCCGAACCGTTTCTAATCTAAACCGTTTCTAATCTGAACCTTTTCTGATCCGAACCGTTTCTAATCGGAACCGTTTCTAATTGGAACCGTTTCTAATCTGAACTGTTTCTGATCCGAACCGTTTCTAATCTGAACCGTTTCTGATCGGAACCGTTTCTGATCTAAACCGTTTCTGATCTGAACCGTTTCTGATCCGAACCGTTTCTGATCTAAACCGTTTCTAATCTGAACCGTTTCTGATCCGAACCGTTTCTAATCCGAACCGTTTCTAATCTAAACCGTTTCTAATCTGAACCTTTTCTGATCCGAACCGTTTCTAATCGGAACCGTTTCTAATCTGAACCGTTTCTGATCCGAACCGTTTCTAATCTAAACCGTTTCTAATTGGAACCGTTTCTAATCCGAACCGTTTCTAATCTGAACCTTTTCTGATCCGAACCGTTTCTAATCGGAACCGTTTCTAATTGGAACCGTTTCTAATCTGAACTGTTTCTGATCCGAACCGTTTCTAATCCGAACCGTTTCTGATCGGAACCGTTTCTGATCTAAACCGTTTCTAATCTGAACCGTTTCTGATCCGAACCGTTTCTGATCTAAACCGTTTCTAATCTGAACCGTTTCTGATCCGAACCGTTTCTAATCCGAACCGTTTCTAATTGGAACCGTTTCTGATCCGAACCGTTTCTAATCCGAACCGTTTCTAATCCGAACCGTTTCTAATCTGAACCTTTTCTGATCCGAACCGTTTCTAATCGGAACCGTTTCTAATTGGAACCGTTTCTAATCTGAACTGTTTCTGATCCGAACCGTTTCTAATCTGAACCGTTTCTGATCGGAACCGTTTCTGATCTAAACCGTTTCTAATCTGAACCGTTTCTGATCCGAACCGTTTCTGATCTAAACCGTTTCTAATCTGAACCGTTTCTGATCCGAACCGTTTCTAATCCGAACCGTTTCTAATCTAAACCGTTTCTAATCTGAACCTTTTCTGATCCGAACCGTTTCTAATCGGAACCGTTTCTAATTGGAACCGTTTCTAATCTGAACCGTTTCTGATCCGAACCGTTTCTAATCTAAACCGTTTCTAATCGGAACCGTTTCTAATTGGAACCGTTTCTAATCTGAACCGTTTCTGATCCGAACCGTTTCTAATCGGAACCGTTTCTAATTGGAACCGTTTCTAATCGGAACCGTTTCTAATTGGAACCGTTTCTAATTGGAACCGTTTCTAATTGGAACCGTTTCTAATTGGAACCGTTTCTAATCGGAACCGTTTCTAATTGGAACCGTTTCTAATTGGAACCGTTTCTAATCTGAACCGTTTCTGATCCGAACCGTTTCTAATCGGAACCGTTTCTAATTGGAACCGTTTCTAATTGGAACCGTTTCTAATCGGAACCGTTTCTGATCGTTTCCGATATTAATGAGGTTTATACTGATGGGAGGCAGAAGATCCTCAGAACGTCACTTGGTTCCAGAACATGAGGTGAAAGTATCAACGGTCCGTCTAATCGTTGGGCTGCTGTGGTGTGGAGGTAGAGCGCATATAGCGGCTGTTGCAGGTTCCAATCCCGGTCCTGTTGACCTTTGCCGAACGTCTCTCCCTTCTCTTGTTTAGCCCCTCCCCTTGGGGAGCAGTGGGCTGCCATGGTACGGTGCCCGGGGAGCAGTGTGGGGTGAATGGTCTTGCTCAGGGACCCAGCTCAGACCTAAAGCAGGATCATGGCGTGTGATGTGGTGGCGGTACTTACTCCTGGTGACCCCAGCCCAGCTCTGGGAGGTAGGGCAGCTTCTTGATCCGAATGATGGAGTCGTAGAGCGACGGCTGCAGAGACTGAGCCACGGCGTTGGCGAGGATCACGGCTATCATCACCGGCAGGATGTGGGAGATCTGACCAGTCAGCTCGAACACGATGACCGCCGTGGAAACGGTGTGGGTGACGGCGCCTGACATGGCCGCAGCACCTGGGGGAGAGCCACAGACAACATAATCATCATCACCATCATCTTCATCATCATCACCACCATCATCATCACCATCACCACCTTCATCATCATCATCACCATCACCACCATCATCTTCATCATCACCATTATCCTCATCACCACCACTATCCCCATCATCATCACCATCACCACCATCACCATCATCTTCATCACCACCATCATCATCACCATCAGGTTCTGACAGAGAACTTCTTTTCCATTTCATGGCGGTTCTGGAACCCCAGAAAGGTTGGATTCTGGGTTAGAGGTGAAAGCTAGGAATAGGGAGAGCAGAACGTACCCACAACGGCGTATCCTCCTGGCACGATGGGGTAGATGGAGCCGTCCGAGTGGATGCCATCTGGGAACCAGGCGGCCATGCTCTCTCCAACCAGGCGGCCAAAGGCTGCTCCTACAGCGGCCACACAGACGCAGGTTAGAGGATTCATTTCTTAGAAACGATCTGATGGAGTCTTCCAGTCAGCTTGGATTATTTCAACATTTTCCTAAAGCATCCAGGGATCGGGATGCCTCTGCATCGCCACACCATGACCAGCCCACCTCCATGCTGCACAGAGGATTCAGTCTGAGCCAAAGATGATGTCATTGATCAGGAGAAGCCCCTCCCCTTCCTGTCTATGATGAGGTGTTTCCTAAAGGTCAGTCCAGCCTGCTCTGATGACTCGTCCATAAGTGGATTTTACTGCTTACCGATAACGAACACAGGCATGAAGGCTCCGCAGGGCACCGGGATGGTGATGGCCAGGGCAGACATCCAGAACTGGGGACAGACAAACAGATATTAGTCCCGCCCAGCGTCTGCAGGAGCGCCGGGATTATTACCGCGGTCACGCTCAACCACCACCTTTATCACGCATCTGACTGGAACAGATCGGCCTTCGCTGATTGGCTGATGCCGCAGCAGGCGGCCAATTAGGCAGCAGGGACATAGTTTGAACAGAAGCTGAACTGTTCTTCAGAAACAGATCTAAAGTCCGCTGCACAGAAACAACAGAAGCTAATAATCTGCTGATTGGTTCTGATCCGTTCTGACATCATCAACATGAAGGGCACATTTAACGGGTCTAGGAAACTTTTTTCTGTGTTTGACGATAAAAAGGGAGCTTTGAATTTAGAACTATCTGCATCGACAATGCATCACTGAGAACATGTAGAAGATGTTCTCCAGATGTCCTATATGGACGTTCTGCAGATGTCCTATAAGGATGTTCTGCAGATGTCCTATAAGGACGTTCTGCAGATGTCCTATAAGGACGTTCTGCAGATGTCCTATAAGGACGTTCTGCAGATGTCCTATAAGGACGTTCTGCGTCGTTAACACCTGCAGGTCTCTGTTATCTGGTTGGATGATCGATCCGCTGATTGGTTAGAAATGAACCAAGTGGATCCAGTTTGATTCTGGTTTTTAAAGGATGTTGGTGGGAGCCGCTCCTCATCTTCAGATTGAATCCCGTCCAGCGGGGACGTCTTTTCTCTGCTCATTCTGAGATGATCCTGTGAGGTCAGCAGCGTAGTATCGCTGCCTTCATCTCATGGTTTCTAATTAATTACTCTCATTGCTCCCTCTGCTGCGTCTATAGTTAGCTGTAATTAAGGCTGGTTGCCATGGTGACGGAAAGCTTCTCCTCCTACAGCCCTGCAAGCGTTTTCACACCCCGAGCAAAGACACACAGAGCTGCGTAGGTGTTCGCACCATCACACCCCCTCTGATGAGGAGCACAGCTCCAGATACACCGACCGACCGCCCGCCCGCCTGGTCGACCGCCTGGCCGACCAGCTGACTGACTGCATGTTAGCGTCTAAAACTTTCAATAATTCAATATTAATATTTCATATGAATCAGTGAAATAAAAGGACTAAATGTGTGAAACGTGATCCTCTGATCGTCACCATCAGTCAGTTCAGCCAATATCTGAATCCTGATGAGATCAAAACATCGTCTAGAACAAGAAGCTGCCATTTAACGCAGAAACAGGCTTCAATGTAGAGTAAAGCTACAGCCCAGCAGTTAGTCATGCTGAGGGGGGCGGAGCCTCTTTAAAGCTCCAGCAGGCAGCGCCTCCATCCAAGCTCAGGACGGCAGCCATCTTTTATTCTGCAGGGCCCTCTGCTGTTGCTCCGCTCCTGTTGGTGCGATGCACGGTGAACCCGTCCACCTCACGCCTCCTCAGCCTAACAGGGTCAGCTGCCTCAATCCAGAAGCAGGGCTCTGCTTCAAACGGTGGAGCTGCAGAACCGATGCAGCTTTGATTACTCTGCTGAGGACAGATAACGGGTTATTATCTAAACCCGTTCAATCCAGACTGACAGCTACAAACTCAGCAGAACAGCCTGAAACAGAGAAACGGGGAACCAGAGAACCAGGAAACCGGTTTCAGTTCTTCCAGTCCTGGAAGAAACTGGACCGGTTCCCAGCTGACGTTGGATCTGGGTTGGAGGAAGGAGAAGTTCAGGCAGAACTCTGCTGCTAGTCTGGTGGATAAACTGGACCTGATGTCCCGCCTGAACTGAAACGAGGGTCAGATTTGGGTCAGAACCACAACAGCAGAAATCTGCTTCTGTCTCCTTGAACCCCAGTGGGCCTCAGCAGATGGAGGTTTCTTCCTGTTCAAAGGGAGTTTTTCCTCTCCACTGTCGCTACAAGCATGCTTAGTGTGAGGGATTGCTGAAGAGTCAATGAGTCGATGCAATCAGCTGGTTTTCCTTAGATAGAAAACTTTGAATCAATCTGACTGGATGATCTGGTGAACTGGAAAGTGACCTGAGATGACATGATGTGAATTGGAGCTATAGAAATAAAATGAATAGAACTGAATTGAATGACCCAAAGCACACAGCCAGGATAACCAAGGAGCAGCTCTGCTAGAAGCAGATCTAGGTTCTGGTGTGGCCTAGCTAGTCTCCAGACCTAGACTCAATAGAGAATCTTGGGAGGAAGCTCAGACTCCTGAGAAACCTGATAGATCTAGAGAAGATCTGTGTGGAGGAATGGGCCAAAATCGCTCCTGTAGCCCAAATCTGGTGAAAAAAACAGGAAACCTTTGACCTCTGGGAACAAAGGCTACTGGATCAAATATTAACTTTAATTTTCTCAGGTGTTCTTCTTTGTTCGTGTCTCTCTACCTGCCATGATAACTGCAGATTTCCAAGATGGAGGACTAGCAGAATAGCATCGCTTCCTCACTGTTAGCGCTCCTGAGTGTTCGTACCCTCATGATGATGAAGAGGACCAGAGTGACGAAGACGTTGACCTGCGGGTGTTTCCAGGCCTGGGAGTTTCCGATGTAGTCGAATCCGTCAGCGACGCCCTGTTTGGCCCACGTCCGGTTGTCCAACAGAGTCACCAGCGCCTCCCTCTGGGTCAGCTGCCAACCAGAGAGGAGACAAACCTTCAGCTACATCCACAGAAATACGCTTCTGATTTATCCTGGAAAACTTTAAAACACATTTAAAACTTTTCCCACAATTTCCAAGACTGTGTAGAAAAAGCTACTGAATTTATTCCCATTCAGCCTCATGTGATGCAGTTAACCCAGACCGCTGTGATTACAGCCAATGGGAAACGGCCTGTCGCCATGACAACTACTGCTGGACCATAAACCGTGATGTAATAATGATGATAGCAGCTTCCTGTTAAAGACCAAACAATAAATCATTAAAAGGTAAAACTGTTCATTTCCCAGCAGACAAAGTCCATAAGATAATAATAATATTAATATTAATAACAATAACTGAACTTTATTGATCCCACATTGGAGAAATTCCCTTTCTGCATTTAACCCGTTCTCCTTGTGGAGCAGTGGGCCGCCGTGGCGCGGCGCCCGGGGGGCAGTGGGCTGCCATGGTGCGGCGCCCGGGGAGCAGTGGGCTGCCATGGTGCGGCACCCGGGGGGCAGTAGCCTGCCATGGTGCGGCGGCGCCCGGGGGGCAGTGGGCCGCCGTGGCGCGGCGCCCGGGGGGCAGTGGGCTGCCATGGTGCGGCGCCCGGGGGGCAGTGGGCTGCCTTGGTGCGGCGCCCGGGGGGCAGTGGGCTGCCATGGTGCGGCGCCCGGGGAGCAGTGGGCTGCCATGGTGCGGCGCCCGGGGGGCAGTGGGCTGCCTTGGTGCGGCACCCGGGGGGCAGTGGGCTGCCGTGGTGCGGCGCCCGGGGGGCAGTGGGCTGCCATGGCGCGGCACCCGGGGAGCAGTGGTGCAGCGCCCGGGGGGCAGTGGGCTGCCATGGCGCGACACCCGGGGGGCAGTGGGCTGCCATGGTGCGGCACCCGGGGGGCAGTGGGCTCACTGCAGAGTTTAAAACTTCTTCAGCTGCGGCCGCCGTCTCTACTAGAGAGGACAATGATGATGAGGAGGAGGAGGAGCCTGTTCTCTGAGCAGGTCCTCCAAAGGGCGGAGCTTCAGAGGTCTTCCTGGTTTCCTGTTAGGATGGACGCCCTGCAGCTTCTGATGGCCGCCATTAACCAGGTGGAGGGATCCAATCAGACGCTCCTGACTCGTCCCTGGAGGAAACGGACAGTATGCTGCTCGCGTCTCGGCGTCCGCTGATGACTTACTAATAACCAGGAACATTAATCAGCAGAGGGTTTCCTGTTCCTCCATGTTTCTTCATAAACTCCTGACATAAAGCCTCCTATGGAATCTCAGCACGGAAACGGCGCACAGCTTCCTGCTCGCTTCGCTCCTAGACTTCACTTCCTGTTTGGACTGGCTGCCATGGAAACTGTCAATCATCCGCCTACCCATGATGCCTTAAAGCAAGGCCTGGTCCCTCTAACCTGAACCGGTTCAGTGATTAAAACAAAAATCACTGCAGGGCAGCGTGTCGACTGCAGGCGCTTCAGACGGAGACAGTTTACAGAAACCAACATGTCTGCTATAAAGTAGAGCTGATCTATCAAGCACAGATCTATCCATACCTTCCCAGCCATGAATTGTCCAAATCCAGGGGGAAACGTCAGCGTTGAAACCACTAAAGTGACCAGAGCAGGATACAGCAGCCGTCTAAGAAAAGGAGGAAAGAAAACAGTCTGATCAGGCTTCAGGACACATGAAGCAAACGATGTCAGACCAGCGTACCCCGTCAGACCGACATACCCCGTCAGACCAGCATACCCCGTCAGACCAGCATACCCCGTCAGACCAGCGTACCCCGTCAGACCAGCATACCCCGTCAGACCGACATACCCCGTCAGACCAGCGTACCCCGTCAGACCAGCATACCCCGTCAGACCAGCGTACCCCGTCAGACCAGCGTACCCCGCGTACCCCGTCAGACCAGCGTACCCCGTCAGAGCAGCGTACCCCGCGTACCCCATCAGACCAGCGTACCCCGTCAGACCAGCATACGCCGGCAGACCAACGTACCCCGTCAGACCAGCGTACCCCGCGTACCCCGTCAGACCAGCGTACCCCGTCAGAGCAGCGTACCCCGCGTACCCCATCAGACCAGCGTACCCCGTCAGACCAGCGTACCCCGTCAGACCAGCATACCCTGTCAGACCAACGTACCCCGTCAGACCAGCGTACCCCCGCGTAATAACAGATTATCCCACGTTTCCCTAATTTTAACTGCAGCTAAAACCTTTGGGGCAGATTTGACTCTGTTTTCTGGAAAATACAGCAGAGCTGCCCACATCGTCCTACAAGCAGTGACTCATCAGCTGGAGGCGGGTAGAGAGAGCATCCGACCCCCACGCCTTCACCACAGGTACCTACTTCTTCATCAGGAATTTGTTGATGGTCTTTTGTTTCCTCATAAACTGGACGATCAGTCGGTTCAGGTAGACGAACAGAGCCCCCCCAAATCCACTGGCAATGCTGCAGAGAGAGAAACGGGGGTTAGTCCTGCATTCCCTCAGCAGGCATGATCAATCGATGCACGATCAAACTGAGCTGCAGCAGCTGGGAGGCAGCGGGTGACTGTGGGGAGGGCGATGTGATGCAGGGAAGGGTGGGGGGGTGGTCTACTACTAGCATCAGCTGCAGCCAGGCGGGACGGTGGTGCAGGACAGAGGGTTGCTGGTTCAAAGCCCAGCTCTGCCCTTCTACTGGTTTTCACAGATGACAGATTCACTCATTTCTGATTCATAATAGTGAAGAGACGTTTAAATTCATCCAGACAGAGTCCTGACAACGACCAAAATCTAATAAATTAGCAAATATTCCCAAAGGAGCAAATCATGATAATCTAATTAAAATCAAAATAATTCCAATTGGGGAAAAAGTTAAAACGATTAAATGTGGTTTATTTAACATAAGATCGCTTTCCTCTAAAAGTCTGCTAGTTAATGACTTACTGATTACTCCCAAAACAGTTACCTACAACTCTTTGAACATTTAACCCTTAATTTCCCTGATCCTAATTTCAAAGCAAGAAAACCTCTTCTTTTTGTAACTTTGTATCGTCCACCAGGTCCTTACTCTGAATTTTTAGATGAGTTTTCAGAGTTCCTTTCTGATTTGGTATTAAATACTGACAGGGTCATCATAGTGGGAGATTTTAACATCCATGCTGACATTGAAGGCGATAGCTTAAGAGCAGCCTTTAATGCTATCTTAGACACTATTGGCTTTGTTCAGAGTGTGAATAGTCCCACACATTCTCATCTTCATACTTTGGATCTTGTGCTGACATACGGCATAGAATGTGAAGAAATAACAGGATTTCCTCACAACCCTGTCCTCTCTGACCACTTTCTAATAACCTTCAGGATTACTTTAACAGAGTTTTCCTCCCCCAAAAGAAGGTTACACTTTAGTAGATCTTTATCAGATAGAGCAGTTATACATTTTATAGAATCTGCTTCACTTTCTCTCTCCTCTGTGTCGCTGAGCAGTGCTGCAGAGTGCTAAAGCATAGCTTATCAACCTTCACCTACCCTATGACAGCAAAGGCAGGAAGCTCCTGAAGGTCAAAGGGAAAATCCAAACGGAACCGGGTTTTGAAAAGTGCAGTGATGGTTTCTGTGGGAAGAGAGAAACACGGGAAGTTAGTGAGTAAAACTAGACAGAAAACACTTCATCATCATCAATCCATCAGGGTCACAGTGGGGGACGGTGCCTATCTCCAGCTGTCTACAGGCGAAAGGCGGGGTCCACCCTGGACAGGTCACCAGTCTGTTACTAGGCAACACAACAGAAGTTCAGCCACACACACACTCACACCTAAGGAGAATTTAGAGAAGCCAATTAACCTAACAGTCATGTTTTTGGACTGAGGGAGGAAGCCGGAGTACCCGGAGAGAACCCACGCATGCTCAGGGAGAACATGCAGACTCCATGCAGAAAGACTCCGGGCCGGGAATTTAACCCAGAACCTTCTTGCTGCAAGGCAGCAGTGCTACCCAGTGCTTCACTGAGCAGCTCCCACTGACAGCTGGAACGTTCCCATTGACTGCCGGAACGTTCCCATTGACTGCCGAAACGTTCCCACTGACAGCTGGAACATTCCCACTGACAGCTGGAATCTTCCCACTGACAGCTGGAATCTTCCCACTGACAGCTGGAACGTTCCCACTGACAGCTGGAACATTCCCACTGACAGCCGGAACGTTCCCACTGACAGCTGGAATCTTCCCACTGACAGCTGGAATCTTCCCACTGACAGCTGGAATCTTCCCACTGACAGCTGGAACATTCCCACTGACAGCTGGAATCTTCCCACTGACAGCTGGAACGTTCCCATTGACTGCCGGAACGTTCCCATTGACTGCCGGAACGTTCCCACTGACAGCTGGAACATTCCCACTGACAGCTGGAATCTTCCCACTGACAGCCGGAACGTTCCCATTGACTGCCGGAACGTTCCCACTGACAGCTGGAACATTCCCACTGACAGCCGGAACGTTCCCACTGACAGCTGGAATCTTCCCACTGACAGCTGGAACGTTCCCATTGACTGCCGGAACGTTCCCACTGACAGCTGGAACATTCCCACTGACAGCCGGAACGTTCCCACTGACAGCTGGAATCTTCCACTGACAGCTGGAATCTTCCCACTGACAGCTGGAACGTTCCCATTGACTGCCGGAACGTTCCCACTGACAGCTGGAACATTCCCACTGACAGCCGGAACGTTCCCACTGACAGCTGGAATCTTCCCACTGACAGCTGGAACGTTCCCATTGACTGCCGGAACGTTCCCATTGACTGCCGGAACGTTCCCACTGACAGCCGGAACGTTCCCACTGACAGCCGGAACGTTCCCACTGACAGCTGGAATCTTCCCACTGACAGCTGGAACGTTCCCATTGACTGCCGGAACGTTCCCATTGACTGCCGGAACGTTCCCACTGACAGCTGGAACATTCCCACTGACAGCTGGAACGTTCCCATTGACTGCCGGAACGTTCCCACTGACAGCCGGAACGTTCCCATTGACTGCCAGAACGTTCCCACTGACAGCTGGAACGTTCCCACTGACAGCTGGAACATTCCCACTGACAGCCGGAACGTTCCCACTGACAGCTGGAATCTTCCCACTGACAGCCGGAACGTTCCCATTGACTGCCGGAACGTTCCCACTGACAGCTGGAACGTTCCATTGACAGCCGGAACGTTCCCACTGACTGCCGGAACGTTCCCACTGACAGCCGGAACGTTCCCACTGACAGCCGGAACGTTCCCACTGACAGCTGGAACTTCCCACTGACAGCTGGACGTTCCCGGGGGGAACGTCCCATTGACTGCCGGAACGTTCCCACTGACAGCTGGAATCTTCCCACTGACAGCTGGAACGTTCCCACTGACAGCCGGAACGTTCCCATTGACTGCCGGAACGTTCCCACTGACAGCTGGAATCTTCCCACTGACAGCCGGAACGTTCCCACTGACAGCTGGAACGTTCCCACTGACAGCTGGAACGTTCCCACTGACAGCCGGAACGTTCCCACTGACAGCTGGAATCTTCCCACTGACAGCTGGAACGTTCCCACTGACAGCCGGAACGTTCCCACTGACAGCTGGAACGTTCCCACTGACAGCTGGAACGTTCCCACTGACAGCCGGAACGTTCCCATTGACAGCCGGAACGTTCCCACTGACAGCCGGAACGTTCCCACTGACAGTGGAACGTTCCCACGGACAGTTGGAACATTCCCACGGACAGTTGGAACGTTCCCACGGACAGTTGGAACGTTCCCATTGACTGCCGGAACGTTCCCACTGACAGCTGGAATCTTCCCACGGACAGTTGGAACGTTCCCACGGACAGTTGGAACGTTCCCACGGACAGTTGGAACGTTCCCATGGACAGTTGGAACGTTCCAACTGTCCATGGGAACGTTCCAACTGACAGCTGGAACGTTCCCATTGACTGCCGGAACGTTTCCACTGACAGCCGGAACGTTCCCATTGACTGCCAGAACGTTCCCACTGACAGCTGGAACATTCCCACTGACAGCCGGAACGTTCCCACTGACAGCCGGAACGTTCCCACTGACAGCCGGAACGTTCCCACTGACAGCTGGAACATTCCCACTGACAGCCGGAACGTTCCGGCTGTCAGTGGGAACGTTCCCACTGACAGCCGGAATCTTCCCACTGACAGCCGGAACGTTCCCATTGACTGCCGGAACGTTCCGGCAGTCAATGGGAACGTTCCGGCTGTCAGTGGGAAGATTCCAGCTGTCAGTGGGAACGTTCCCACTGACAGCTGGAATCTTCCCACTGACAGCTGGAATCTTCCCACTGACAGCTGGAACGTTCCCACTGACAGCTGGAATCTTCCCACTGACAGCTGGAATCTTCCCACTGACAGCCGGAACGTTCCCACTGACAGCTGGAATCTTCCCACTGACAGCTGGAACATTCCCACTGACAGCCGGAACGTTCCCACTGACAGCCGGAACGTTCCCATTGACTGCCGGAACGTTCCCACTGACAGCTGGAACATTCCCACTGACAGCCGGAACGTTCCCACTGACAGCCGGAACGTTCCCACTGACAGCCGGAACGTTCCCACTGACTGCCGGAACGTTCCCATTGACTGCCGGAACGTTCCCACTGACAGCTGGAACATTCCCACTGACAGCCGGAACGTTCCCACTGACAGCTGGAATCTTCCCACTGACAGCTGGAACGTTCCCATTGACTGCCGGAACGTTCCCACTGACAGCTGGAACGTTCCCACTGACAGCTGGAACGTTCCCACTGACAGCTGGAACGTTCCCATTGACAGCCGGAACGTTCCCACTGACAGCCGGAACGTTCCCATTGACTGCTGGAATCGTTCCCACTGACAGCTGGAACAGTTCCCATTGACTGCCGGAACGTTCCCACTGACAGCTGGAATCTTCCCACTGACAGCTGGAACGTTCCCACTGACTGCCGGAACGTTCCCACTGACAGCTGGAATCTTCCCACTGACAGCTGGAACGTTCCCACTGACAGCTGGAACGTTCCCACTGACAGCTGGAATCTTCCCACTGACAGCTGGAACGTTCCCACTGACAGCTGGAACGTTCCCATTGACAGCTGGAATCTTCCCACTGACAGCTGGAATCGTTCCCATTGACTGCCGGAACGTTCCCGCTGACAGCTGGAATCTTCCCACTGACAGCTGGAACGTTCCCATTGACTGCCGGAACGTTCCCGCTGACAGCTGGAATCTTCCCACTGACAGCTGGAACGTTCCCATTGACTGCCGGAACGTTCCCGCTGACAGCTGGAATCTTCCCACTGACAGCTGGAACGTTCCCATTGACTGCCGGAACGTTCCCGCTGACAGCTGGAATCTTCCCACTGACAGCTGGAACGTTCCCATTGACTGCCGGAACGTTCCCGCTGACAGCTGGAATCTTCCCACTGACAGCTGGAACGTTCCCATTGACTGCCGGAACGTTCCCACTGACAGCCGGAACGTTCCCATTGACAGCCGGAACGTTCCCATTGACTGCCGGAACGTTCCCACTGACAGCTGGAATCTTCCCACTGACAGCTGGAACGTTCCCACTGACCGCCAGAACGTTCCCACTGACAGCTGGAACGTTCCCACTGACCGCCGGAACGTTCCCACTGACAGCTGGAATCTTCCCACTGACAGCTGGAACGTTCCCACTGACAGCCGGAACGTTCCCACTGACCGCCAGAACGTTCCCACTGACAGCTGGAATCTTCCCACTGACAGCTGGAACGTTCCCACTGACAGCCGGAACGTTCCCATTGACAGCCGGAACGTTCCCATTGACTGCCGGAACGTTCCCACTGACAGCCGGAACGTTCCCATTGACAGCCGGAACGTTCCCACTGACAGCTGGAATCTTCCCACGGACAGTTGGAACGTTCCCACGGACAGTTGGAACATTCCCACGGACAGTTGGAACGTTCCCACGGACAGCTGGAATCTTCCCACTGACAGTTGGAACGTTCCCACGGACAGTTGGAACGTTCCCACGGACAGTTGGAACGTTCCCACTGACAGCTGGAATCTTCCCACTGACAGTTGGAACGTTCCCACGGACAGTTGGAACATTCCCACGGACAGTTGGAACGTTCCCACTGACAGCTGGAATCTTCCCACTGACAGCTGGAATCTTCCCACTGACAGCTGGAATCTTCCCACTGACAGCTGGAATCTTCCCACTGACAGCTGGAACGTTCCCACTGACAGCTGGAACGTTCCCACTGACAGCTGGAATCTTCCCACTGACAGCTGGAATCTTCCCACTGACAGCCGGAACGTTCCCACTGACAGCTGGAATCTTCCCACTGACAGCTGGAACATTCCCACTGACAGCCGGAACGTTCCCACTGACAGCCGGAACGTTCCCATTGACTGCCGGAACGTTCCCACTGACAGCTGGAACATTCCCACTGACAGCCGGAACGTTCCCACTGACAGCCGGAACGTTCCCACTGACAGCCGAAACGTTCCCACTGACTGCCGGAACGTTCCCATTGACTGCCGGAACGTTCCCACTGACAGCTGGAACATTCCCACTGACAGCCGGAACGTTCCCATTGACTGCCGGAACGTTCCCACTGACAGCTGGAACATTCCCACTGACAGCCGGAACGTTCCCACTGACAGCTGGAATCTTCCCACTGACAGCTGGAACGTTCCCATTGACTGCCGGAACGTTCCCACTGACAGCTGGAATCTTCCCACTGACAGCTGGAACGTTCCCACTGACTGCCGGAACGTTCCCACTGACAGCTGGAATCTTCCCACTGACAGCTGGAACGTTCCCACTGACAGCTGGAACGTTCCCACTGACAGCTGGAATCTTCCCACTGACAGCTGGAATCTTCCCACTGACAGCTGGAACGTTCCCACTGACCGCCGGAACGTTCCCACTGACAGCTGGAATCTTCCCACTGACAGCTGGAACGTTCCCACTGACAGCCGGAACGTTCCCATTGACAGCCGGAACGTTCCCATTGACTGCCGGAACGTTCCCACTGACAGCCGGAACGTTCCCATTGACAGCCGGAACGTTCCCACTGACAGCTGGAATCTTCCCACGGACAGTTGGAACGTTCCCACGGACAGTTGGAACATTCCCACGGACAGTTGGAACGTTCCCACGGACAGTTGGAACGTTCCCATTGACTGCCGGAACGTTCCCACGGACAGCCGGAATCTTCCCACGGACAGTTGGAACGTTCCCACGGACAGTTGGAACGTTCCCACGGACAGTTGGAACGTTCCCATGGACAGTTGGAACGTTCCAACGGACAGGTAGATCAGGATCAATCACCTTCGTCTCGGTTCCACACAGCCAGCACTCTGAAGATGAAGGCGCTGAAGGTGGCAGCAAAGAATCCTCTCCAGTAGTTCCTCACAGCAAAGAAGGTGGAAGTTACTTCGATGCTGAAGAGCACACCTGTAACATCAGAAGGGAACACTGACTTCCTCATGTTCCTGAAGACACGCCTCTGATCATGACTTTAACCTCAACATGCTTTCCATCAGTTACCATCAGAAACAGGATTCCTGTATCTAAATGATGATCATGTTTGTAAATCTTTTACTTCTAGATCTATGGATTATGATATTTCCCAGGAACATTTGGTGAATGTCTGTTTTTTATTTCCGTCATCCTTATCTGGAGACTAACCTCCGATGGGGGCGGCGAAGCAGCACCCCACTCCCACCGCACACGCTGCCGCCAGCATCTCGATGTTCCTCGACTCATTCTGGAACGCAGACACAAAACAAGCCGCATTTCACAGTTAATGACAAGAAAACTAATGAAAGACAGAAATAATTTAACATTTAGAACATTACATTACATCTGGAAAAGATTTGATCAAATCAGGTCAGTTTGATCTAAACTTTAAGGATTTCTCCTAATCATATATAAAGTGTGTTTATTCCAGGGGAGGAGGTCCACCCAGAGCTCCTGCAGGATTAGGTGCATCAAGGCGCCTCCCTGCAGGAGTCTGATGACCTCCTGTTCCCAGGAGACTGAAATCCTGAGGCCTGAATCCCATCATGCTTTGCTTCCTCTGACAGCTACACAGCAAACACCTCAATAGAAGATCAAACTATGGTGCCTTGCAAAAGTATTCACCCTCTTAAAAAGTTACTTAACACAAACGGTTAAGTTTCAGTCGGCCAGGAAGCAGCGGGGCCATGAGGACCAAACCAAAGCGGGCTGATGGGAGGTTCACCTTCTAGCAGCACAATGAGAACCTGGCCTAATCAAAGTCTAGACCAGGGCTGCAGGTTTTCAATGTTTCAATGATTCGACAAAGGAAATGAAGCAAAGCATGCTGGGAAAGGAGCAGCCGGGTTACCTTAATCCCTACTAGACCCGGCTCCTTCAGGTAGCAGAAGAGAGAGAGTTAAAGAGGCAGAGAAGAAAGGATGAGAAACACATTATGGAATCAGGTCCAACACGTCCTCCACAGAGGTGGTGGTGGCGGGTGGGGGGAGCATTTAATGTTTAATCATGATGTAAGCAGCTCAGTAATTGATCTAATGTTTATGATATAAGCAGAGATGTATAAACATGCAATCAGATTGTTCAGTTTTTTACTCTAAATCTAAATCCAGGGACATGGAGACAAACGGACGGAGCTGAGGCGTCTGGATCGTTTTGCAGATCTCTGCCATTAAAGGTCCACTGATAGAAATTCACCTCATAGATTCCTCCAAACAGAGACATGAACTTGCTGAGCAGAGCAGCACACAGGCTGGCGATGTGAACGAAGGGACCCTGCAGGAGCAAACAGAAGGTGGGAGACGGTTAAACGGTACTTTGGTTTGTTCTGAGAGAAACAAAAACACATCATCAAACCACAGGATTACTGGCCAGATGATAATCTGGACTACGGATGCTGCAGGGGGGGACCTTTTACCTAATAACCAACCTAACCAACCAACTACCCACCTACCTAACCACCAACCTAACCAACCAACTACCCACCTACCTAACTACCAACCTAACCACCAATTACCCATCTAACTAACTACCAGCCTAACCTACCAACTATCCACCTACCTAACCACCAACCTAACCAACCGACTACCCATCTAACTAACTCCTAACTACCAACCTAACCAACCAACTATCCACCTACCTAACCACCAACCTAACCAACCAACTACCCATCTACCTAACCACCAACCTAACCAACCGACTACCCATCTAACTAACTCCTAACTACCAACCTAACCAACCAACTATCCACCTACCTAACTACCAGCCTAACCAACCAACTACCCACCTACCTAACTACCAACCTAACCACCAATTACCCATCTAACTAACTACCAACCTAACCACCAATTACCCATCTAACTAACTACCAGCCTAACCTACCAACTATCCACCTACCTAACCACCAACCTAACCAACCGACTACCCATCTAACTAACTCCTAACTACCAACCTAACCAACCAACTATCCACCTACCTAACCACCAACCTAACTAACCAACTACCCATCTACCTAACCACCAACCTAACCAACCGACTACCCATCTAACTAACTCCTAACTACCAACCTAACCAACCAACTATCCACCTACCTAACTACCAGCCTAACCAACCAACTACCCATCTACCTAACTACCAACCTAACCATCCAACTATCCATCTACCTAACTACCAACCTAACCAACCAACTACCAATCTAACTAACTCATAACTACCAACCTAACCAACCAACTATCCACCTACCTAGCTACCAGCCTAACCAACCAACTACCCATCTACCTAACCATCAACCTAACCAACCAACTACCCATCTAACTAACTCCTAACTACCAACCTAACCAACCAACTACACATCTACCTAACCACCAACCTAACCAACCAACTATCCACCTACCTAGCTACCAGCCTAACCAACTAACTACCCATCTAACTAACTCCTAACTACCAAGCTAACCAACCAACTATCCACCTACCTAGCTACCAACCTAACCAACCAACTATCCACCTACCTAGCTACCAGCCTAACCAACTAACTACCCATCTAACTAACTCCTAACTACCAACCTAACCAACCAACTATCCACCTACCTAGCTACCAGCCTAACCAACTAACTACCCATCTAACTAACTCCTAACCACCAACCTAACCAACTAACTAACCCATTAACTAATGCGTTGATGCATTAAGGCATTAGTTAATGCGGCGGAGGCTGGACGTCTGTCCTCAGGTGAAGGCGTTGTGCTGGGAGTCCCTCAGCATGACAGAGCAGCCTTCAGAGCCGTGCAGCAGCAGCAGCGGTTCCGCTCTGCGGGCCGACCCGTTCCGTTACCTCCTTGCCCAGAGGCATGCCGCTGCCCAGGGAGCAGGTGAGCCCGATGACTTTGGCCACAAAGGTTTTGAAGGTGAGGTACTCCTTCAGCACCACCCCCCTCAGGATGGTCTTCATCTCAGGGATCCCTGAACCTGCAGGAGGAAGAGGAGGAGCTTAGTGACGTCTACGGATCCACATCTGGATCACCAGTAGAACCAGTGCCACCAGTAGCAGGCAGAAGGAACTCCGGAAGAACAGGTGAGACTCAGCAGGTCTGAGTCCAGCTATAGTCTGGACCTAAACCTGGTTTGATAACATCTGGATGTCTGCAGACATGTCAGCTGAGATGCAGTCTTGATGCAAACAGTGACTCATTAACTGACACAGCCAAACACTTCAGATTAGTTTAAGATGTTTCCAGATGTTTCCAGATGTTTCCAGATGTGCACCTTTCAATCAGGTCAGCTGATATCTCTGCTTCTACTTTCATTCCTAAGAAACAGGAAAGTTTTCCACATTTTACACAAAAAGGAACTAGTTACTTTCATTGAGCAGTAACCAAGTTACTAACTCAGTTACCTCTCTGGATAAGTAACGAGTAACTTTAACCCAACCCAACACTGCTGAGACACGCGGCAAAGGTTGGATCTGGAAGAACATCCCCACCAAAAGCTGGTCTGTCCAGATGTTCCTGGAGGTGGAACTGGGAACCATCACCAAGGTCAAAGGTCCCATTAGGGGACTCTGGATCTCAGCAGCCACAGATATGGACCAGAGGCCCCTGGAACTTCACTCGGTTCTTCTGAAGACGTGTGTCCACCCTAAACCCTGACCCCTGACTCCCTGACCCCTAACTCCCTGACCCCTAACCCCTGACCCCCTAACCCCTGACCCCCTAACCCCTGACTCCCTGACCCCCTAACCCGATGGGTCGGATATAAACTGGTAAATAAATGAGTTTGATCAACATCAGGAATGGATCCAGTCTGGTTAGTCTGTCCTTACCTACAGCCTGGGGGGCCAAGATCTGAGTGAAGCCAGCAGAGAAGGTGATCAGGACCACCGGGTAGGTGACCCAGGCCAGGTACTGCAGGAACACGTTGCTGTCCAGACCACCATACATCCACTTCTGTGCTGTGGAGGGAGGCAAAGCAGGTGAGTTAAAAGCAGAACTAGAGCACCTAGAGTGAGACGGAGAGAACAAGCAGAGAAGTAGGAGGTGGGGGTGGGGGTCCTGGTTCGATTAATGACCGGCTCTCTCTTTCCCTCTGCCCCCCCTCCTTCTCCCTGATCTCTCCGTCTGCCTTCCACCTCCTCTCTTTCAGAACAGCATCCTGATCCAGTCTGATATCTGATCTATCTGATGACGTTGACCACGGTGGGTCAGTCTGCTCCTCCTCTCTGGTCTCACCTTGGAGGCAGATGGCGATGCAGAAGTCCACCGCCCAGCTGACCAGCGCCATGACCAGTCCCAGCAGGATCAGGAAGATCCAGTCCTCCCCGACCCGTGAGATCAGGAACTTCTGGCAACGAACTGTGCAGACTGCAGGAAGCAAAGAGGACATGTTAGCGGAGCAGCGTCAGCCGCAGCTTAGGTCGATCATGGAAACCGGAGCAACCAGAACCTAAACCGTTGCAGCAGTCAGAACCGACCCGAACATCTGAGGTTCTGCTGGCCTGTAGCTTCACCTGTGGCCTGATGAAGGACACCGTCTACCAGGCGGTCAGAAAGGTCCGCTGCATCAGAACAGGAAGTTTCCCTAAAATACGCCGCCGTTTAGCCAGCCTAACGCTAAAGGAATTAAATGAAGGTTTCTAAGACTGGAGAAGAAATAAACGTCCCTGATTTGTCCTCCCACCCATCAGGGGGCAGCGTGTCTCAGATACCAACTATTCAAACCCCAGAAACTTTCATTAACATTCTTTGGAATTTGGCGTTTCGAGGAGCAGCGACGAGTTCGTATGGAAACTTCCTGAGGAAACATTCAGGCTCAATCCGAGAAAATAAGAACTAATGATGCAGTGAGAGGCTCTGCCATCCCTCTGGGTCCCTGAGCAACACCCTTATTCCCCCCCCCCCGCACAACGGCAGCCCACTGCTCACTGAGGGAATTCAATAAATCAATAAAACTTAATTATTATTATTTAATGAACATTAACAGATAAACACCTGAGATCAGAACCAGGCGACTAATTCATGTCAGGTTTTCTACCTGAGAAAAAAGCAGCGGATGGCGTCCAGCTGTTGCTAGGCAACGCTTCCAGATAGGAGAAGCAGGAAAAGGAGAAACAGCATGAGGCAACCAGCTGCTCCAAACAGCTGGAATGATGTCAGAGAACCAGCAGTTAAACCGTTCAGACGTTTACGTCTCTGGATAATATTTGATTTTTAACAAATTTCCATTGTTGTTTACATCGTTATGTTACGAATAACTTGTTATGCAATAAAACATGAAGCCAAATTTAATTATTTCTAAAGAAAAGACACAAAATCTATCAAAAAACAGACTTTCTTTTAACATTTTGTTCCACTAAAAAAAAAAAATATGAAGCCAAAATAATTCCTAAATATTGAGGTATGTTTTCTAGATTTGTTTTGGATATAGAATCCTAGAACCGCTCCTCATGGTTTAGCACAGCATAGAAGAAGAAAGCATCTAACAGGTAGGTTACCTGAATGAAAGGGTTAATGAGGAGGCTAACGAGCAGACGCCATCATTCTGCATCCTGCTGGGAAACATCCGACTGCATCCAGTTTAGAGACGTTAGAACCAGACATGCTGGTTAGTAGCAGCTGATGGCTGGTTAACCAGTGGAGGCGTAACGGACCAACGAGCCGCCGTCACTGGAGAACAAAAACACCTTCAGTCTGCGAGGAAAACTTCTCCTCTAAAGGATTTTCAGGTTCGCTCCTCCATATTGGATGGATTAATAAACCGAGCGTTTCCATGGAAACAGCCGCAGTGGGATCAGCTTCCTGGTCCTGGTGGAGAAAACCAGCCCACAGCATCATGCTGCCTCTTTTCACTGCTGCTGCCTTTATGCTGCGTTACGTTTTCTTCATGTCATTGCAATCGTTGCAATAAGCTGCTTGCTCCTTCCCACCTGACCCCCCCACTCACCCCATGGAACCCCCCCCCCCTACATTTTTTTTCGTCACCCTCTAACGTGGCTTTAATCTCCCCTCTCTGCCTCCTCCCTCCTTCCCCTCCCTTTGCCCACCTCCTCTCTCCTTCCCCTCCCTCCCACTAACCTGCTGAGGCTCATTGCGGTTGCCATGGTTACGCAGTGCATCCAATCATTCCCTGATTTTTCCTCCTGATAAAATCAACCTGAACCCTTTTCAATGCAGCCTGACCATCAGCTGATCTGTTTTAATGGGACTGCAGCATACAGTGCCGGTTCTAGACAGGGGCCAACGGGGGCCACTGCCCCTGTAAGGGCCTCGTTCTGAAGACATAATAATGATGATCTGCGCTGGAACAGACATGGTTACTGATGGCTCCTTTGGATCTATTTCATTGTTTTTCTTTACAAATTCTGTTTCACTAATTATTCAAAAACAAAAAGAAAGCTTCAGTGGGACTGACATAGGATCCCAGTTTTTATCTATTATATGTTTTTAATAGAAAAAAATGCTCCAATTTTTACAGATGAATTTAACAGTTTTCTTGAGTTCTAAGTCAAATTTTATAGAAAAGGGTATTTTTTACTTAAATTAGGTCAAAAATATTTAAAATTCCTAAATTATAAATGTATATTGACCTCATAATAAATAGAATTTTTATTTAACCTTATAGAAAAGAAATGTCCCTTCATGCATCTTTTTTTAATATATTTGAATTCCTTGCTCGTTTTTTATTTCATGCTTTTCTGGGCCCCCATGAAAACACTCTGGCCCCCTGCTGGCCCCCTGGTCCATTTGGTCTAGATCCGCCACTGTTCCTCCCCTTTACTAGACGTGGATATACTTTAGTATATTCTGCTGTAAAACTAGTCCTATATTTTTTTACTGGAGGATTGAACCTCTGCCGTTTCCCAGGATGCACTGCTTTCAGTGGTAACTAGGCGACTGCCAGAGAGGAACCAGAGAAACTTATCGATCCAATCAGCTCTCTGATCAACCAGTCGCCTGGAACGCTGGTTGATCAGAGCATCGCTTTGGACAGAAACGCTGCACAGGTTTCACCAGCACCTCCTCCTCACACCCCGCTCTCTGTTGTCTGCGAAATCACAGCAGTTCTAATCCGCACATGAAATCCTGGATTATTTATCCTGCCTGCTGGCATCCGTGAACAACTATCGATATCAGGGAGACTCCCTGAACTTCCAGGAGACTTGGAATGTCTGGCCTAGTAAGCTAGGGCTAAGCTAGTTAGCCTAGTAAGCTAGGGCTAAGCTAGTTAGCACCTCAAAGCAACGTGATGAAAAAGCAGGAGAAGGGGAAGAGGAGGAGCAGCAAAACTTCTCTGCTAAGGAGGAGACGCTGATGGACTATGCTAAACGGTTGGAACAGGACATGCTAGCAGTTAGCATGGTAGCTAGAGAAGCTTTCTGAGCCAGGACATGCTAGCGGTTAGTATGGTAGCTAGAAAAGCTTTCTGAGCCAGGACATGCTAGCAGTTAGCATGGTAGCTAGAGAAGCTTTTTGAGCCAGGACATGCTAGCAGTTAGCATGGTAGCTAGAGAAGCTTTCTGAGCCAGGACATGCTAGCAGTTAGCATGGTAGCTAGAGAAGCTTTCTGAGCCAGGACATGCTAGCAGTTAGTATGGTAGCTAGAGAAGCTTTCTGAGCCAGGACATGCTAGCAGTTAGTATGGTAGCTAGAGAAGCTTTCTGAGCCAGGACGTGCTAGCGGTTAGTATGGTAGCTAGAAAAGCTTTCTGAGCCAGGACATGCTAGCGGTTAGCATGGTAGCTAGAGAAGCTTTCTGAGCCAAAAAGTTCTAACATTCCTCTGAGAGGAACCAGAAGCGCCTGTTTAAAGCTCTGATCAGCACTGATTGGTTGATTAGACTAATGTAAAAACATAGAGCTAGCTCACAGTTAGCATCGACATACCCTGTCTGGTAATGATAGATCTACATCTCTGTTCAGTTATTTTTATTCAGTAACCTGATAGAAATAAAACAAAGAGGAATGTAAATTTAATGTGTAAGAAAAAATAATAATACAGGTGGAAAAATCTATACTGATGTTTTTATGTATTTATTCATTATTTTTTAGTTGTTATGGATAATGCCCATTAATTAACAGTAATAATTCCTCTGGACCACTTTATCAACTCAGGATGTTGTACTGAAATATTTGTCCCTAATCTGTCCTTCTTTAGTGGGTGTCCCCATGTCTCAGTGATCTGGGGTCCCTCAGGATATCTGGGGCCCCGTCGCCTCTAATCAGGGAACTGTAGGGCGAGTGTGGGGCCGCCCACACCTGCTATTGAGCATCTCCTCCAGGAGTGAAAGCAGACTTCTAGGATGAACTCGGTCTCTATTTTTGCTGTTTTATTTTCTCTCCACCGTTCAAACACGTCATCCTGGTTGGCAGAGGAGGTTCTGTTGGAGCAGCTCTGGTTCTGTGGCTCAGCCTGCAGGCTCAGATCTTCCAGGACGATCAGGAAACGTTTTCTTCCTTCATTAGAATCAGAGGTGGGTGGTAACTTCTAGGTATTTATTTCTCAGTCCTTCCCTCAGACTCATCTGGTCACTGCTGAGTTGCTCCTCTCCGGCATGCTCTTAACGTCGTATGCAGCTTTAACCACACCTGCTGCTTTCTGTCATTTATGAACAGAATCAGACTTTTGGTTCTGATGTTCCTTCACAGGAAATGAAAAGCTCCAGGATGCAGCTTCCACTGACGCTGCTCTTCCATCTGCAGACGTCCATCCAGACGTCCCTGCATGAACTCTTCCACCTCTTTCCAAACCATCCATTGCTGCTCTGTTCTTTTCTCCATCTTTCCCTTTTATTATCCCTCCTTCTGAACCCAAACATGTTCTGCCATCGCAGAGTCAGCGCTTTCGTTCTGCAGTCCTCTGCAGACATGGCAGGCTGATCATTTCCACTTCCAGACCTACAGTAACGAGCCTCAGCATTTCCAGCACCTGCTCTCTCCTTCACACCCTAAATACTGACGGATGATAAACCGTTTAAAATCAGCGACATGCAGACAGAAGAAAAGCAGGATGATGTTTCCTGCAGATTTTCCTTACCAGCTTTTACACATTTTATCAGGTTAAAGAAAAACACACGTGGAAAAAAATGAACAAAATCTAATAAAATCAAATAAGTGGCTGAAAAATGCAGGAACTCTGTTGCCCCGCCCACTTTGACTTCTGAGCCTCAGAATCACTTTCTGCATGACGGAGCTGATCAACAGGACAGATGGCGCTGAATGAGGAGGCTGCATCATGCTCTGGGCCCACAAAATCAATTCCTTAAACAGTCAGCCCGTTATGGAGGCGTAGACTCCACCGAGGAGGAGCAGCGCCATCGAGGCGGGTGGAGCTGGTTGCTGATGTCTGCCGAGCTTTGCTGGTTATTCATGACGAAGGATTAAAACATCACAAAGCGCCGCAAACGGTTTGCAAGCATTAGAGCAGCGACACTCAATGAGCATTTAGTTCAGATTATTGATGGAGCCGTTAGGGGGGGGGGGGGGGGGGGGGGGCGGGGGGTCAGTCCAGGATCGGTTTGTTTACCAGAGATAAAGTCCTGAGCTGGAGCCTCCAGAACGTACGGGTACCCTGACCCTGGAGGACAAACACAGCGTTACCAACAGCAGCATCACTGCAGGAAAACAGGATCCCTGCAGAACCTGAGAGCAGCTCTACGACGAGGAGAGAGGAAAGATGGAGCCGGAGGAGGAGGAGGAGGAGGAGAAGGAGGAGGAGGAGGAGAAGGAGGAGAAGGAGGAGGAGCAGGAGGAGGAGGAGGAGAAGGAGGAGGAGCAGGAGGAGGAGGAGGAGAAGGGGCAGAGCCCCGGCTTCCAAAACTGAAGTGTTTCTTCCAATACAGTGTTTTATTTTTATATCATTCACCTGGAAGGTTGGGAAATATGATGGGGGGGGGGGTTAACTGGGAATTACAGTAATAACTCTGTCCTACCTGTGCCCTACCTGTGCCCTACCTGTGCCCTACCTGTGTCCTACCTGTGTCCTACCTGTGCCCTACCTGTGCCCTACCTGTGTCTTACCTGTGTCTTACCTGTGCCCTACCTGTGCCCTACCTGTGTCTTACCTGTGCCCTACCTGTGTCCTACCTGTGCCCTACCTGTGTCCTACCTGTGCCCTACCTGTGCCCTACCTGTGCCCTACCTGTGTCTTACCTGTGTCCTACCTGTGCCCTACCTGTGTCCTACCTGTGCCCTACCTGTGCCCTACCTGTGCCCTACCTGTGCCCTACCTGTGTCTTACCTGTGTCTTACCTGTGCCCTACCTGTGCCCTACCTGTGCCCTACCTGTGCCCTACCTGTGCCCTACCTGTGCCCTACCTGTGTCCTACCTGTGCCCTACCTGTGTCCTACCTGTGCCCTACCTGTGCCCTACCTGTGCCCTACCTGTGTCTTACCTGTGCCCTACCTGTGCCCTACCTGTGCCCTACCTGTGCCCTACCTGTGCCCTACCTGTGTCCTACCTGTGCCCTACCTGTGCCCTACCTATGTCCTACCTGTGCCCTACCTGTGTCCTACCTGTGCCCTAGCTATGTCCTACCTGTGTCCTACCTGTGCCCTACCTGTGCCCTACCTGTGTCCTACCTGTGCCCTACCTGTGTCTTACCTGTGTCCTACCTGTGCCCTACCTGTGCCCTACCTATGTCCTACCTGTGCCCTACCTGTGTCCTACCTGTGCCCTAGCTATGTCCTACCTGTGTCCTACCTGTGCCCTACCTGTGCCCTACCTGTGTCCTACCTGTGTCCTACCTGTGCCCTACCTGTGTCTTACCTGTGTCCTACCTGTGCCCTACCTGTGCCCTACCTATGTCCTACCTGTGCCCTACCTGTGTCCTACCTGTGCCCTACCTATGTCCTACCTGTGCCCTACCTGTGCCCTACCTGTGTCTTACCTGTGTCCTACCTGTGCCCTACCTGTGTCCTACCTGTGCCCTACCTGTGTCTTACCTGTGTCCTACCTGTGCCCTACCTGTGCCCTACCTATGTCCTACCTGTGCCCTACCTGTGTCCTACCTGTGCCCTAGCTATGCCCTAGCTATGCCCTACCTGTGTCTTACCTGTGCCCTACCTGTGCCCTAGCTATGTCCTACCTGTGCCCTACCTGTGCCCTACCTGTGTCCTACCGTTGTCCTACCTGTGTCTTACCTGTGCCCTAGCTATGCCCTACCTGTGTCCTACCTGTGCCCTACCTGTGTCCTACCTGTGCCCTACCTTTGCCCTACCTGTGTCCTACCTATGCCCTACCTGTGTCCTACCTGTGCCCTACCTGTGTCCTACCTGTGCCCTACCTTTGCCCTACCTGTGCCCTACCTGTGCCCTACCTGTGTCCTACCTGTGTCCTACCTGTGCCCTACCTGTGTCCTACCTGTGCCCTAGCTATGTCCTACCTGTGTCTTACCTGTGCCCTACCTGTGCCCTAGCTATGTCCTACCTGTGCCCTACCTGTGTCCTACCTGTGCCCTAGCTATGCCCTACCTGTGTCCTACCTGTGCCCTACCTGTGCCCTACCTTTGCCCTACCTGTGCCCTACCTGTGCCCTACCTGTGCCCTACCTGTGCCCTACCTATGCCCTACCTGTGCCCTACCTGTGCCTTACCTGTGCCCTACCTGTGTCCTACCTATGTCCTACCTGTGCCCTACCTGTGCCCTACCTGTGTCCTACCTGTGCCCTACCTGTGTCCTACCTGTGCCCTACCTGTGCCCTACCTGTGTTTTACCTGTGCCCTACCTGTGCCCTACCTGTGCCCTAGCTATGTCCTACCTGTGTCCTACCTGTGTCCTACCTGTGCCCTACCTGTGTCTTACCTGTGCCCTACCTTTGCCCTAGCTATGCCCTAGCTGTGCCCTACCTGTGCCCTACCTGTGTCTTACCTGTGCCCTACCTGTGTCCTACCTGTGCCCTACCTGTGTCTTACCTGTGTCCTACCTGTGCCCTACCTGTGTCCTACCTGTGCCCTACCTGTGTCCTACCTGTGCCCTACCTGTGCCCTACCTATGTCCTACCTGTGTCCTACCTATGTCCTACCTGTGCCCTACCTGTGTCTTACCTGTGCCCTACCTTTGCCCTACCTTTGCCCTAGCTATGCCCTACCTGTGCCCTACCTGTGCCCTACCTGTGTCTTACCTGTGTCCTACCTGTGCCCTACCTGTGCCTTACCTGTGCCCTACCTGTGTCCTACCTGTGTCCTACCTTTGCCCTAGCTATGCCCTACCTGTGCCCTACCTGTGTCCTACCTGTGCCCTACCTGTGCCGTACCTGTGCCCTACCTATGTCCTACCTGTGCCCTACCTGTGCCCTACCTGTCTCCTACCTGTGCCTTACCTGTGCCCTACCTGTGTCCTACCTTTGCCCTAGCTATGCCCTACCTGTGCCCTACCTGTGTCTTACCTGTGTCCTACCTGTGCCCTACCTGTGCCCTACCTATGTCCTACCTTTGCCCTACCTGTGCCCTACCTGTGCCCTACCTGTGTCTTACCTGTGTCCTACCTGTGCCCTACCTGTGCCCTACCTGTGTCCTACCTTTGCCCTAGCTATGCCCTACCTGTGCCCTACCTGTGTCTTACCTGTGTCCTACCTGTGCCCTACCTGTGCCCTACCTATGTCCTACCTTTGCCCTACCTGTGCCCTACCTGTGCCCTACCTGTGTCTTACCTGTGTCTTACCTGTGTCCTACCTTTGCCCTAGCTATGCCCTACCTGTGCCCTACCTGTGTCTTACCTGTGTCTTACCTGTGTCCTACCTGTGCCCTACCTGTGCCCTACCTATGTCCTACCTTTGCCCTACCTGTGTCCTACCTGTGCCCTACCTGTGTCTTACCTGTGTCCTACCTGTGCCCTACCTATGTCCTACCTTTGCCCTACCTGTGCCCTACCTGTGTCCTACCTGTGCCCTACCTGTGCCCTACCTATGTCCTACCTTTGCCCTACCTGTGTCCTACCTGTGCCCTACCTGTGTCCTACCTGTGCCCTACCTGTGTCTTACCTGTGCCCTACCTGTGTCCTACCTGTGCCCTACCTGTGCCCTACCTATGTCCTACCTGTGTCCTACCTATGTCCTACCTGTGCCCTACCTGTGTCTTACCTGTGCCCTACCTTTGCCCTACCTGTGCCCTACCTGTTTCCAACCTGTGTCTTACCTGTGTCCTACCTGTGCCCTACCTGTGTCTTACCTGTGCCCTACCTGTGTCCTACCTGTGCCCTACCTGTGCCCTACCTATGTCCTACCTGTGTCCTACCTATGTCCTACCTGTGTCCTACCTATGTCCTACCTGTGCCCTACCTGTGCCCTACCTGTGCCCTACCTTTGCCCTAGCTATGCCCTACCTGTGCCCTACCTGTGTCTTACCTGTGCCCTACCTGTGCCCTACCTGTGTCTTACCTGTGTCCTACCTGTGCCCTACCTGTGCCCTACCTGTGTCCTACCTGTGCCCTACCTGTGTCTTACCTGTGCCCTACCTGTGCCCTACCTGTGTCCTACCTGTGCCCTACCTGTGTCCTACCTGTGCCCTACCTGTGCCCTAGCTATGTCCTACCTGTGTCCTACCTATGTCCTACCTGTGCCCTACCTGTGCCCTACCTGTGCCCTACCTTTGCCCTAGCTATGCCCTACCTGTGCCCTACCTGTGTCTTACCTGTGCCCTACCTGTGCCCTACCTGTGTCCTATCTGTGCCCTACCTGTGCCCTACCTGTGTCCTACCTGTGCCCTAGCTATGTCCTACCTGTGCCCTACCTGTGCCCTACCTGTGTCTTACCTGTGCCCTACCTTTGCCCTACCTTTGCCCTAGCTATGCCCTACCTGTGCCCTACCTGTGTCCTACCTGTGCCCTACCTGTGTCTTACCTGTGTCCTACCTGTGTCCTACCTGTGCCCTACCTGTGCCCTACCTGTGTCCTACCTATGTCCTAGCTGTGCCCTACCTGTGTCTTACCTTTGCCCTAGCTATGCCCTACCTGTGCCCTACCTGTGTCTTACCTGTGTCTTACCTGTGCCCTACCTGTGCCCTACCTGTGCCCTACCTGTGCCCTACCTGTGCCCTAGCTATGTCCTACCTGTGTCCTACCTGTGCCCTACCTGTGCCCTAGCTATGTCCTACCTGTGTCCTACCTTTGCCCTACCTTTGCCCTACCTTTGCCCTAGCTATGCCCTACCTGTGCCCTACCTGTGCCCTACCTGTGTCCTACCTGTGTCCTACCTGTGCCCTACCTGTGCCCTACCTGTGCCCTACCTGTGCCCTACCTGTGCCCTAGCTATGTCCTACCTGTGTCCTACCTGTGCCCTACCTGTGCCCTAGCTATGTCCTACCTGTGTCCTACCTTTGCCCTACCTTTGCCCTACCTTTGCCCTAGCTATGCCCTACCTGTGCCCTACCTGTGTCCTACCTGTGCCCTACCTGTGTCTTACCTGTGTCCTACCTGTGTCCTACCTGTGCCCTACCTGTGCCCTACCTGTGTCCTACCTATGTCCTAGCTGTGCCCTACCTGTGCCCTACCTGTGTCTTACCTTTGCCCTACCTTTGCCCTAGCTATGCCCTACCTGTGCCCTACCTGTGCCCTACCTGTGCCCTACCTGTGCCCTACCTGTGCCCTACCTGTGCCCTACCTGTGCCCTAGCTATGTCCTACCTGTGTCCTACCTGTGCCCTACCTGTGCCCTAGCTATGTCCTACCTGTGTCCTACCTTTGCCCTACCTTTGCCCTAGCTATGCCCTACCTGTGCCCTACCTGTGTCTTACCTGTGCCCTACCTGTCCTACCTGTGTCCTACCTGTGCCCTACCTGTGCCCTACCTGTGCCCTACCTGTGCCCTACCTGTGCCCTAGCTATGTCCTACCTGTGTCCTACCTGTGCCCTACCTGTGCCCTAGCTATGTCCTACCTGTGTCCTACCTTTGCCCTACCTTTGCCCTACCTTTGCCCTAGCTATGCCCTACCTGTGCCCTACCTGTGTCTTACCTGTGCCCTACCATGGGGCTGAAACAGATGGAGCAGCAGCCTCATGCTAACCTCTACACCTTGCACACTAAGAGGAAGGAGAGGAGCAGGAAGAGGAGCAGGAAGAGGAGCAGGAAGAGGAGCAGGAAGAGGAGCAGGGAGAGGAGCAGGGAGAGGAGCAGGAAGAGGAGCAGGAAGAGGAGCAGGAAGAGGAGCAGGAAGAGGAGAAGGAAGAGGAGCAGGGAGAGGAGCAGGGAGAGGAGCAGGAAGAGAAGGGAAGGGGAATGAAGGATGCTGAAGGATGGAGAAACAGACGTAGATTCCATTCAGTAGATCAGGTTCACAGGAAAAAAATGGGGCATAAAAGAAGCGATTCAATGAAACAGGATTTAAAAAGTTGGAAGTAGCCCCAGAAACGGCGTCTCTGATGACGAGCTGCTTGGGAAAAGCACAATCATTAAACCTGAATCGATAATAACCGGCCCTGTTCGCCCTCAACAGCAATGAGGGAACTGATTTATAGAAACCTCTGCACCGCATTGTCCTGTGGTCCAGGCTGCACCTCAGCAAGACAGAAATACGCCGTCACTGCCGCCGCCGGCTGAAAGGAGGCGACGTTTGAGCCCGACGGCGCCCAAAGGGAAAGCTAACATTAACGTGCTTCAAGCTTCCATCAATTGTTCCTGCAGCCGTTTGTTATCAAGTCAAAGGACCAATCAGAACGCCGCCGTCGCTAATGGCTGCCTGTTCCGCCATATTGGAAGGACTGACACAAACTCAATCTGGGAGCAACATTATTCTCTGAGAGCCGCTGGCTGCAGAAACGACCCAGTGAGTCCGTCTGGTGGCGGACGGACGGACGCTTTAACCTCAGCCTGCTGTCAAACACCATTTAATCAACATGGAGGACAGGCAGGCAGGTTTCCATGGAGACAACAGCAGCACGCCGACAGGAAATGGAAAAGTTTGGGATTTGGATTGAAAAAAAGAGTTACATCATCAGCCGGCCTGACGCCACCATACCTCCTGTCTCACCATACCTCAGCGTACCTGAGCGTACCTGGGCGTACCTGGGCATACCTGGGCGTACCTGAGCGTACCTGAGCGTACCTGAGCGTAGCCACGCAGGACAGCAGAAAGGCACAGGATGAGGAACTCTTTTATCTTTAACCTTTTAATTATAATAATTAGACTTTATTGATCTCAGATTGGAGAAATTCCCTCTCTGTATTTAGCCCCTCCCCTTGGCGAGCAGTGGGCTGCCACGGTGCTGCGCCCGGGGAGCAGGGTGGGGTTAAGGGTGTGGCTCGATTCCCAGCTTTATGCCCTAACCACTGGGCCACCGCTACCATGGAAAAATGTTTAACCTGTTAAATGCCAAACAGTCGAACCTGGAAGCTTAAGAAGCCAAAAGGGTTTGAGGTGAAGCTGACTGAGAGGGTGAAGGCTTGGCTAGACCCAGGCTAGCTTGGCTAGACCCAGGCTAGCTTGGCTAGACCCAGGCTAGCTTGGCTAGACCCAGGCTAGCTTGGCTAGACCCAGGCTAGCTTGGCTAGACCCAGGCTAGCTTGGCGTGCCTCTACCGCGCGCCGTGCCTCTACCGCGCGCCGTGCATCTACCGCGCGCCGTGCATCTACCGCGCGCCGTGCATCTACCGCATGCCGTGCATCTACTGCGCCGTGCCTCTTCTTCTTCACAACAAAAACATCTGAAGCATTTTTTGTGTGATTTTTCAGAGATCCTCTCTGTGATGTGAGCAATGAATCATTGAAAGGTTGAAACATCCAAAGCTTTTCCTTCCATCTGTGCAGAAACTGCAGCTCTTTAACATGAACGCTCCAATCGGAACAGCAGGTTTTTATAGCAGCTTCCACTTCCTGTTGGGCCGCTATTCCAAGCTTTGGATGCGCAGCACCTGGTTAACTTCCTGGTGAAACTCAGGGTTGGAGCTCGACTTTCCTACACATGGAGACGATTCATTGTTTATTTAATTCGTCCCATTAATCCCATTGGGTAGATCCTGCATCCCATCAGTTTCCTTTGCGTGGAATCATCTTTGATTGATCAGTCAGGATGAACATATGGAGCCTAGAGAGGAATCACTGAGGGAACCTTCCAACATTTTCAGACTTGCTGGAGGCCCTTGGCATCATCGGAGTGACTCCGGTGGCCGGCGGTGTGGGGCCGGTTAGTGGGAGAGGAACTGAGGCTGCCTGCTTCGTGGTGGAAGTGAGTCGCTGACACGTTTCTCCCATCGTCTTCATGGAGGCGGAGCTGAAGGAACAAAGACCATCAACACAAAGCATATGAACGCCACTGGTCGCTAGGCGCCTGCCAGTCACCATGGCAACATGCGGTGACACGCTGAGCTCCTGCTGACATCACACCTGTTGAGGTGGTGTGTGTGTGTGTGTGTGTGTGTGTCTTGAGGCAATTATTCGACATATAAATGTGAGGTGGAAGGGAAACTAAAGGGCTCAGCAGGTAACAGCGTTCACCGTCTCTGAAGCCAGACAGAGTGGGGGGGGCGGGTGCTTGGGGCCCCTGAGTGAGAGCCTCAACCACAGACTGAATAGAAAAATATTACATCATTAACAGACGTACAAGTAATTTAGTCTTGATGAAATTTCTTGAAATTATATATAATATATACAGTATAACAATGTAATAAATTTATCAGTTTAAGACGTTTGGCTCATCATTAGATAGTGTGTCTAATATTGTTAATATCTGAATACAGTATTATGCTCCATTAATATACTCATTTTATTGTGATAATATGTTTTATTACATGATTTATAGGCTTCATATTAACTATTCCACATAAAGTTCCTATTTATTTACCTTAACTGACAGTAATCTACTGATGCTGGGAAACAGCCGGTGTGTCAAAGTTATGAATTTATCTTTATTTTAAAAGTATTAAGTCCCTCTGAAAATGAGAACATCATGGTTGTTGTAGAACACCTAGGGAGTACCAATATGGCGGAGTGATGGCCTAGTGGTTAGAGCAGTGCGCTCTGCTCTGAGAAGGTTGCAAGTCCCCGGTTCCATCCCCACAGACTGCTCCCTAGGTCCCTGAGCAAGACCCTTAACCCCCCACTGCTCCCCAGAGGGAGGGGTTAAATGCAGAGTGAATGTCTCCAATATCAGATCAATAAAGTTCAATTATTTCATTTATTATTATTATTAAATGGTGACTCCATCAGTAATGCAGCGAAGGACCTGCTGCAGCTCTACCTTCCTGTCCAGGAACCCGTTTAACAGCATGATCACCTAAAAAGCTGCCGGTGTGTCTAACTCTTCTTAAATGTAATTGGATCATAAACTGAGCGTCTGTGAGATTAGAAACTATTGAGTCTATTGCAATTATCTGCAGAGTTTCAGTGTGAACAGGAAACGCTCCTTGGAGAAAAAAACAACCGCAGAGGAAGACCAGCTCTGCCAGGATCCCACCTCCTCCATCCCAGTCCGACGCTGCCCCCTGCTGGCCGACACACATGCAGCAACAGGCCTTTTCCCCACAGACTGCTCTGGCTGGAAGGCCACACAGCGTCCCCCCCCAGGCAGGACGATGGGAATCCCTCCGCCTCGCAGCCCAGAGTCACCGCCGCCTTTACTGAGGTCGCTTCAGAACGGCCACAGCAACCGCTTCCACCTCTGCATGAACCTGGACTTAACGACGCCACGTTAGAGGAGGACGAGATATTCAGAGCAGCAACCTTCAACCTTCAGACCGGACGACGGACGCAGCAGAGACACGGGTGAAGACCGGACGACGGACGCAGCAGGGACACGGGTGAAGACGGGACGACGGACGCAGCAGAGACACGGGTGAAGACCGGACGACGGACGCAGCAGGGACACGGGTGAAGACGGGACGACGGACGCAGCAGAGACACGGGTGAAGACCGGACGACGGACGCAGCAGGGACACGGGTGAAGACGGGACGACGGACGCAGCAGGGACACGGGTGAAGACGGGACGACGGACGCAGCAGAGACACGGGTGAAGACGGGACGACGGACGCAGCAGGGACACGGGTGAAGACGGGACGACGGACGCAGCAGGGACACGGGTGAAGACCGGACGACGGACGCAGCAGAGACACGGGTGAAGACGGGACGACGGACGCAGCAGAGACACGGGTGAAGACGGGACGACGGACGCAGCAGAGACACGGGTGAAGACGGGACGACGGACGCAGCAGAGACACGGGTGAAGACGGGACGACGGACGCAGCAGAGACACGGGTGAAGACGGGACGACGGACGCAGCAGAGAAGACGGGACGACGGACGCAGCAGGGACACGGGTGAAGACGGGACGACGGACGCAGCAGAGACACGGGTGAAGACGGGACGACGGACGCAGCAGAGACACGGGTGAAGACGGGACGACGGACGCAGCAGGGACACGGGTGAAGACCGGACGACGGACGCAGCAGAGACACGGGTGAAGACGGGACGACGGACGCAGCAGAGACACGGGTGAAGACGGGACGACGGACGCAGCAGAGACACGGGTGAAGACGGGACGACGGACGCAGCAGGGACACGGGTGAAGACCGGACGACGGACGCAGCAGAGACACGGGTGAAGACGGGACGACGGACGCAGCAGAGACACGGGTGAAGACGGGACGACGGACGCAGCAGAGAAGACGGGACGACGGACGCAGCAGGGACACGGGTGAAGACGGGACGACGGACGCAGCAGGGACACGGGTGAAGACGGGACGACGGACGCAGCAGAGACACGGGTGAAGACGGGACGACGGACGCAGCAGAGACACGGGTGAAGACGGGACGACGGACGCAGCAGGGACACGGGTGAAGACGGGACGACGGACGCAGCAGAGACACGGGTGAAGACCGGACGACGGACGCAGCAGGGACACGGGTGAAGACGGGACGACGGACGCAGCAGAGACACGGGTGAAGACCGGACGACGGACGCAGCAGGGACACGGGTGAAGACGGGACGACGGACGCAGCAGGGACACGGGTGAAGACGGGACGACGGACGCAGCAGAGACACGGGTGAAGACCGGACGACGGACGCAGCAGGGACACGGGTGAAGACGGGACGACGGACGCAGCAGAGACACAGGTGAAGACGGGACGACAGACGCAGCAGAGACACGGGTGAAGACGGGACGACGGACGCAGCAGAGACACGGGTGAAGACCGGACGACGGACGCAGCAGGGACACGGGTGAAGACGGGACGACGGACGCAGCAGGGACACGGGTGAAGACCGGACGACGGACGCAGCAGGGACACGGGTGAAGACGAGACGACGGACGCAGCAGGGACACGGGTGAAGACCGGACGACGGACGCAGCAGGGACACGGGTGAAGACGGGACGACGGACGCAGCAGAGACACGGGTGAAGACCGGACGACGGACGCAGCAGGGACACGGGTGAAGACGGGACGACGGACGCAGCAGGGACACGGGTGAAGACGGGACGACGGACGCAGCAGGGACACGGGTGAAGACGGGACGACGGACGCAGCAGAGACATGGGTGAAGACCGGACGACGGACGCAGCAGAGACACGGGTGAAGACGGGACGACGGACGCAGCAGAGACACGGGTGAAGACGGGACGACGGACGCAGCAGAGACACGGGTGAAGACCGGACGACGGACGCAGCAGGGACACGGGTGAAGACCGGACGACGGACGCAGCAGAGACACGGGTGAAGACGGGACGACGGACGCAGCAGAGACACGGGTGAAGACGGGACGACGGACGCAGCAGAGACACGGGTGAAGACGGGACAACGGACGCAGCAGAGACACGGGTGAAGACGGGACGACGGACGCAGCAGAGACACGGGTGAAGACGGGACAACGGACGCAGCAGAGACACGGGTGAAGACGGGACGACGGACGCAGCAGAGAAGACGGGACGACGGACGCAGCAGGGACACGGGTGAAGACGGGACGACGGACGCAGCAGAGACACGGGTGAAGACGGGACGACGGACGCAGCAGGGACACGGGTGAAGACCGGACGACGGACGCAGCAGAGACACGGGTGAAGACGGGACGACGGACGCAGCAGAGACACGGGTGAAGACGGGACGACGGACGCAGCAGAGACACGGGTGAAGACGGGACGACGGACGCAGCAGGGACACGGGTGAAGACCGGACGACGGACGCAGCAGAGACACGGGTGAAGACGGGACGACGGACGCAGCAGAGACACGGGTGAAGACGGGACGACGGACGCAGCAGAGACACGGGTGAAGACGGGACGACGGACGCAGCAGAGACACGGGTGAAGACGGGTCGACGGACGCAGCAGAGAAGACGGGACGACGGACGCAGCAGGGACACGGGTGAAGACGGGACGACGGACGCAGCAGGGACACGGGTGAAGACGGGACGACGGACGCAGCAGAGACACGGGTGAAGACGGGACGACGGACGCAGCAGAGACACGGGTGAAGACGGGACGACGGACGCAGCAGGGACACGGGTGAAGACGGGACGACGGACGCAGCAGGGACACGGGTGAAGACGGGACGACGGACGCAACGGGACGACGGACGCAGCAGAGACACGGGTGAAGACGGGACGACGGACGCAGCAGGGACACGGGTGAAGACGGGACGACGGACGCAGCAGAGACACGGGTGAAGACGGGACGACGGACGCAGCAGAGACACGGGTGAAGACGGGACGACGGACGCAGCAGAGACACGGGTGAAGACGGGACGACGGACGCAGCAGAGACACGGGTGAAGACGGGACGACGGACGCAGCAGAGACACGGGTGAAGACGGGACGACGGACGCAGCAGAGACACGGGTGAAGACGGGACGACGGACGCAGCAGAGACACGGGTGAAGACGGGACGACAGCCGCAGCAGAGACACAGGTGAAGACGGGACGACGGACGCAGCAGAGACACGGGTGAAGACGGGACGACGGACGCAGCAGAGACACGGGTGAAGACGGGACGACGGACGCAGCAGAGACACGGGTGAAGACGGGACGACAGCCGCAGCAGAGACACGGGTGAAGACGGGACGACAGCCGCAGCAGAGACACAGGTGAAGACGGGACGACGGACGCAGCAGAGACACGGGTGAAGACGGGACGACGGACGCAGCAGAGACACGGGTGAAGACGGGACGACGGACGCAGCAGAGACACGGGTGAAGACGGGACGACGGACGCAGCAGAGACACGGGTGAAGACGGGACGACGGACGCAGCAGAGACACGGGTGAAGACGGGACGACGGACGCAGCAGAGACACGGGTGAAGACGGGACGACGGACGCAGCAGAGACACGGGTGAAGACGGGACGACAGCCGCAGCAGAGACACGGGTGAAGACGGGACGACGGACGCAGCAGAGACACGGGTGAAGACGGGACGACGGACGCAGCAGAGACACGGGTGAAGACGGGACGACGGACGCAGCAGAGACACGGGTGAAGACGGGACGACGGACGCAGCAGAGACACGGGTGAAGACGGGACGACAGCCGCAGCAGAGACACGGGTGAAGACGGGACGACAGACGCAGCAGAGACACGGGTGAAGACGGGACGACGGACGCAGCAGAGACACAGGTGAAGACGGGACGACGGACGCAGCAGAGACACAGGTGAAGACGGGACGACGGACGCAGCAGAGACACGGGTGAAGACGGGACGACAGCCGCAGCAGAGACACGGGTGAAGACGGGACGACAGACGCAGCAGAGACACGGGTGAAGACGGGACGACGGACGCAGCAGAGACACGGGTGAAGACGGGACGACAGACGCAGCAGAGACACGGGTGAAGACGGGACGACGGACGCAGCAGAGACACAGGTGAAGACGGGACGACGGACGCAGCAGAGACACGGGTGAAGACGGGACGACGGACGCAGGACGCAGCAGAGACACGGGTGAAGACGGGACGACGGACGCAGCAGAGACACGGGTGAAGACGGGACGACGGACGCAGCAGGGACACGGGTGAAGACGGGACGACAGCCGCAGCAGAGACACAGGTGAAGACGGGACGACTGCCGCAGCAGAGACACAGGTGAAGACGGGACGACGGACGCAGCAGAGACACAGGTGAAGACGGGACGACGGACGCAGCAGAGACACAGGTGAAGACGGGACGACGGACGCAGCAGAGACACAGGTGAAGACGGGACGACGGACGCAGCAGAGACACGGGTGAAGACGGGACGACGGACGCAGCAGAGACACGGGTGAAGACGGGACGACGGACGCAGCAGGGACACGGGTGAAGACGGGACGACGGACGCAGCAGAGACACGGGTGAAGACGGGACGACGGACGCAGCAGAGACACGGGTGAAGACGGGACGACGGACGCAGCAGAGACACGGGTGAAGACGGGACGACAGCCGCAGCAGAGACACAGGTGAAGACGGGACGACGGACGCAGCAGAGACACGGGTGAAGACGGGACGACGGACGCAGCAGAGACACGGGTGAAGACGGGACGACGGACGCAGCAGGGACACGGGTGAAGACGGGACGACGGACGCAGCAGAGACACGGGTGAAGACGGGACGACGGACGCAGCAGAGACACGGGTGAAGACGGGACGACGGACGCAGCAGACACACAGGTGAAGACGTCTCCATAAACCTCACAGATTCCACAGGACGCAGCGTCACCCAGAGACTCTGTTCATGGTTACAGTCAAACATCTTTATGACGAAGATCCAGGGAGCAGATGGGGCATTGGGCCTCATCGTTCCACCTTTAGTTCCTGTTCTGCTCCTTCCAGGACCTGGGAGTCATGATGTCGCTGATGAAGCTGAATCAAGAGGTGAACTTAAACTGGAACCAACTGGTCGGCAGTCCTGGATGAAATCCTCTGATGGTTTACTCTGCGTGTTACCAGGAGACGTAAGGATGGGCGGTTTGGGTCAGGCTCTAATCCAGCTGATAATCCTGCTCATTCCAGGCTGCTTTCATCAACCGTCAGGAATCCGATTCCAGGAAGTCATCTTTAAATCAAACCCCATCTGATGGGAAACTTTACTGGATGATGGGAGCCGGATTTGGAACGGTTTCACTTTTAATTAAATAGAAGTTACAAGATTTCAATGATTCATTAGAAAGAAAAACAAACTATTTCTCACCTATTAGGGACCGTTTCAAAAAGAGGAACTCAACTGTTAAATAATCATAAAATAAAATGGAGCTTATTTTAACAGTTCTGATGAAAATGAAAAAGAGAGATCATATCTCTCCTATCCTGGCTTCTCTTCATTGGCTTCCTGTTAAATCAAGAATAGAATTTAAAATCCTCCTTCTCACATATAAAGCCTTAAATGGCCAAGCTCCATCTGATATCAGAGATCTGATTGTTCCTTATGTTCCTAACAGAGCACTTCGCTCTCAATCTGCAGGTTTACTAGTGGTTCCTAGAACTTCTAAAAGTAGAATGGGAGGCAGATCTTTTAGTTCTCAGGCTCCTCTCCTGTGGAACCAACTACCAGTTTTAGTCCGTGAGGCAGACACCCTGTCTACTTTTAAGGCTAGGCTTAAAACTTTCCTTTTTGATAAAGCTTCTAGTTAGAGTGGCTCAGGTTATCCTGATCTATCTCTATAGTTCTGCTGCTATAGGCTTAGACTGCTGGAGGACATAGGGACCCCTTTTTCACCATTCTATCTCTGTAGTTATCATCTTGAGATTTTAGTGTCAGTGGCTGTAAAAATATTTCCTTTTATTAACTATAAACATTTTATCTAAAACTACGGGAAGGGAAAATTAGTTAAAGAAACAGTTAAAGAAAATTTCTTCACTGTTCCGGTTTTCTGAGATGTTCCTGTAGAGACACCATAACTGATGTCTCCACCTTCGCTGTAGCGGGGCGTCCGCCATGTTTTCACAGAGAAGAGATGATTCTCCATCTGATGTCAGCAGAGTTCCTCCTTGTTCTCCTCTGCTGACATGCAGAACCTTAAACCAGGCGTCAGATTTCTATACACGTTGATCCTGCTGCTTTCCCTCACCGTTTCTCCTGCAGGTGTCTGATCCAGACCTCACCTCATCATGGCTGCCGCCTGCTGAGCCCAACAGAGTCTCCTGCACCTTCATGATGTTCTGACTAATCAGCAGAAGCCACTCTGAAGCTCCGCAGGAGAGCAGAGGACTGATCATCAGGACTAACGGCAGTCAGAACCTCCTGCATTTACGCTTTACTGACACTAGAGGGCGCCACCAAGCTGGTGAGCTGCAGTAGAGCTCAGGACAGCCTTCATGGTCCTCCTGAAGGTCAGCAGGAAAGACGCTGCTGCCCAGTAAAGTAAACTGGTAAAACTGGTCAGAGGAAGGAGAACAGGAATGATCCAGTGATTAATGGATGAATTAACGGCTCATCGTGAATTAGGAGGATTTCTGCTCCTGGTTTTGGACCAGATGAAGGAACCAGGATGCTAAGCAGAAGGTCGGGTTCTGTGCAGCCCCTACCCCAGGCAGAACCAGACCAGGTCTGGATGTGGTACTTACTGCGGCACTTGGCGCAGCGCCCCTTGTCGTACTCCAGCAGGTCCAGAGTCCGTCTGCGTTCGCTGATGGACCGCCTGGGACCGCTCTCCCTCAGCCGCGCCGCCTCCTCTTTAGCGTACTCCCCAAGTTCCTGGGTGTAACGCCCATACATCTGTGGGGGAGGGGGGGACACCCATCAGTCCACAGACTCCTGCTTTCAGTACCAGTCTGACCCAGAGACAGTGGAGGTGCCGACCCACAGACATCCAGCTGATGTCCCGAGGCTTTCATTGGTCTGGACCTTCAGACACGTTCAGGTTGGATGATAGAAAACTTTACAGCATTCAGACGGATCCTGATTAACGGATGGAGTCATTAATTAACCATCACTGGAAAACAGACTAACAGTCATTAGCAGCAATTATGCCAAAGTAATATAATATAATAATTATACAATAAATATAGAAATATAAACGTTTTACTTCAGGATGGTAAAGCGTTTCTGTCTAAACAGGATTAAATCTTCTTTAAGGCATCTTCTGTTATCCAACCGTTCATTTAAAAACACCCGACCTGACAGGAAGACAAAGACAGATTCACATTCACTCCCCCCCCCCACACACACACACACCCCCATATGGACGCACTCACCGGAGACGCACACAGAGGCAGACCGTAAACATACACTACCCTCCTGGGTCTGGGGGCCAGGCCCCCTTCTCCCCAGTGTGAGAAGGGGGCAGGCAGCCAGAGGGGCTGGGAACTAGAGAACTAGAACTATTAGTTAGTTGGTGAACCCAGTAAATGAGGAAGAAGTTCTGATGCTAACCTGCTGTAGCAAAGCTATTTTTAAAGCCAAACCGTACAGAGCAGAGCGACGGCGGCGTTTCTACCCATCACTCATTACTCAGCTCCTCCCACATGGCGGGCTGAAACCAGGGTTCCTAGAAGACAGCCCTGATGGACCGACCCGGGATAAGATGAGGGCAAACACACCCAGTCCCACTGCTGCAATGTAAACAAACACTGGCTATTTATAGACTTATTCACACAGATCCGCCCCGAGGTCATCAGAACAAAGCAGCCAGAGACCTGAGCCAGGTTTAAATAGGGTCAAAGGTCACCACAGTTTGGAGGAGTCAAACAGGAATTCAACCGGCACCCTGTCAGTGGAAACGGTGAGTGAAGGAATAAAGGTTAGTGGCTTCCTGCTTGTAAAGGCTGCCAGGTAAAGGTGTGCTCTGACAGTAAATGAAGGTTTCTGAGGGCGTTTCTCAGAAACCTCCGTTTCTCAGTACGTACTCGCGTTCTCGTGAAGTCCGTTCTTGGCGAGAATACAGGAAGATCGGACTTAACGAGAACGCGAGCCCGCAAGCACGTATGTGTATTGGAACAGAAGCGTACTCGTGACGTCATCACCTGCAACGTTGTTTAGCTTTTCTTTAACAGTCAAAACTATTTATTCCCTACACAAAACATTTTGAAAACAATATTTTTAATTTCTAAAGCTTAAAAAACATTTTTTTTAAATTACGGAACCACAAAAAACCGCCATCAGAACGAGCGGTAGTTCACACATAACTAGACCGAGAGAACTGCGCTACAGACGGGGTAAATTTAGCCCTGGCTGCGGTTACCCTCGGAGGTCTGCTGGTCACTCTGGTCCGCTCAACGTCGGACTTTTTTTTTTAATTTCGCACTAACTCTGTAAACAGGCCACACAGGGAGGCTTCAATGTATAATGTTATCGCCTCAAACGATTTCAAAACGTACTTTTGAAGAACAACAGCAGCAGAAAAGGGAATGTTTAACTTAACACTGTGAGCACTGTCTGGAATCAAGCCGCGGCCGCGGGGCATTCTGGGGAAGCGGTCAGTCTGAAGAACGCACAAGTCTGCTCTGATGCATGCTCGATAAAGAGGGCGGGGCGCTACATTGATGCCATAAAGCAGGCGTCACTGTAGCGCCGTCTGTAGCTAACCGCTACACTGATGCCATAAAGCAGGCGTCACTGTAGCGCCGTCTGTAGCTAACCGCTACACTGATGCCATGAAGCAGGCGTCACTTTAACGCCGTCTGTAGCTAACCGCTACACTGATGCCATGAAGCAGGCGTCACTTTAACGCCGTCTGTAGCTAACCGCTACATTGATGCTATAAAGCAGGCGTCACTTTAACGCCGTTTGTAGCTAACCGCTACATTGATGCCATAAAGCAGGCGTCACTTTAACGCCGTCTGTAGCTAACCGCTACATTGATGCCATAAAGCAGGCGTCACTTTAACGCCGTCTGTAGCTAACCGCTACACTGATGCCATAAAGCAGGCGTCACTGTAGCGCCGTCTGTAGCTAACCGCTACACTGATGCCATGAAGCAGGCGTCACTTTAACGCCGTCTGTAGCTAACCGCTACATTGATGCCATAAAGCAGGCGTCACTTTAACGCCGTCTGTAGCTAACCGCTACATTGATGCCATAAAGCAGGCGTCACTGTAGCGCAGTCTGTAGCTAACCGCTACACTGATGCCATGAAGCAGGCGTCACTTTAACGCCGTCTGTAGCTAACCGCTACATTGATGCCATAAAGCAGGCGTCACTTTAACGCCGTCTGTAGCTAACCGCTACATTGATGCCATAAAGCAGGCGTCACTTTAACGCCGTCTGTAGCTAAACGCTACATTGATGCCATAAAGCAGGCGTCACTTTAACGCCGTCTGTAGCTAAACGCTACATTGATGCCATAAAGCAGGCGTCACTTTAACGCCGTCTGTAGCTAAACGCTACATTGATGCCATAAAGCAGGCGTCACTTTAACGCCGTCTGTAGCTAACCGCTACATTGATGCCATAAAGCAGGCGTCACTTTAACGCCGTCTGTAGCTAAACGCTACATTGATGCCATAAAGCAGGCGTCACTTTAACGCCGTCTGTAGCTAACCGCTACATTGATGCCATAAAGCAGGCGTCACTTTAACGCCGTCTGTAGCTAAACGCTACATTGATGCCATAAAGCAGGCGTCACTTTAACGTCGTCTGTAGCTAACCGCTACATTGATGCCATAAAGCAGGCGTCACTTTAACGCCGTCTGTAGCTAACCGCTACATTGATGCCATAAAGCAGGCGTCACTTTAACGCCGTCTGTAGCTAACCGCTACATTGATGCCATAAAGCAGGCGTCACTTTAACGCCGTCTGTAGCTAACCGCTACATTGATGCCATAAAGCAGGCGTCACTTTAACGCCGTCTGTAGCTAACCGCTACATTGATGCCATAAAGCAGGCGTCACTTTAACGCCGTCTGTAGCTAAACGCTACATTGATGCCATAAAGCAGGCGTCACTTTAACGCCGTCTGTAGCTAAACGCTACATTGATGCCATAAAGCAGGCATCACTTTAACGCCGTCTGTAGCTAAACGCTACATTGATGCCATAAAGCAGGCGTCACTTTAACGCCGTCTGTAGCTAACCGCTACATTGATGCCATAAAGCAGGCGTCACTTTAACGCCGTCTGTAGCTAAACGCTACATTGATGCCATAAAGCAGGCGTCACTTTAACGCCGTCTGTAGCTAACCGCTACATTGATGCCATAAAGCAGGCGTCACTTTAACGCCGTCTGTAGCTAAACGCTACATTGATGCCATAAAGCAGGCGTCACTTTAACGTCGTCTGTAGCTAACCGCTACATTGATGCCATAAAGCAGGCATCACTTTAACGCCGTCTGTAGCTAACCGCTACATTGATGCCATAAAGCAGGCGTCACTTTAACGCCGTCTGTAGCTAAACGCTACATTGATGCCATAAAGCAGGCGTCACTTTAACGCCGTCTGTAGCTAACCGCTACATTGATGCCATAAAGCAGGCGTCACTTTAACGCCGTCTGTGGCTAAACGCTACATTGATGCCATAAAGCAGGCGTCACTTTAACGCCGTCTGTAGCTAACCGCTACATTGATGCCATAAAGCAGGCGTCACTTTAACGCCGTCTGTAGCTAACCGCTACATTGATGCCATAAAGCAGGCGTCACTTTAACGCCGTCTGTAGCTAAACGCTACATTGATGCCATAAAGCAGGCGTCACTTTAACGCCGTCTCTAGCTAAACGCTACATTGATGCCATAAAGCAGGCGTCACTTTAACGCCGTCTGTAGCTAACCGCTACATTGATGCCATAAAGCAGGCGTCACTTTAACGCCGTCTGTAGCTAACCGCTACATTGATGCCATAAAGCAGGCGTCACTTTAACGCCGTCTGTAGCTAACCGCTACATTGATGCCATAAAGCAGGCGTCACTGTAGCGCCGTCTGTAGCTAACCGCTACATTGATGCCATAAAGCAGGCGTCACTGTAGCGCCGTCTGTAGCTAACCGCTACATTGATGCCATAAAGCAGGCGTCACTTTAACGCCGTCTGTAGCTAACCGCTACATTGATGCCATAAAGCAGGCGTCACTTTAGCGCCGTCTGTAGCTAACCGCTACATTGATGCCATAAAGCAGGCGTCACTTTAACGCCGTCTGTAGCTAACCGCTACATTGATGCCATAAAGCAGGCGTCACTTTAACGCCGTCTGTAGCTAACCGCTACATTGATGCCATAAAGCAGGCGTCACTTTAACGCCGTCTGTAGCTAACCGCTACACTGATGGACAGGTGAGGGAGAGGGATTACTGGCTGAACCAGATTACCTCAGGTTTAATCCTGACTTCCACCGAGCTGGATTCATTCTTGGCCTGGCTGGTCACCATGGTAACGTACCAGCTTTCAGGATTGATCTGAATGCAGCCAGCAGCCAATCAGCTGTTAGGAAACAATGACGAGTCCTTTGATTGGATTCAGAGGGAAAAGAACCGAATCTCCATAAACTGAACTTTATTCTGCTTTTGTTTTCTCTACTACTTCTATTACTTCCAAGTCAAATGATCTGTTGTTTTAGGACTATCCATCGACTTCATCTTCAGTCTGACGTCTTTCTAGAGCGGACTGATGGACTGTGAGGAGGACACATCCCTCATGGGGGTGAAAGCGTCGACCAGTAGGACAGAAGCTGGTTTCTGGCATCCAAAGCCAGCCGCTGCTCGTGCAACGATGGCGTTCAGCACGGCCTCCTCAGCCACATCCACCAGCAGCCCTACGGTTTAATTAAATGAGCAGACTTCAAACGGGACCAAAACGCCAAGGACCCAAAAACATGAAGGCAAAAATAGGCCTGCTCACATGCAGCCCCTGAAATTAGCATCTGAGTGAAGATGAAAACAAACAGACCATCTAAAACAAAGACGTTACTGCTGGAAAGCCTGTCATTACGCCACATGGCCCCGCCCACCCGCTAAACTAGGCCCAGATCAAGACAATGTCCGGCACTGCGCGTCCTCATAATGTCAGCCAGAGACGGACGGACAGACAGAGGGAGAGAGAGAGGGAGAGAGAGAGAGAGAGGGAGAGACAGAGGGACAGAGAGGGAGTGAGAGACAGAAGGAGAGAGGTATTTTGTCAAAACAACGACTGGAAACTAAGATCCTGAAAACGCTCTGAGCTCAGAAATATTGGGCTGCTGTCAGGTTGTTTCCAGAGGGCCTGGTTAGTGACCCGCAGCATGACTAGAGGAACCAGCCGCTTGGATCATTGAAGCAGGGGTCCCCACTAACATCCACTCAACCAAAGACCTCAGAATGTGGGTCTGACTCCATGTTCTGCTCTGATCAGCATTTCCTAGCAGATGGAGGGAAGCACCGAGCTGTGGTGCGTTCAAAGACCAGCGGTGCTAAGCAACAGAGTGGGAGAGGACGGCCTGGTTCCTCTGGCTGACAGCAGCAGCCAGAGGAAGCAAACACGATATCGGAGCATCAGTCAGAACCGTTAGCATCAGTCAGAACCGTTAGCATCAGTCAGAACCGTTAGCATCAGTCAACCCAGACGCTGAAGCTAACAACCGACTGGTTGATTAGTTTTCGGGGAACCAGAAACCTCCGCCTTTAAGGGAGACATTTGCTCCCGACTCTAGAGCTCCACCCACATTGCAGCAAATATTTCAGTTTGTACTTTTTTATTCTAGATTTTCAGCAATAGAACCGTTATCAGGACACAGCAAATGATAATTGCCTTTCAGGCTTTTAAAGTATCTGAACGTCATACGGGTCGGTAGCGCAGTTATAAACCAGGAGGGGAACGGTCCTTCTCAGGGACCTGTTGGACCTGCAGCGTCCTCCCCATAGAGTCCCGCCCCCATGACCAGTGACCTCAGAGCCGTACAGCTGACTGCTTCCTGTTTCCTTTAAAAACACCAATCTGTCAATAAGGAGGCCAAGGTGGCGACTCAGCAGATTCCCAGGAACTCTGATTGGAGCAGAGAATAAACTTCCCTGGGAAATAGAGGAATCCCAGGACGTTTAGTCGCACATTTTACAGCTTGGTGAGGAGGAGAAGGATGGCTCCCCATGGATCTGTGATGCTTGTAGGACTCTCTCCATTTCTTCTGCTCCAAGCTGACATGTCACTGTTACAAACAGCTTCTATGTCAGAAATCTATGCGAGGACCTGAGACATCATGCAACGTCTAACAGGCCTCCGCTGCCTTTGGTCCAATCAAAGCCCAAAAACCAAAGAAGGACCTGAATCCGTTCCCAGCTTCCAGTTTTCCAACTTCAGGTTGAAGGACATCCAGCAGAAAAGAAGATTTACAGTAACCAACAGTTTCCCATTCCTCCAGAGGGGCCCCCAGGGGGCCCTCCCAAGTTTTGTGAGCTGTTGCCAGGTTGCCATGCCAACTGGGCCCCTCTCACACTGGTTTAGTAAGAGGGCAGAAAATGGGCAGAAAGCTGCAGGAGGTGCATGGCTGCCCTGGAAGGAAGGTAGAGAAGGAGATGAATTCAGAGCACGGAGCAGGGAGGGGGCCAAGGAGAGGCTTCCTCTGGGGGACGGCTCCGTGATGCAGGGAGGGGGCCAAGGAGAGGCTTCCTCTGGGGGACGGCTCCGTGATGCAGGGAGGGGGCCAAGGAGAGGCTTCCTCTGGGGGACGGCTCCGTGATGCAGGGAGGGGGCCAAGGAGAGGCTTCCTCTGGGGGACGGCTCCGTGATTAATGGCACCTGACTGACACACAAAGCGGGGGTCAGAGCCTAACCTCCCATTGATTCAGCGTCCTACCCAGATGTTCCCAGATGTTCAGCTGCAGCCTGTAGCTGGCTCTGTCTGACTCCCTGGCACCAGGGGCCTCCCTGTGCAGCATGTGACCAAGGGCCCACAGCCACCGGTGGAGTGGGAGCCAGTGGGCAGCAGCTGAACCGGCCTGCTGCCCAGATTCACTGATCTGCTTCCCAGAGGTCCATCTCTGCCTCCTTGAAAAGCCTGGAATATCCTGGAATGTTAGAGACTCATCCTGGTTTGCTTCCTGTTGCTGGATCAGCAGAATCCTGACCAGGTGGACTCGCTCAAACCGGTTCCATCCAGATGGAGCGCAGTAAAAGTATTCACACCCTTTTAATTCCTTCGTGATTCTGTGGCAGAGCACACAGGTGGACCAGAACCAGTCAGTAGAGGATTTTCAGCCACACTTTTCAGATTCATATTTCAGGAAAGTTTTTCAAACTCAGCCAATCAGAGGCCTGCGTGTTAAACACACTACAAGGTTCTCAGGGAGGAGGAGAGAGCACCCAAAGATGATCAGACCAGATCCAGTCCAGAACAGTCCGGACCACACCGGTCTGGGTCCAGTCCAGATCAGTCCGGACCCAGTCCAGAACGGTCCGGACAGACCACACGGGTCCGGGTCCAGTCCAGATCGGTCCGGACCCAGTCCAGATCGGTCCGAACAGACAACACCGGTCCGGATCCAGTCCAGAACGGTCCGGACCCAGTCCAGAACGGTCCGGACCACACCGGTCTGGGTCCAGTCCAGATCGGTCCGGACAGACCACACGGGTCCGGGTCCAGTCCAGATCGGTCCGGACAGACAACACCGGTCCGGGTCCAGTCCAGAACGGTCCGGACCCAGTCCAGAACGGTCCGGACAGACCACACGGGTCCGGGTCCAGTCCAGTCGGGTCTAGCTCCAGTCCAGTCCAGTGGGCTCCAGTCCAGTGGGCTCCAGTCCAGTCCAGTGGGCTCCAGCTCCAGTCCAGTGGGCTCCAGTCCAGTGGGCTCCAGCTCCAGTCCAGTGGGCTCCAGCTCCAGTCCAGTGGGCTCCAGTCCAGTGGGCTCCAGTCCAGTGGGCTCCAGTCCAGTGGGCTCCAGTCCAGTCCAGTGGGCTCCAGCTCCAGTCCAGTGGGCTCCAGCTCCAGTCCAGTGGGCTCCAGTCCAGTGGGCTCCAGCTCCAGTCCAGTGGGCTCCAGCTCCAGTCCAGTGGGCTCCAGTCCAGTGGGCTCCAGTCCAGTGGGCTCCAGTCCAGTGGGCTCCAGTCCAGTGGGCTCCAGTCCAGTCCAGTGGGCTCCAGCTCCAGTCCAGTGGGCTCCAGCTCCAGTCCAGTCCAGTGGGCTCCAGTTCCAGTCCAGTGGGCTCCAGTCCAGTGGGCTCCAGCTCCAGTCCAGTGGGCTCCAGCTCCAGTCGGCTCCAGTCCAGTCCAGTGGGCTCCAGTCCAGTCCAGTCCAGTGGGCTCCAGCTCCAGTCCAGTGGGCTCCAGCTCCAGTCCAGTCCAGTGGGCTCCAGCTCCAGTCCAGTGGGCTCCAGTCCAGTAGGCTCCAGCTCCAGTCCAGTGGGCTCCAGCTCCAGTCGGCTCCAGTCCAGTCCATTGGGCTCCAGTCCAGTCCAGTGGGCTCCAGCTCCAGTCCAGTCGAGTCCAGTGGGCTCCAGCTCCAGTCCAGTCCAGTGGGCTCCAGCTCCAGTCCAGTGGGCTCCAGTCCAGTCCAGTGGGCTCCAGCTCCAGTCCAGTGGGCTCCAGTCCAGTGGGCTCCAGCTCCAGTCCAGTGGGCTCCAGCTCCAGTCCAGTGGGCTCCAGTCCAGTGGGCTCCAGTCCAGTGGGCTCCAGTCCAGTGGGCTCCAGTCCAGTGGGCTCCAGTCCAGTGGGCTCCAGTCCAGTTGGCTCCAGTCCAGTCCAGTGGGCTCCAGCTCCAGTCCAGTGGGCTCCAGCTCCAGTCCAGTCCAGTGGGCTCCAGTTCCAGTCCAGTGGGCTCCAGTCCAGTGGGCTCCAGCTCCAGTCCAGTGGGCTCCAGCTCCAGTCCAGTGGGCTCCAGCTCCAGTCGGCTCCAGTCCAGTCCAGTGGGCTCCAGTCCAGTCCAGTGGGCTCCAGCTCCAGTCCAGTCCAGTGGGCTCCAGCTCCAGTCCAGTGGGCTCCAGCTCCAGTCCAGTGGGCTCCAGCTCCAGTCCAGTCCAGTGGGCTCCAGCTCCAGTCCAGTGGGCTCCAGTCCAGTAGGCTCCAGCTCCAGTCCAGTGGGCTCCAGCTCCAGTCGGCTCCAGTCCAGTCCATTGGGCTCCAGTCCAGTCCAGTGGGCTCCAGCTCCAGTCCAGTCCAGTCCAGTGGGCTCCAGCTCCAGTCCAGTCCAGTCCAGTGGGCTCCAGCTCCAGTCCAGTCCAGTGGGCTCCAGCTCCAGTCCAGTGGGCTCCAGCTCCAGTCCAGTGGGCTCCAGTCCAGTTGGCTCCAGCTCCAGTCCAGTCCAGTGGGCTCCAGCTCCAGTCCAGTCCAGTGGGCTCCAGCTCCAGTCCAGTCCAGTGGGCTCCAGCTCCAGTCCAGTGGGCTCCAGCTCCAGTCCAGTGGGCTCCAGCTCCAGTCCAGTCCAGTGGGCTCCAGTCCAGTGGGCTCCAGTCCAGTGGGCTCCAGCTCCAGTCCAGTCCAGTGGGCTCCAGTCCAGTGGGCTCCAGCTCCAGTCCAGTGGGCTCCAGTCGAGTCCAGTGGGCTCCAGTCCAGTCCAGTGGGCTCCAGCTCCAGTCCAGTCCAGTGGGCTCCAGCTCCAGTCGGCTCCAGTCCAGTCCAGTGGGCTCCAGTCCAGTCCAGTGGGCTCCAGCTCCAGTCCAGTCCAGTGGGCTCCAGCTCCAGTCCAGTGGGCTCCAGCTCCAGTCCAGTGGGCTCCAGTCGAGTCCAGTGGGCTCCAGCTCCAGTCCAGTGGGCTCCAGCTCCAGTCCAGTGGGCTCCAGTCCAGTGGGCTCCAGTCCAGTCCAGTGGGCTCCAGTCCAGTCCAGTGGGCTCCAGTCCAGTCCAGTGGGCTCCAGTCCAGTGGGCTCCAGCTCCAGTCCAGTGGGCTCCAGCTCCAGTCCAGTGGGCTCCAGCTCCAGTCCAGTGGGCTCCAGTCCAGTCCAGTCCAGTGGGCTCCAGTTCCAGTCCAGTGGGCTCCAGTCCAGTGGGCTCCAGCTCCAGTCCAGTGGGCTCCAGCTCCAGTCCAGTGGGCTCCAGCTCCAGTCGGCTCCAGTCCAGTCCAGTGGGCTCCAGTCCAGTCCAGTGGGCTCCAGCTCCAGTCCAGTCCAGTGGGCTCCAGCTCCAGTCCAGTGGGCTCCAGCTCCAGTCCAGTGGGCTCCAGCTCCAGTCCAGTCCAGTGGGCTCCAGCTCCAGTCCAGTGGGCTCCAGTCCAGTGGGCTCCAGTCCAGTGGGCTCCAGTCCAGTGGGCTCCAGTCCAGTTGGCTCCAGTCCAGTCCAGTGGGCTCCAGCTCCAGTCCAGTGGGCTCCAGCTCCAGTCCAGTCCAGTGGGCTCCAGTTCCAGTCCAGTGGGCTCCAGTCCAGTGGGCTCCAGCTCCAGTCCAGTGGGCTCCAGCTCCAGTCCAGTGGGCTCCAGCTCCAGTCGGCTCCAGTCCAGTCCAGTGGGCTCCAGTCCAGTCCAGTGGGCTCCAGCTCCAGTCCAGTCCAGTGGGCTCCAGCTCCAGTCCAGTGGGCTCCAGCTCCAGTCCAGTGGGCTCCAGCTCCAGTCCAGTCCAGTGGGCTCCAGCTCCAGTCCAGTGGGCTCCAGTCCAGTAGGCTCCAGCTCCAGTCCAGTGGGCTCCAGCTCCAGTCGGCTCCAGTCCAGTCCATTGGGCTCCAGTCCAGTCCAGTGGGCTCCAGCTCCAGTCCAGTCCAGTCCAGTGGGCTCCAGCTCCAGTCCAGTCCAGTCCAGTGGGCTCCAGCTCCAGTCCAGTCCAGTGGGCTCCAGCTCCAGTCCAGTGGGCTCCAGCTCCAGTCCAGTGGGCTCCAGTCCAGTTGGCTCCAGCTCCAGTCCAGTCCAGTGGGCTCCAGCTCCAGTCCAGTCCAGTGGGCTCCAGCTCCAGTCCAGTCCAGTGGGCTCCAGCTCCAGTCCAGTGGGCTCCAGCTCCAGTCCAGTGGGCTCCAGCTCCAGTCCAGTCCAGTGGGCTCCAGTCCAGTGGGCTCCAGTCCAGTGGGCTCCAGCTCCAGTCCAGTCCAGTGGGCTCCAGTCCAGTGGGCTCCAGCTCCAGTCCAGTGGGCTCCAGTCGAGTCCAGTGGGCTCCAGTCCAGTCCAGTGGGCTCCAGCTCCAGTCCAGTCCAGTGGGCTCCAGCTCCAGTCGGCTCCAGTCCAGTCCAGTGGGCTCCAGTCCAGTCCAGTGGGCTCCAGCTCCAGTCCAGTCCAGTGGGCTCCAGCTCCAGTCCAGTGGGCTCCAGCTCCAGTCCAGTGGGCTCCAGTCGAGTCCAGTGGGCTCCAGCTCCAGTCCAGTGGGCTCCAGCTCCAGTCCAGTGGGCTCCAGTCCAGTGGGCTCCAGTCCAGTCCAGTGGGCTCCAGTCCAGTCCAGTGGGCTCCAGTCCAGTCCAGTGGGCTCCAGTCCAGTGGGCTCCAGCTCCAGTCCAGTGGGCTCCAGCTCCAGTCCAGTGGGCTCCAGCTCCAGTCCAGTGGGCTCCAGTCCAGTCCAGTCCAGTGGGCTCCAGTTCCAGTCCAGTGGGCTCCAGTCCAGTGGGCTCCAGCTCCAGTCCAGTGGGCTCCAGCTCCAGTCCAGTGGGCTCCAGCTCCAGTCGGCTCCAGTCCAGTCCAGTGGGCTCCAGTCCAGTCCAGTGGGCTCCAGCTCCAGTCCAGTCCAGTGGGCTCCAGCTCCAGTCCAGTGGGCTCCAGCTCCAGTCCAGTGGGCTCCAGCTCCAGTCCAGTCCAGTGGGCTCCAGCTCCAGTCCAGTGGGCTCCAGTCCAGTAGGCTCCAGCTCCAGTCCAGTGGGCTCCAGCTCCAGTCGGCTCCAGTCCAGTCCATTGGGCTCCAGTCCAGTCCAGTGGGCTCCAGCTCCAGTCCAGTCCAGTCCAGTGGGCTCCAGCTCCAGTCCAGTCCAGTCCAGTGGGCTCCAGCTCCAGTCCAGTCCAGTGGGCTCCAGCTCCAGTCCAGTGGGCTCCAGCTCCAGTCCAGTGGGCTCCAGTCCAGTTGGCTCCAGCTCCAGTCCAGTCCAGTGGGCTCCAGCTCCAGTCCAGTCCAGTGGGCTCCAGCTCCAGTCCAGTCCAGTGGGCTCCAGCTCCAGTCCAGTGGGCTCCAGCTCCAGTCCAGTGGGCTCCAGCTCCAGTCCAGTCCAGTGGGCTCCAGTCCAGTGGGCTCCAGTCCAGTGGGCTCCAGCTCCAGTCCAGTCCAGTGGGCTCCAGTCCAGTGGGCTCCAGCTCCAGTCCAGTGGGCTCCAGTCGAGTCCAGTGGGCTCCAGCTCCAGTCCAGTGGGCTCCAGTCGAGTCCAGTGGGCTCCAGCTCCAGTCCAGTGGGCTCCAGCTCCAGTCCAGTGGGCTCCAGTCCAGTGGGCTCCAGTCCAGTCCAGTGGGCTCCAGTCCAGTCCAGTGGGCTCCAGTCCAGTCCAGTGGGCTCCAGTCCAGTGGGCTCCAGCTCCAGTCCAGTGGGCTCCAGCTCCAGTCCAGTGGGCTCCAGCTCCAGTCCAGTGGGCTCCAGCTCCAGTCCAGTGGGCTCCAGTCCAGTCCAGTCCACCGTGTGACTAAATGCTTTCATTGTTCCTGCTTCAGTGAATCTGAGAGTAAACCCAGCGGAGCTAATCTCACCTCGCGTGATCAAACTAAGGAAGTCAGTCGCAGACGGATAAACTAGGGTTGCTTTTATTTTTTATTCTATTTATCATTTACCTTCAACTCCATGTTAAATTCAACATTATAGAAAATATGAAAACATTTTTAAAAGAATTGCCATTACTTGGCATTCAACAAACGTTGAAATGCAGTCTTGGATTATTTGGGATTATTAAATCTGTTTGGACGCCCCGGTCCAATCCTAACCCCATCTCTTCCTTCCTGCAGAGGTCGTTACATCCCTTTAATGCTAACAGTCAGACAGACTGCCCCCCCCTCATCAACATTAGCCTCAGGATTAGCCTTTATCATTAGCATCAGCTTTAGGCTGGGCTTTAGCCTCAGTATCATCCGACCAACAGGTGATCAGCCCACTATTAATAACAGGTGAAGGTTCTCAGTCATCCAGGCCAGAGTCTTTCCAGAAAGTTCAAATCAATCCTCTGGACTTTGTTTCCAAGTTTGAAGACGGTTTTTCATCCAAAATGTCAGAAATAGCGTTTAGTTCCAGGTTTTATCCAGCAGCCCAACAAAGCCTGGTTTTAGTTTAGAAAACATGCAAATAGAAACGGATGAACGGGTCCCCCCCTTTGGAATGGGGGTGGTTTGGCTTCTTTGTTAGCCTGCAATGCCCCATACCTGTCTATGTCTCTGAAAGGGGGGTCGTTAGAGGGAATAGCCTGGCTGAACAGGCGAGGTCTCTGTTCTCCTGTGGGGGGGCTGCGATGATGGCGGGAAGGAATCCAGATGTTCCAAGCAGGTAACATGTGGAACATGGAGGAGAGGGAATGTTGTTGTTGAAGTGAGCGCGGGCCAAGCGGGACGCAGGTCGGATCCGGTTGAATCCGGTCGGAGCCTCTTTCCACTCATTTTACTGAATATTTCTGAACAGTTTCAGGATGATTCTGACTACAGATGCATTAAAGCTGAAATAATAATAATTTCAGAGCATCAAAGCTTCTAATGTGAAGTTTTTAGGACTTTTATTAAAGTAATGCATGGGGGGGGGGGGCGTCATTCATTGCAGTATTGATATAATGGCGGCGCCCTCATCTCAGTGGCGCTCTGTGCGGGGCATGGGGGGTGGGGGGTATTTTCCGCGGTCTCACCTGGTCTGGATCAGATTCTGCGGCGTGCTGGGCTCGCTCCGGCTGGACGCCTGTTTTTTAGGACTCATGTTTCAGCCTGTGAGAAGCAGCTCAGGTTTTCTCAGGACTACCTTAGAGGCTATGGACCCGTCCCCCCTCCCCTCCCTGTTGTTTTCTGGAGCTGAAGGCGTCCCTCTATCTTGTTGTGACTCTTATTGTCACAGCTGTGTTTGCTCTGATTCGCTGGACGCGGCGTCCCCGGCGGCCGGGGCCGAGTCTTCCCACGTCCCGACTGACGGCGTGAGACTCAGAAGGACAGAAGACAGACTGTCTTTGTTTCCTCACGTCTTTGCTTGCTGCACTCTCACCCATTCGCTCACTTTTCCTCACCCATTCCTCCCCTGCAACTTTTCACCTCCGTCACCAAACTATGGGCGCTTCCTCAGCCGCCTGCGGGGGCAGCGTGACGCTCTGTGAGGAAGCAGCCATGACAACCGACGGTTGGCTGGAACTGATCCTCAGTGAGGAAGAGTCCTCCGGGTGATGAAGGGTGTCAGACTAACTTTGTCCTCTCGTAACGCCGAGTGTAAACTAAACTAAACGGCGTTTCTTCCAGCTTCCTACAGTGACGATAGCGTTGCCATCATGAAGTGCAGCAGTGATCATGGTGTAAACAGGAGAGAAAAGGATGCAGACGCAGAACATTGAGCAGAAACATCCAACCATCGTTAACGATGTGGCATCGCTGGTAGAGACCTGCTGGAGCTTCTCTACAGCCTCCATTCCTGACAGAGTCCCGCTTCCATTAACTAAACCTCTGGAGAATTTTCACCAAACCCAGCAGTTAAACATTCATTTAAAATTTGGCCACAATTTAGAAGGAATTTTAATCTGAAAAATACGTCATTATTTGCTCCCATTGTGAAAAACTTTCAGTTATTGATGATTGTTTTGCTCTCTGGGACACAAATGGACTGAAGACACTAAAGGACGTATTTATTGATGGCCAGTTTGTTTCCTTTGAAACATTGAAGACAAAGTTTAAAATCCTCACGTTTCTTCAGATATCTTCAGCTCCACCTCTTTCTGCCAGTTTCCTTGGCGACCACCCGACTCACTGGTGGAAAATATCCTGGTTCTAAAACCAAACACTAAAGGACTTATGGGCAAAATATATAATACCTTTAACAGATGTCAAGAGGAAATGGCTACGGACTTTTCTGAAGACATACGGCCGTCCATTCTAAATAACATCCATGCATCCTCCATCTGCTGCAGGCAAAGAGTCAATCAGTTCAAAGTTGTTAGATTATTGGTCCAAAGTGAAACTGTCCAGAATTAATCTAGACGTTGACTCCAGCTGTGATGGATGTGGAGTTGAAATGGGAACCTTATCATTCCGGCTCTGTTCTAAACTGAAAAACTTCTGGGAGCCCATTTTCACATTTCTCTCCGACTCTTTAGGTTTTAGCATCAAACCTGAGGCCACAGTCGCCATATTTGGAAAATCATTGCATGAAAATTTTCATCACAAAATTAAAAATGTCATTTCTTTTGCCACACTTCTTGCTAGAAGACTAATTTTGTTTAAACGGAAAGACAGACACCCGCCATCCTTTAAGTTCTGGCTGGTTGATCTAATGCATCATCTGACATTAGAGAAAATCAGATCCTCTACAAGAGGCCACGCCCACAAGTTTGTCAGGGTCTGGCAACGTTTTCTGAACCACATCAAGGTTCTGGATCCATCACTGGAGTAAAACACATCGTCATATTTAGACTGTCCTTAATGATGCAAAGGGAGGGCTGGGCGGGGGGTTAAAGGGGGAAAATGTTCTAATGTTCTCTAAAGTGTATTTATCTTGACTGAATGCTTAATAAAAAAGAGTCCCGCCTCCCTGAAGCCCTCCTCCTCTAAACCATCTGAAAATAATCCTCTCTGCCATAAATAAAGACTGATCTGCAGGAAAGCCACAGAAACACCTGGAAAAACTCAACCTTCACCTCGGGAACATTTTTGATCACACTACGGTAATAGTGTGATCAAATAATCAATAATCGTTGGCATGGCAACCAGATGTAAATATCTGACATTTTGGAGCCACCTGAATGTAAAGAGCATTTCCTAATAAACCAGATATTCTTTTCATCCTGCACCAATCTGGATGTTTTATTTCTGGAAAACCAGATTTAATGAAAATATTTAATGAACCCCCCCCCCCCCCCCCCCCCCCCCCCCTTCCCCCCCCCACCGCTCCTGGGGTGCCAACATGTGATCCTCCTCATAAAGAGGAGAACATCCTGAGCTAAACCTGCAGACCTCTGAGGAACGCTGAGCAGAGCTTGGTGGGATCTCATCTACTGAGGATTACCTGGATCAGATGAGGTAGGAGGGCTGCCCCCCCACCGCCCTGCTGGAGCTAAATGCCCATTAAACCAACCCCCCCCTGCAGCTCAAAGCTTCTGCCATGTTTCTCTCCTCACTGATAGATGAAACTTTCACCTCCTGCTTCATCATGAAGAATAATACAGTTCAGTCCTTCTGTTGGAGGAAACACTTTATTAATCAGTCGATATAAATCACACCTAACCCACAAGAGAAGCCCGGCGGTGGAGGGGGGGACGCCTGGCGGGCGAAGGGGGAACCCCGGCGGGGGAAGGGGGAACCCCGGCGGGGGAAGGGGGGACGCCCGGCGGGGGAAGAGGGGGGGGCGCCCGGTGGGGGAAGAGGGGGGGGGCGCCCGGCGGGGGAAGGGGGGACGCCCGGCGGGGGAAGAGGGGGGGGGCGCCCGGTGGGGGAAGAGGGGGGGGGCGCCCGGTGGGGGAAGAGGGGGGACGCCCAGCAGGGGAAGGGGGGGACGCCCGGCGGGGGAAGGGGGGACCCCCGGCAGTGATGCTTAATGCTGCGTCCTCCTGCTCCAGTCACTGCAGCTGTTGAACAATCAGGGCTGAGAGGCGTTAGCCGGTCGACTCAAAGGAAGGTCGTGTTTATGGAGTTCAAAGGTCACGTGTGATTGGCTGATTGGATAACGATCTGGTTAAACAGAGAGCAGCATGTCTACAGGAAGCATGCAGGATGCTAACGGACAGCTGACTGTCATTGATGCTGCTGGTTATAAACCACCATGACTGGAGGATGGAGCAGGAGATGGAGGCGCTGCTAAAGCTAAACGTGGAGGCGGGGCTCAGAGCCGCTGCCCCTCATCACCTGATCTGGTCTCGTTACCAGAAACCTCCAGCCTCTGATCAGGCATCCTCAGCATCCTCCCAGTAACTCAAACCAAGGCAGAGATCCTCTGATCTCAGACTATCTAAACTCAGATCTAGTCCAGGATGACAATCGCTGACCTTTGGTCCACTTCTTCTAAACTTCTGATTGTTTCAAATCTTTCTGATCAGATAGGAAGCAGGAAAACCATCAGACTGATGGTTCCCAATGAGGAGACCTGAGGCTCCTCCTCCTCCTCTAAAGGAAGGAAGGAAGCAGGTGTCCAGGTTCAATCAGTGAGGTATTAACACAGGCTAATCTTTACCACCAGTCATCCAGTAACCAACGTCCACTTCCATATCTCTGACTGAAGGACGAGGAAACCGGATCCTAAAGCTCGCCGCCTTCCATGTTCAATCAAAGCCGGACGACACGGACGCCGCTCACAGGAAGTTCCCACCTGACCAGAGGTCCCCTTCGCTGCTGAGAGAGAGGAGCCATGGAGGTGTGAGCTCAGCAACCCCAGCAGCAGGACCACCACCCGCTACACCCACTTTCTGAGGAACCAAGGTGGAGAAACGCTTTGAAGAAACAGGACTGCAGCACCAGCTTCTCCACCTTCACTGAGCGAACTGCACCTAGACACAGGAGCTGCATGCTGGGATGGATAGGAAATGTCTGGATTAAATCGGGTTTATAAAGTCTGAAATGTCTGGATTAAATCAGGTTTATAAAGTCTGAAATGTCTGGATTAAATCAGGTTTATAAAGTCTGAAATGTCTGGATTAAATCAGGTTTATAAAGTCTGAAATGTCTGGATTAAATCGGTTTTATAAAGTCTGAAAAGTTTGGATTAAATCGGGTTTATAAAGTCTGAAATGTCTGATGTCTTTGCTCCTTAAGGCTCTGAAAATGTTCAGATTTAAATAGTGGGATTAAAACCATCTCTGTGGAGCACGCCACCGAACCCGCCTAGAAGCTCTGACCCTTGACCTCAGCATTTTGTGGCTCTGAGCTCCAGGAACCTTCAGGATGATCAGGCATTCATGGAGGAGCGGCTGTCCTGCTCCTCTGATCCTTCAGCCACAGAGACGAACATCAGACGACAGCCAGACGCCGCCGCTCCTCCTGGCAGGAGGTCAGCGGCGGATGATCTCACAGCAGTCCAGGGATCAGGACAGGTGACCAAGGAGGAAAGGCGTCGTGATGCTTCTGATCCAAAGGTCTGACCCCAGGTCTCCTCTGAAGCAGACCGACTTGGTCACATGACCCCAGACGCCATCAACTATAAAGAATTTGACCCTCATGTCATGAAAAGCCTGAGAGGAAACTCAGCAGTTTATCAATTAAATCTTTAATCCATTAATTAAATCCATCAAAGATCTAAAATCTGTGAAAAAAGTGAAGAAGCCATCGGCTGCTTAATCAGTAACAGATTCACCAGCCGCGCCGGGCTGCAGCTGGGCGGCAGTGTGCAGCTCCTCTAACAAAGCAGAGGCCTCGGAGCGTCCGGTCCGTTCAGGGCGTCCCGTGGCGTGAGCGGATCGGGTCAGAGCGGCGTTCAGAACTCTCTGTTCCTAAACTGAAAAGCTGCAGCTGGAGAGCAGCAGTCAGAACAAACCCAGAGGTGTCAGCAGTCCGCCATCTTCAGGATCACCATGTTTGTTTTCTTCCTGACTGTTTGTTCAGGCAGAGCGACGGACGCTGCCTTTATTTCAGGCCTCATCAGCTCTGAGTTCACAGAGCATCAGAAACCTGTTTCCCTTTCAGGGACACGTCAGGACGTCCGGTCCCTGACAGACAGACGTCAGTCAGAGCATCGACCGCCGGCGGCGGGAGGCCGACCGCCTCCAGTGAACCGGCGGGAGGCCGACCGCCTCCTGCTCACATCTGAGGCACTGGGCTTCAAGCAGGACTAATGACATCATCAGCTGCAGTCAGAGATGCTCCAACCAGGAGGAAGAGATAGTTCAATTACTACTGCGGCAGGAGCAGGGGGGCGGCCAGCGGTGGCGGCCAGCGGTGGCGGCCAGCGGTGGCGGCCAGCCGCAGCACAGCTTTCATGGATCTACCAGAAGAGTCCTTCCAGCTCAGAGGATCTAACTTCCCTTCCACCTAAAAACAGCCTTAAATAGCAGCAAAGTTCTGCAGATCCTGAAGGAACCTGGAGCTTCACCATCATGAAGCTTTAAAGACCAGAAGATCAGAAAGTCCTTCAAACGTCTCCAAGAAGGACGGAGCAGACGGGACCTCCTCAGGAAGCTCTGGTCCTTCAGATGCTGCAGATCTTCAACCAGTCTGATGATCAGAGTGTGACCTCCTCCTCCTCCATCCTCATCTCCATCATCATCATCATCATCTTCATCATCCTCATCATCGCTAATGACTGAAAGAAGCTGATAACGAAGGCAGCGCTGGTTAAAGATGGCCTCCCATGGTGTTTATTCTGATCACATTTGAACCCAGTTAAGGATCCGGTTCTGGTTCTGGGTTGGATGGATCGGCTCTGATGTTCCTCATCATGGTTCTGGTTCTGACACGTAGATCCATGCAGCTTAGATCAGCACATCTTTAGTCCCTGGTTCATCATCACTTCTATCTAATGTTCTGATCTCAGCAGAAACTCATTTATCTGAGATGTTGAAGGTAAACTCAGCTCAGGACATGAAATCTCCCTCAGCTGATAACCAGCGGAACATCCTGTGATGTGTCAACAGTGAGGTCATCGCCGCAGACCGCCGCCTCAAGGTCACCTCCTCTTTACTCTGAGACCATTTAGAAACGGAGCCAACAGCTGGAGAACAGCTGTAGCTGAGGAACGTCAGCTACGCGTTCCCCGGCGTCAGCGTCGCCTTCCCCGGCGTCAGCGTCGCGTTCCCCGGCATCAGCGTCGCGTTCCCCGGCGTCAGCGTCGCGTTCCCCGGCGTCAGCGTCGCGTTCCCCGGCGTCAGCGTCGCGTTCCCCGGCTACGCGTTCCCCGCCGCCACCGCCTTGTTAGCCGCTTGGTGACGAGTTTTACAGTAAAGCAGTTTCCTTCTTTTTGAAACAGACGTGCAGCAGCAGGACGGACTTTAACAACAGGACCAAGAGTCCCCACAGCATGATGCTGCCACCACCATGCTTCCCTGCTTCATAAAATTGAAAACCAGTGAAAATGTTTAAAAAAAAACAAGCAGATCTTTCATCTCCACCGTTGCCCCAAAGCATTCTGGGTAAACTGGATAGAGGAAAGAAGAAGCTGTGCATGCTCTCCATGGCGCTCTGCCAGCTTCAGTTCCTTTCTAGGATCCATGTTTGCTGAAAGGTTAGAGGTCACGGAGGTCGTCTGGCGATAATTAAGGTGCACGCCTTCTCTCATCCAGACTCTTTTTTCTCCTGAATTAATCATCAGAGCTGAACGCTCTCATGGTGGACGCCATCATGGCTTCCTGCTGGTTGACCTCAACTCTCCTTCCAGCCAATCAATCTGGGCTGTTTGTGCAGAAAGCAAACAGTGTTGCATAAAAATGAACAACAGCAATTAGTTGCAACAAAGGAGCAGTCTAGTTGATGTTTATCTGCGGCGGCCCCACGCTGAGCAAACACCTCAGAGGAGGAATGAAGGAGCGTTTAGCTCTGAGCTACGAGGATCAGGCGGGAAATTTCCACCATTTCTCCAAACAGGACGACTCGCCTCACAGCGAAAGGAGGGAGAAGTTCCTCCAGGTAGGAACCACGACCAGGAAGTTCTGCCCGACCCGCCGGACCGACACTTCCCACATTCATCTGATCCACAAACTTCTGTTCTGTGATCAGGCCCGGTTCGGATCGGGTCAGAACCAGATCACAGCTAGAGTCGGTTCTGTGCGGATCTATTTATAGAATGACAACGGACCGGAACCGCGGTCCAGTTCTGGTTCCTTCTTCTCTTTAGAGCAGCTGGTTCTGATGAAGGGTTCAGATCATCTGATGGTTTCCTGAAGACGCGACGGCGTTGGGGTCCTGGAGGCCTTCAGCGTTTGGCCGTAAACATCCGGAGACGTTGAAGGTTATGAATGTTCAGACATGCGGGAACAGAAACGGCTGCAGGTGCAACGGCTGCAGGTGCAACGGCTGCAGGTGCAACGGCTGCAGGTGCAACGGCGGCGCCTGCATGCCTTCAGGAAACAGGGAAACGCCACCAGCAGCATTTATCATGCAGGAAGGTTTTCTATGAACTGATCTTTTATTTATAATAAAATCACTTCAGCTGAACTAATCTTCTGTAGCGCTTGTTGAATAAACAGACATTCATGGACTTCCAACCGAAGAGGCGGAGCTTCGTAAACAGAGCGTCTGTTTATGAGCAGCGGGACATTTATCCAATCACTGCTTCCCTTCAGACACAGATCAGTGTTTTGATTGATAAAGAAACAATCAGTGAAATGATAAAACGCCACCTTTGCTCACAGGAGGAATAAATCTAATATTGCTCATAAAACTGCCTCCATGTTGCAGCAGGAGTCAAGTTAACCCCCCCCCCCCCCCCACGGCTGAACCACAGTGGCCCCTTTGAGCATCCGCTGCCCACAACAGAACCCACATAGCCATCACTGCCAACCCCAGACAAAGGCTCCATGTTACTACAGCCCACAGTTAGAGACGGGGGGGGGGGGGCTGATGGTGAACCGGGTCACGCTCATTCAGACCTCATTTAGTTTATTTCAGCGTTCTGCAGCCTGATGAGCAGATATTTATTTTTCTCCCCTCTTAGCGCCGGAGGGCCAAACACGAGACCCTCCAGGGTGACGGACTGTCCGCTGCTGAATCAGCAGGACGCACGTTGCGTAATCTCTCACACCCAGAGGGGGGGGGGGGACTCTTTCCTTTGACAAAGAAACTTTTTCAGATGGAGGAAACAAAGGCCTGAAGCAGAGCAGAGCTTCATGTAAGCCTCCGTTCCACTGAACTGGTCCCAGTAAAACCAGTGAGGGAGATTCTTTCAGCCCAGCAGAATGTTTCTAGTTGAAGTCCATCCACACAAAGTGAGGAAGACGCTCCAAAACTACTCACTGATGAAGAAGTCTCCTCTTACACAACTCTAAGATAATAAAGATGGCCGCCATCGCCGGTTCCAGCAGTGACAGTAGACAGAGGAACGCCGCAGACAGTCAGAGATAACGCCGTGAGACCTTCAGGTCACCGTAGACCACCCTGGGCTGTGGAGATCTACAAATGCAACATCTCTACCAGGACCAACTGTTCTAGTCCACACAGATCTACAACTCAGGTGTAATCAGAGCAGCGCACAGGAAGCATCACAGGTGTGACTGCAGCAAGCTAACGAGGGCCGCCATCACGCTGGGAGAAGGTTCAGAGCTGGCGATGGGAGGAGGGGCGGAGCCAAACCCTGAGCAGACCAGGAGGAAACCATCAGGACCTTAGGAGCATAGATTCACCTTCAAACAGGAGCGTTAGCATTAGCTTAGCTTACTGTTATACATGTTTGGTCTAGTCAAAGTTCAAACCCGGCTTCTGCTGGTTTAACGTGGAACTTCTAGCATAAAGCCTCCATCTGAGGATGTAGAGCTAGTTTACAGAGAGGAAAGGAACCTAGATGTACAGCCAATAGAGCTGCAACTGAACACAGAGCTGTGAAGTCATTTAACTGAAATCAAACAGCAATAAAGTTTAAAGACAACAGGATTGTTTTCAGAGAACCAGCAGGTCAAAGTCCAACCCCCCCCCCCCATAAACATGCAGAAAGGACATGCCCCCCCCCCTTCCTGTCCACCTGAGCAGCATGAATGGAGCCGATTATTCTGCTGAATAATGAATCTAAAATCTTTCTGCATTCAGTGATTCAGGAAAATAGATCCACACCCAGCAGAATAATCTGAGATTAATAATCTGACTCTTTGATTGTTCTTGTTCCAGAACACAAGCAGCAGCTTATCAGCTGCAGAGACTTAGTGGCTCAATAAAGTTTAGGGCTCCTAAAAATAAAAACTATGAAGTTAAATTAGATCAGCTGGTGATCAGGGCCATAGATCTATAGATTAGAGTGATTGGAAGGAGGCCATCCGGCCAACCTTTCAGCTCTCTGGAATATAGATCTTTGTTAGATAGATCTGCTGGATTATCTGTCAGCTGAATGACTGAGGATGAAATGGAAACTTCCCAACTTGCTCCAGTGAAACATCTGGATCCAGATGTTCTCCCATTAAACCCAGTAAACCGAACCGAACCGAAGCAGGTTAAAGGACTGGATGAGTGGAGTCCGAACCAGAACCTGGATGGACCGGCTGCTCTGTGATCCACATTAAGCCGCCCGGGCTGGTCCGGTCCGGTCCGGCCCGGTTCGGCCCGGTCCGCAGCGGACTCACTCACCAGGGTTTGTTCGTACTGCAGCGCGCGCTGCTCCGAGCTGCTGCCCGCCATGGCTGCGCTCTTTCCGGGGTGGCGGTGAGATGAAAGGCGGTCAGTGACGTGTGTCCACGCGCGGCTCAGCCTCCGGTACCGACCAGCAGCTCGCTCCCCGCTGTGCTGCCGGTCCAAAGCTCCTGCCGTTCATTTTATACTTCAGCCAAACTTCCTTCTGCCCAAAGGGGCGGGGCTTCAGCGAGTCCAGACTCCTCCCACTCAGAGCCACGGAGAACACGCTGCGTGGGTCCCTCACAGGAAGAGAGAGGTGGACCGGGACAGATCCGGCTCCCGGGGAAAAGACTCACAGGATACATCAGGGGGTCCAGATCTATTCAGTTTATTTCTATAGATTCTCATCATGTCATCTCAGGTGACTTTATAGATCCAGATCAACCAGATCATCCAGTCAGATTGATTCAAAGTTTTCTATCTAAGGAAAACCAGCTGATTGCATCGACTCATTGACTCTTCAGCAATCCCTCACACTAAGCATGCTTGTAGCGACAGTGGAGAGGAAAAACTCCCTTTGAACAGGAAGAAACCTCCAGCAGAACCAGGCTCAGTGTGAGCGGCCATCTGCTGAGGCCCACTGGGGTTCAAGGAGAGGAAGCAGCAGAGGCGTAACCAGAACATTTTTCTAAGGGCGGGGAGTCAGTAACCGCTGCAGACTGAGGCGCGGCTAAAAGCACCAGAACCTCAGAGGTTAATTTCTACTGTTCCAACAGGAACGAGCAACAACCTCCATATTTAATAAAAACTAACTCTACTCGCTAACAAATAGACGCATATATTTAAACGAGTATTTAAACATCCACGGCGTCTAAAGAAAACGTGTAGTGGACAACATTTCTGGAGCGAAAATCTTTTCCATTGTCTTTACTTACCTACTTTTTAAAAAACTGTTCTGCATAAAAATTATATTTAAATGTTCTAATATCTACATTAAATGGATTTTTAAGTTATTGTTTATCTATGATTTCACTGAAGACTCCTCGATGACTGCAGAGACATCATGTTCTCTTTACCCCAAATAACACACATTTAGTGCTGAAAAGAGCAGGAATTCTGTATATATCAACTTTAAAGGAATAGTACACACAAAACATGATTAGCCTTCATTTTCTACTCCCCCCCATGCTGAACAACACTCTGGAGTACTTTTTTGATATCTCAAATGCATCTGGAGATCTGGGAGGCTTCTTGCTGTCTGCTGACATTCAAATAATGGAGGTCTATGGCGCCCGAGGCAGAAAGGTCCATAAAAGTCCACAAAAAACGTGTCAATATTCCTCCATACTGCTCGTCCAATGTATTCCAAGTGTCCTGAGTGGGTAGCATCCAGAATTTACTCGAAACGAAGTCATTTAGAATGTTTTTAGAGCATAAACAGTAGTGTATAGGATTTCCTGAAAGCGCGTTCACGAGTCTACGGAAACCGCGGCAGACCAAACCAGATGAAAGTGCGCATTCAGCTCGGCAAAGAACTCATGCTCTTCCTCAACACTGAAGTCCTCAGACATTTTTCTTTCGTTGTTTCTTTCTTTGCACAGGTAAACAGCACATTTCTTCTTCTACGCTTGCATTATCGGCAGAGCAGACGCTGAATGCGCCAAGCTCCAACATCTAGAAACAAAGGTGTTGATCCAGGTAGTCCATCTCTCTGTGTGTGCTGTACGTTAACACCCACCAGTTAGTAACTCAGTTACTTTTTGGGAGAAGTAACTAGTAACTATACCTAAAAACTGCCCAACACTGCTGACCAGAAGATATTATTTCTTTATTTTTTGGACCCGTCATGGTTTATGAAACAGATTATTGTTTATTTCTTATCAGTGAGATTTTATTCTGCTCTAGACCTTCTGTGGATCTCTTGTTTTTCAAAAACGTTGCGTCTATTAAGTCTCGCCTCCAGTCTTCTTTTCTTCTGGGACTGAAACCAATAATCTGTCTGATGTCTGATCATCCAGGTGAAGGTCACCTTCCCAGATCTCTCCACAGTTCTACCATCAGCCGCCCTGATCAAGGCTCCGCCTCCACTCAGCTCACCTGCCTGCCACCCTCTGCTGTAACATCAGCAGACCATCAGACACCAAACCAGCACCTGTCAGCCTGAGCGCTGCAGTAATCTGACCGACCCCCCCTACCTGCTCCTGGCGCCATCCTGAACCTGCCGATCAAAGCGCCGATCAAAGCGTCTCTACCTGCAGAGACAAACTCCACCTGGGCTGCTGCCTTTCTGCACGCTGGACTGGTCCAGCAGAGGACCTGCTGGGTCCGTCCTCTGCAGACTCGTTGGACCTGCTGGGTCCGTCCTCTGCAGACTCGTTGGACCTGCTGAGTCCGTCCTCTGCAGACTCGTTGGACCTGCTGGGTCCGTCCTCTGCAGACTCGTTGGACCTGCTGGGTCCGTCCTCCGCAGACTCATGGACCTGCTGGGTCCGTCCTCTGCAGACTCGGTGGACCTGCTGGGTCCGTCCTCTGCAGACTCGTTGGACCTGCTGGGTCCGTCCTCTGCAGACTCGTTGGACCTGCTGGGTCCGTCCTCTGCAGACTCGGTGGACCTGCTGGGTCCGTTGGACCTGCTGGGTCCGTCCTCTGCAGACTCGGTGGACCTGCTGGGTCCGTCCTCTGCAGACTCGTTGGACCTGCTGGGTCCATCCTCTGCAGACTCGTTGGACCTGCTGGGTCCGTCCTCTGCAGACTCGTTGGACCTGCTGGGTCCGTCCTCTGCAGACTCGGTGGACCTGCTGGGTCCGTCCTCTGCAGACTCGTTGGACCTGCTGGGTCCGTCCTCTGCAGACTCGGTGGACCTGCTGGGTCCGTCCTCTGCAGACTCGTTGGACCTGCTGGGTCCATCCTCTGCAGACTCGTTGGACCTGCTGGGTCCGTTGGACCTGCTGGGTCCGTCCTCTGCAGACTCGGTGGACCTGCTGGGTCCGTCCTCTGCAGACTCGTTGGACCTGCTGGGTCCGTCCTCTGCAGACTCGGTGGACCTGCTGGGTCCGTCCTCCGCAGACTCATGGACCTGCTGGGTCCGTCCTCTGCAGACTCGTTGGACCTGCTGGGTCCGTCCTCTGCAGACTCGTTGTACCTGCTGGGTCCGTCCTCTGCAGACTCGGTGGACCTGCTGGGTCCATCCTCTGCAGACTCGGTGGACCTGTTGGGTCCGTCCTCCGCAGACTCATGGACCTGCTGGGTCTGTCCTCTGCAGACTCGGTGGACCTGCTGGGTCCGTCCTCTGCAGACTCGTTGGACCTGCTGGGTCCGTCCTCTGCAGACTTGTGGACCTGCTGGGTCCGTCCTCCGCAGACTCGGTGGACCTGCTGGGTGCTGGGTCCGTCCTCCGCAGACTCGGTGGACCTGCTGGGTCCGTCCTCCGCAGACTCATGGACCTGCTGGGTCCGTCCTCCGCAGACTCATGGACCTGCTGGGTCCGTCCTCTGCAGACTCGGTGGACCTGCTGGGTCCGTCCTCTGCAGACTCGGCGGACCTGCTGGGTCCGTCCTCCGCAGACTCATGGACCTGCTGGGTCCGTCCTCTGCAGACTCGTTGGACCTGCTGAGTCCGTCCTCTGCAGACTCGTTGGACCTGCTGAGTCCGTCCTCTGCAGACTCGTTGGACCTGCTGGGTCCGTCCTCCGCAGACTCATGGACCTGCTGGGTCTGTCCTCTGCAGACTCGGTGGACCTGCTGGGTCCGTCCTCCGCAGACTCATGGACCTGCTGGGTCTGTCCTCTGCAGACTCGGTGGACCTGCTGGGTCCGTCCTCTGCAGACTCGTTGGACCTGCTGGGTCCGTCCTCTGCAGACTCGGTGGACCTGTTGGGTCCGTCCTCCGCAGACTCATGGACCTGCTGGGTCTGTCCTCTGCAGACTCGGTGGACCTGCTGGGTCCGTCCTCTGCAGACTCGTTGGACCTGCTGGGTCCGTCCTCTGCAGACTTGTGGACCTGCTGGGTCCGTCCTCCGCAGACTCGGTGGACCTGCTGGGTGCTGGGTCCGTCCTCCGCAGACTCGGTGGACCTGCTGGGTCCGTCCTCCGCAGACTCATGGACCTGCTGGGTCCGTCCTCCGCAGACTCATGGACCTGCTGGGTCCGTCCTCTGCAGACTCGGTGGACCTGCTGGGTCCGTCCTCTGCAGACTCGGCGGACCTGCTGGGTCCGTCCTCCGCAGACTCATGGACCTGCTGGGTCCGTCCTCTGCAGACTCGTTGGACCTGCTGAGTCCGTCCTCTGCAGACTCGTTGGACCTGCTGAGTCCGTCCTCTGCAGACTCGTTGGACCTGCTGGGTCCGTCCTCCGCAGACTCGGTGGACCTGCTGGGTCCGTCCTCCGCAGACTCGGTGGACCTGCTGGGTCCGTCCTCTGTAGACTCGGTGGACCTGCTGGGTCCGTCCTCCGCAGACTTGGTGGACCTGCTGGGTCCGTCCTCTGCAGACTCGGTGGACCTGCTGGGTCCGTCCTCCGCAGACTCGGTGGAACTGCTGGGTCCGTCCTCCGCAGACTCGTTGGACCTGCTGGGTCCGTCCTCTGCAGACTCGTTGGACCTGCTGGGTCCGTCCTCTGCAGACTCGTTGGACCTGCTGGGTCCGTCCTCTGCAGACTCGGTGGACCTGCTGGGTCCGTCCTCTGCAGACTCGGTGGACCTGTTGGGTCCGTCCTCCGCAGACTCATGGACCTGCTGGGTCTGTCCTCTGCAGACTCGGTGGACCTGCTGGGTCCGTCCTCTGCAGACTCGGTGGAACTGCTGGGTCCGTCCTCTGCAGACTCGGTGGACCTGTTGGGTCCGTCCTCCGCAGACTCATGGACCTGCTGGGTCTGTCCTCTGCAGACTCGGTGGACCTGCTGGGTCCGTCCTCCGCAGACTCATGGACCTGCTGGGTCTGTCCTCTGCAGACTCGGTGGACCTGCTGGGTCCGTCCTCTGCAGACTCGGTGGACCTGCTGGGTCCGTCCTCTGCAGACTCGGTGGACCTGCTGGGTCCGTCCTCTGCAGACTCGTTGGACCTGCTGGGTCCGTCCTCTGCAGACTTGTGGACCTGCTGGGTCCGTCCTCCGCAGACTCGGTGGACCTGCTGGGTCCGTCCTCCGCAGACTCATGGACCTGCTGGGTCCGTCCTCCGCAGACTCATGGACCTGCTGGGTCCGTCCTCCGCAGACTCATGGACCTGCTGGGTCCGTCCTCTGCAGACTCGGTGGACCTGCTGGGTCCGTCCTCTGCAGACTCGTTGGACCTGCTGGGTCCGTCCTCTGCAGACTTGTGGACCTGCTGGGTCCGTCCTCCGCAGACTCGGTGGACCTGCTGGGTCCGTCCTCCGCAGACTCGGTGGACCTGCTGGGTGCTGGGTCCGTCCTCCGCAGACTCGGTGGACCTGCTGGGTCCGTCCTCCGCAGACTCATGGACCTGCTGGGTCCGTCCTCCGCAGACTCATGGACCTGCTGGGTCCGTCCTCTGCAGACTCGTTGGACCTGCTGGGTCCGTCCTCTGCAGACTTGTGGACCTGCTGGGTCCGTCCTCCGCAGACTCGGTGGACCTGCTGGGTGCTGGGTCCGTCCTCCGCAGACTCGGTGGACCTGCTGGGTCCGTCCTCCGCAGACTCATGGACCTGCTGGGTCCGTCCTCCGCAGACTCATGGACCTGCTGGGTCCGTCCTCTGCAGACTTGTGGACCTGCTGGGTCCGTCCTCTGCAGACTCATGGACCTGCTGGGTCCGTCCTCTGCAGACTCGTTGGACCTGCTGGGTCCGTCCTCCGCAGACTCATGGACCTGCTGGGTCCGTCCTCTGCAGACTCGTTGGACCTGCTGGGTCCGTCCTCTGCAGACTTGTGGACCTGCTGGGTCCGTCCTCCGCAGACTCGGTGGACCTGCTGGGTCCATCCTCTGCAGACTTGTGGACCTGCTGGGTCCGTCCTCTGCAGACTTGTGGACCTGCTGGGTCCGTCCTCCGCAGACTCGGTGGACCTGCTGGGTGCTGGGTCCGTCCTCCGCAGACTCGGTGGACCTGCTGGGTCCGTCCTCCGCAGACTCATGGACCTGCTGGGTCCGTCCTCTGCAGACTCGTTGGACCTGCTGGGTCCGTCCTCTGCAGACTCGTTGGACCTGCTGGGTCCGTCCTCCGCAGACTCATGGACCTGCTGGGTCCGTCCTCTGCAGACTCGTTGGACCTGCTGGGTCCGTCCTCTGCAGACTTGTGGACCTGCTGGGTCCGTCCTCCGCAGACTCGGTGGACCTGCTGGGTGCTGGGTCCGTCCTCCGCAGACTCGGTGGACCTGCTGGGTCCGTCCTCCGCAGACTCATGGACCTGCTGGGTCCGTCCTCCGCAGACTCATGGACCTGCTGGGTCCGTCCTCCGCAGACTCATGGACCTGCTGGGTCCGTCCTCTGCAGACTCGTTGGACCTGCTGGGTCCGTCCTCTGCAGACTCGGTGGACCTGCTGGGTCCGTCCTCCGCAGACTCATGGACCTGCTGGGTCCGTCCTCCGCAGACTCATGGACCTGCTGGGTCCGTCCTCCGCAGACTCATGGACCTGCTGGGTCCGTCCTCCGCAGACTCATGGACCTGCTGGGTCCGTCCTCTGCAGACTCGTTGGACCTGCTGGGTCCGTCCTCTGCAGACTTGTGGACCTGCTGGGTCCGTCCTCCGCAGACTCGGTGGACCTGCTGGGTGCTGGGTCCGTCCTCCGCAGACTCGGTGGACCTGCTGGGTCCGTCCTCCGCAGACTCATGGACCTGCTGGGTCCGTCCTCCGCAGACTCATGGACCTGCTGGGTCCGTCCTCTGCAGACTTGTGGACCTGCTGGGTCCGTCCTCTGCAGACTCATGGACCTGCTGGGTCCGTCCTCTGCAGACTCGTTGGACCTGCTGGGTCCGTCCTCCGCAGACTCATGGACCTGCTGGGTCCGTCCTCTGCAGACTCGTTGGACCTGCTGGGTCCGTCCTCTGCAGACTTGTGGACCTGCTGGGTCCGTCCTCCGCAGACTCGGTGGACCTGCTGGGTCCATCCTCTGCAGACTTGTGGACCTGCTGGGTCCGTCCTCTGCAGACTTGTGGACCTGCTGGGTCCGTCCTCCGCAGACTCGGTGGACCTGCTGGGTGCTGGGTCCGTCCTCCGCAGACTCGGTGGACCTGCTGGGTCCGTCCTCCGCAGACTCATGGACCTGCTGGGTCCGTCCTCTGCAGACTCGTTGGACCTGCTGGGTCCGTCCTCTGCAGACTCGTTGGACCTGCTGGGTCCGTCCTCCGCAGACTCATGGACCTGCTGGGTCCGTCCTCTGCAGACTCGTTGGACCTGCTGGGTCCGTCCTCTGCAGACTTGTGGACCTGCTGGGTCCGTCCTCCGCAGACTCGGTGGACCTGCTGGGTGCTGGGTCCGTCCTCCGCAGACTCGGTGGACCTGCTGGGTCCGTCCTCCGCAGACTCATGGACCTGCTGGGTCCGTCCTCCGCAGACTCATGGACCTGCTGGGTCCGTCCTCCGCAGACTCATGGACCTGCTGGGTCCGTCCTCTGCAGACTCGTTGGACCTGCTGGGTCCGTCCTCTGCAGACTCGGTGGACCTGCTGGGTCCGTCCTCTGCAGACTCGTTGGACCTGCTGGGTCCGTCCTCTGCAGACTCGTTGGACCTGCTGGGTCCGTCCTCCGCAGACTCGGTGGACCTGCTGGGTCCGTCCTCTGCAGACTCGGCGGACCTGCTGGGTCCGTCCTCTGCAGACTCGTTGGACCTGCTGGGTCCGTCCTCTGCAGACTCGGTGGACCTGCTGGGTCCGTCCTCTGCAGACTCGTTGGACCTGCTGGGTCCGTCCTCTGCAGACTCGTTGGACCTGCTGGGTCCGTCCTCCGCAGACTCGGTGGACCTGCTGGGTCCGTCCTCCGCAGACTCGGTGGACCTGCTGGGTCCATCCTCTGCAGACTTGTGGACCTGCTGGGTCCGTCCTCTGCAGACTTGTGGACCTGCTGGGTCCGTCCTCCGCAGACTCGGTGGACCTGCTGGGTGCTGGGTCCGTCCTCCGCAGACTCGGTGGACCTGCTGGGTCCGTCCTCTGCAGACTCGGTGGACCTGCTGGGTCCGTCCTCTGCAGACTCGTTGGACCTGCTGGGTCCGTCCTCCGCAGACTCGTTGGACCTGCTGGGTCCGTCCTCCGCAGACTCGGTGGACCTGCTGGGTCCATCCTCTGCAGACTTGTGGACCTGCTGGGTCCGTCCTCTGCAGACTTGTGGACCTGCTGGGTCCGTCCTCCGCAGACTCGGTGGACCTGCTGGGTGCTGGGTCCGTCCTCCGCAGACTCGGTGGACCTGCTGGGTCCGTCCTCTGCAGACTCGGTGGACCTGCTGGGTCCGTCCTCCGCAGACTCATGGACCTGCTGGGTCCGTCCTCTGCAGACTCGGTGGACCAGGGTTTCAGGAAGCAGTAAAACCGCATAAACAGAAATAATATTATATAGCTGCAAGATTTAGATTATTTAGATGAAAAAACACCTGCCAGCCGCTGCGGTGAAGAGGAGGAGACCCGGCCCAGAGGCCCCCTATGGAGGGGGAACAGATTATTTCAGGCAGCTGAAATATATGGTTCCCCCCCTTAAAATTTTTGCAAATAAAGAGTAAATATGACCAAATCCACAGGATTTGTTCTCGGTGGTGAGAGGAATAAGCACAGTTAAAGACTTGCAGGTAAATTAATTTCTTCCCCTGTTATGGAGGGGGAACAGATTATTTCAGTAAGCTGAAACATCCATTATCTCCTCTCCTCCTCCCATATCTTTGGTAAATAAAGAGCAACTGTTTCCAATTTCTCTAAAATTGATATGTGTGATGTGGTATACTATAAATGTCCTTAATCCAGTAATCTGTCATATTTTACATTAGAAGGTGATTAACCAGAAATTCTTCTCTCATCTTCGCAGGACGCCTTAATGTGTGCCCTGCTATCAGCCAGTTTCCATCCTCTTATATCAACAATGAAAAATTAACAATACAGGTGCTGGTCATAAAATTAGAATATCATGAAAAAGTAGATTGATTTCAGTAATTCCATTTAAAAAGTGAAACTTGTATATTATATTCATACATTACATACAAACTGATATATTTCAGATGTTTATTTTGTTTAATTTTGATGATTACAAATGACAACAAATGAAAATCTCAAATTCATCATATCAGAAAATTAGAATATTACTGAAGACCAATAAAAACAAAGGATTTATAGAAATGTTGGCCAACTGAAAAGTATGAACATGAAAAGTATGAGCATGTACAGCACTCAGTATTTAGTTGGGCCTCCTTTGGCCTGTATTACTGCAGCAATGCGGCGTGGCATGGAGTCGATCAGTCTGTGGCACTGCTCAGGTGTTATGATAGCCCAGGTTGCTCTAATAGTGGCTTTTAGCTCTTCTGAATTGTTGGGTCTGGTGTATTGCATCTTCTTCTTCACAATGCCCCATAGATTTTCTATGGGGTTAAGGTCAGGAGAGTTTGCTGGCCAATTAAGAACAGGGATACCATGGTCCTTCAACCAGGTACTGGTAGCTTTGGCACTGTGTGCAGGTGCCAAGTCCTGTTGGAAAATGAAATCTGCATCTCCAAAAAGTTGGTCAGCTGCAGGAAGCATGAAGTGCTCTAAAACTTCCTGGTATGTGGCTGCGTTGACCCTGGACCTCAGAAAACACAATGGACCAACACCAGCAGATGACATGGCACCCCAAACCATCACTGACTGTGGAAACTTTACACTGGACTTCAAGCAACGTGGATGAAGTGCCTCTCTTCTTTTCCTCCAGACTCTGGGACCTTGATTTCCAAAGGAAATGCAAAATTTACTTTCATCAGAGAACATGACTTTGGACCACTCACCAGCAGTCCAGTCCTGTTTCTCTTTAGCCCAGGCAAGACGCTTCTGACGCTGTCTGTGGTTCAAGAGTGGCTTGACACAAGGAATGCGACAGCAGAAACCCATGTCTTTCATACGTCTGTGTGTGGTGGTTCTTGAAGCACTCACTCCAGCTGCAGTCCACTCTTTGTGAATCTCCCCCACATTTTTGAATGGGTTTTGTTTCACAATCCTCTCCAGGGTGCGGTTATCTCTCTTGCTTGTACACTTTTTTCGACCACATCTTTTCCTTCCCTTCGCCTCTCTATTAATGTGCTTGGACACTGAGCTCTGTGAACAGCCAGCCTCTTTAGCGATGACCTTTTGTGTCTTGCCCTCCTTGTGCAAGGTGTCGATGGTCGTCTTTTGGACAACTGTCAAGTCAGCAGTCTTCCCCATGATTGTGTAGCCTATAGAACTAGACTGAAAGACCATTTAAAGGCTTTTGCAGGTGGTTTGAGTTAATTAGCTGATTAGAGTGTGGCACCAGGGGCCATCAATTTTGAACCTTTTCACAATATTCTAATTTTCTGATATGATGAATTTGAGATTTTCATTTGTTGTCATTTGTAATCATCAAAATTAAACAAAATAAACATCTGAAATATATGAGTTTGTATGTAATGTATGAATATAATATACAAGTTTCACTTTTTAAATGGAATTACTGAAATCAATCTACTTTTTCATGATATTCTAATTTTATGACCAGCACCTGTACACTACGTGTTGTTGTGTTCGGTGACTGACGTTTATTTCTATCAGGCTGAAGGGACAAAAGTTGGAGAAATACCGATTCTCTTGGCGTTTAAAAAAACACAAAACAGCGTGAGGACCTCGTTAATGTATTTATTTTACAATTTCTTAAAAAGAGCAACCGATTAAAATGGATGTTACAAAGTTGAGATGATTATATGAGCTGTTTTTACCGAAAAATGATCAGGACCGCCTTAAGAATGGTCAGATCCGCCTCTCTGGCTGCAATGCGCGCTCCCGACACAGGGGGAACAGATTTTCACGGGGAAACAGAATTTCGCACAAGACCTCTTCACACCGATGTCGAGCGGTTGAAGTTCCTTTGTCAGACCTCCCGGGATAACGGCGAGCACAGCGTTCATTCAGTCACAGATTAACAGCGATGGTGATGCGTGGAAAAAACCACCTGGTCTCCACACCTGCCTCAGCCACGCTTTCATCATCTCCTCATCCATCCAGCCTTTTTCATTTGCCGTAATATCATGTGTCATCAGAGCGCTGTGTCTGTCTCGCTGTCAGCTCCCAGATCAGCTTCTCTGATTGGTTGATGCGGCGCGTCCAGCAGCAAAACTTCAATTTTTTCATCTCGAGCAGCAGCAGCGCGTTGGCGGCGCGCTCCCGAAGCGCTGCGCCTGTTGCTCAAAACGCGCTGCGGGACCTTTTGCTGCACCTATACGCGCGTCAACCATTGACTTTGCATGTAAACTCGCTGCTTCTGCTGCGCCTGCTGGGTCCGGTTCACACCGATGTTGAGCGGTTGAATAACAGCGAGCACAGCGTTCATTTGATTCACCTTTTTTTCACATCAGCTGTGAGATGGGCACGCATGGAGTCACAGATTAACAGAGATGGTGATGCATGGAAAAAACCACCTGGTCTCCTTACATTCACCTCCCTCAGCCACTCTTTCATAATCTCCTCAATGAGGAGATGAGCAGTTCTGCATGGTGGTCTCAAAAGTCGCAGTTACAACACACATAGTGTGCACTGCACATTTTGAGGAGAAAAAAAAAAAAGACGTTTATGTGCGCCTTACAGTCATGAAAATAGGGTAATTTGGACAAGTTCGGCGGGCCGGATTAAAAAGCCTAACGGGCCGTATATGGCCCGGGGGCCGTAGTATGCCCATGTCTGGTTTAGATGCTTCCTCTTTTTCAACCTAATCAAAGTAGTTAGGATGTTGAAGGCAAACCATGAACGCCTCACGGTCGTTTGAACTGGAAGAGTTCTGGAAGCAGGTCCTGCACCACTGCTGACGGTTAGCTTAGCGAAAACATGGAAGCTGATGGATTGTGGACAAACAGCGTTGGCTGAGAGGAAACTCACCAAAAGTGGTTTGGTGAGCAGACCAGACTAAATCCTGCTGCTGATGTGGTGAAAAATGAAACCAAGTCATTTTTAAGGCACTGATTGTTTTTGTTTTTGGAAAGAACACAGTAAGGGATGCATGAGGTGGGGGGGCGGCAGGGGTCCTGCAGAGACCCCCTGCCGCCCCCCCACCCTGGAACCTGAATGATTTTTAATTTACTCAAATTTTCCACCAGGGTGAGCTGAGCACCGCCTCTTATAGATGCTGTAGCGCCGCGCCGCTAACGTGCTATCACAGCGGCTCTATGTTCACTTCTCACCACTACTTTGTTTTTGTTACAGGTTGAGCTGGAATGACAAAAGCTAGTTGGGCTTTTCCATGAGACGCCTCTGCAAGTTCATCAAGCATCAAAGTATTCATACCTGCAAGGCAGCTGACACAATAGCAGGTCTCTAACTCAGCTGAATGGAATGCAGTCAAGAGTGTGCAAATTTATGTAACACTCCAAACAAAGCCATTAAACACTTCACCTCTGGATGCCATTTATCTATAGTTACATTCCATAAAAACACCTAAAGACTCCTTGACTTGCTTCCAGTGTTGCTTCAGGCTGAGGTTCCCCCGCAGAGGAAACAATCCCTCAGATTACCGTTTATAATCTCTGCAACCAAGGCTGGATTATATCCATCATACAGGGCATTTTATTAATAAACAGACTTTTAATGGGAATAAGAAAAAAATGTAAGAAAAACTAAAAGATTCAGCCGTTTCTAAAATCCAACTACAGGAATAAGGTAGCAGCAAAATCCTAATTTCTAATAAATAAGGACAAATATTGGCGTCATCTTGGACATCATTTAATTTCAATTCTATTCAGTTTATTTCTATAGCTCCATTTTACATCATGTCATCTCAGGTCACTTTCCAGTTCACCAGATCATCCAGTCAGATTGATTCAAAGTTTTCTATCTAAGGAAAACCAGCTGATTGCATCGACTCATTGACTCTTCAGCAATCCCTCACACTAAGCATGCTTGAAGCAACAGTGGAGAGGAGTTGTTGATGGCAGCAGCACAGCTGATATTTCTCTCCAGGATGGAGTCACAGCCAAACAGGAACAGACCAGATGAAGCTACTATGAGAAAAAGCAGAGAGAGCAGAACGTTAGAGATTGAACTAACAGATTCTGCAGAGTGGGAGAATAGAGATAGAATGAAGCAGAATGATGAAAAAGGGGTCCCTATGTCCTCCAGCAGTCTAAGCCTATAGCAGCAGAACTATAGAGATAGATCAGGATAACCTGAGCCACTCTAACTAGAAGCTTTATCAAAAAGGAAAGTTTTAAGCCTAGCCTTAAAAGTAGACAGGGTGTCTGCCTCACGGACTAAAACTGGTAGTTGGTTCCACAGGAGAGGAGCCTGAGAACTAAAAGATCTGCCTCCCATTCTACTTTTAGAAATTCTAGGAACCACTAGTAAACCTGCAGATTGAGAGCGAAGTGCTCTGTTAGGAACATAAGGAACAATCAGATCTCTGATATCAGATGGATAGGTTAGGGTTCAGCAGCTATGACCAAGTCATCTGGGTCAAGAGACGGTTTCTTAAGCAGAGGTTTAATTACAGCAATCTTAAAAGCTTTAGGTACATATCCCTGTAACAGAGATAGATTAATCACATCTAAAATGGAGGAGGAGATCAAAGGGAATACCTCCTTAAATAACCTGGTTGGAACTGGATCTAACATACAAGTTGAAGGCTTAGATGAAGACAATAGTTTTGCAAATTCAGAGAGTTCAACTGGATCAAAGCAGTCTAAACCCGGTTCAGATTCCATGACTACCTCAGGTACAATCGCGGATAGAGGAGTGCTTATGATCTTATTTTTAATAAGATCAATCTTATTTATAAAGATTCCCATAAAATCATTGCTGCTAAGAGCAGGTGGAATGGACGGTTCAACAGAGCTATGGCTCTGGGTGAGTTTGGCAACTGTATTAAAAAGATATCTAGGTTTATTCTTATTCTCCTCTATTAATGAGGAGAAGTATGCTGCTCTTGCTTTACAAAGGGTCCTCTTATACAGCAGGAAACTATTTTTCCAGACTAGGAAGGACTCTCGCAGGCCTGTGGAGCGATATTTTCTCTCCAGTTTCCTAGCATTTTGCTTCAAAGTACGCAGCTCTGCATTAAACCAAGGAGCAAGCTTTCTATTTTTAACGGTTTTCATTTTCAAAGGAGCTGCGTTGTCTAAGGCAGTACGCAGAGAACTAGCAACCCCATCAACAAAATCATCAACCTGTGAAGGGGAATAAGCTAAGCTTTTGCACACTGCAGCACTGCTCAGTGACACAGAGGAGAGAGAAATCGACCTGGTGGACGATATAAAGTTACAAAAAGAAGAGGTTTTCTGGCTTTGAAATTTGGATCAGGGAAATTAAGGGTTAAATGTTCAAAGAGTTGTAGGTATTAACTGTTTTGGGAGTAATCAGTAAGTCAGACTGGAAGATTGTTGCTACTCCTCCTCCTCGCCCAGAACTTCTGGGGATGTGAAAATTTAAATAGCTTGAAGGAGTTGCCTCATTTATGCTCACATAATCCTCTTGCTTCAGCCAGGTTTCTGTAAGGCAAAACAAGTCAATGTGATTATCACAAATCAAGTCATTAACTAGCAGACTTTTAGAGGAAAGAGATCTTATGTTAAACAGACCACATTTAATCGTTTTAACTTTTTCCCCAATTGGAGTTATTTGGATTTTAATTAGATTATCATGATTTACTCCTTTGGGAAAATTTGCTAATTTATTAGATTTTGGTCGTGGGCAAGACACTGTCTGGATGGAGTAAAGAGTGGGTAACAGTAGAGAAGCTGCAGAGAGGTCTGTTAAACTAGGACTCTGCTTCCTGGTCTGCACCCTGGGGGGTCAGGGTTTTGGAAGACTAATAAATGTGGCCAGATTCCTAGAAAGAAGAGCTGCACCATCCAAAGTGACGATCAGGTTAAACAGATGAACGCCTCAACGCCTGCAGGACGCTTTCCCTAACCAAAAACCAACCAGACTCAAAGCCATCAGCCAATCCCCGCAGCACCAGAACTGCTATTAATGGAGTATTATAACAACATTGTTTAAAAGAATAAATGCAGAGGCTTATGATATTTAATGTTCCTGAGCCCTGGTTTAGAGCAGAAGTTATGGCATTATGACAGCACCAGTGTTATAGAGCCGTGGTTTCCAGACATGAGACTCACTTCCTGTTTTCCATGTTTCTGCTGCAGCAGATTATTGCATTCCTCTCCAACAGCCACCGAGGCTGCAGAGGCCCGATAATCAGCCCAGCGATTCCTGCATGAGGTTTGGTTTAGAGGTGCCACATTATTTTACACATTTAACAAACATCTAATTTCATCAAAACTAAATGGTCCTTTACTAATATAACGCTGACCAAAGGTGACCTGACCAAATCGCTATATAACGGGGGTCATGAGCCTTGGTGCATCTCTTAGTGCATCAGTGAAACTCGGTGCATCTCTTGGTGCATCAGTGAAACTCGGTGCATCTCTTGGTGCATCAGTGAAACTCGGTGCATCTCTTGGTGCATCAGTGAGCATCGGTGCATCTCTTAGTGCATCAGTGAATCTCGGTGCATCTCTTAGTGCATCAGTGAACCTCGGTGCATCTCTTAGTGCATCAGTGAAACTCGGTGCATCTCTTGGTGCATCAGTGAACCTCGGTGCATCTCTTAGTGCATCAGTGAACCTCGGTGCATCTCTTAGTGCATCAGTGAGCATCGGTGCATCTCTTAGTGCATCAGTGAAACTCGGTGCATCTCTTAGTGCATCAGTGAAACTCGGTGCATCTCTTAGTGCATCAGTGAGCCTCGGTGCATCTCTTAGTGCATCAGTGAACCTTGGTGCATCTCTTAGTGCATCACTTAGTGCATCAGTGAACCTCGGTGGATCTCTTAGTGCATCAGTGAGCCTTGGTGCATCTCTTGGTGCATCAGTGAGCATCGGTGCATCTCTTGGTGCATCAGTGAGCATCGGTGCATCTCTTAGTGCATCAGTGAACCTCGGTGCATCTCTTAGTGCATCAGTGAACCTCGGTGCATCTCTTAGTGCATCAGTGAACCTCGGTGCATCTCTTAGTGCATCAGTGAGCCTCGGTGCATCTCTTAGTGCATCAGTGAACCTTGGTGCATCAGTGAGCATCGGTGCATCTCTTAGTGCATCAGTGAACCTCGGTGCATCTCTTAGTGCATCAGTGAACCTCGGTGCATCTCTTAGTGCATCAGTGAGCCTCGGTGCATCTCTTAGTGCATCAGTGAGCCTCGGTGCATCTCTTAGTGCATCAGTGAACCTTGGTGCATCTCTTAGTGCATCACTTAGTGCATCAGTGAACCTCGGTGAATCTCTTAGTGCATCAGTGAGCCTTGGTGCATCTCTTGGTGCATCAGTGAGCATCGGTGCATCTCTTAGTGCATCAGTGAACCTCGGTGCATCTCTTAGTGCATCAGTGAACCTCGGTGCATCTCTTAGTGCATCAGTGAAACTCGGTGCATCTCTTGGTGCATCAGTGAACCTCGGTGCATCTCTTAGTGCATCAGTGAACCTCGGTGCATCTCTTAGTGCATCAGTGAGCATCGGTGCATCTCTTAGTGCATCAGTGAACCTCGGTGCATCTCTTAGTGCATCAGTGAAACTCGGTGCATCTCTTAGTGCATCAGTGAGCCTCGGTGCATCTCTTAGTGCATCAGTGAACCTTGGTGCATCTCTTAGTGCATCACTTAGTGCATCAGTGAACCTCGGTGGATCTCTTAGTGCATCAGTGAGCCTTGGTGCATCTCTTGGTGCATCAGTGAGCATCGGTGCATCTCTTGGTGCATCAGTGAGCATCGGTGCATCTCTTAGTGCATCAGTGAACCTCGGTGCATCTCTTAGTGCATCAGTGAACCTCGGTGCATCTCTTAGTGCATCAGTGAGCCTCGGTGCATCTCTTAGTGCATCAGTGAAACTCGGTGCATCTCTTAGTGCATCAGTGAACCTTGGTGCATCTCTTAGTGCATCACTTAGTGCATCAGTGAACCTCGGTGGATCTCTTAGTGCATCAGTGAGCCTTGGTGCATCTCTTGGTGCATCAGTGAGCATCGGTGCATCTCTTAGTGCATCAGTGAACCTTGGTGCATCTCTTAGTGCATCAGTGAGGTTTCCCTTTAGGTTTTGTTCTGTACTTTTCCAACTGAACTCTACCTCTGGAGGCAGAAATAAACACTTTATTTACTCAGTGAGTGCAGCTCACACCCACATGAGTGCAATCACTGCTGAACGATTGTTTCTACGGGTTAAAGCTATCTGTAGTGAATCCATTGTCTTCAAGATGAGAGAAAAAGAGTTCAAAGTCTTTAGATGTTCAAAGTTTGGATTTCCACTTCAGACCAGTTGAGTAAAGGTTAGCTCACTCTAACGTGTGTTTGTGCAACAAGGTGCTTGATATAATTTATCTCCAGAAAGTTGAATACGAAGAAGTGAAGTGTTTGATGTTCCCAGGCAATGATGTGAAACCAATAGGGGAAGCTATTCATAGCTGTCAGCAGGGACTTCACCTGAAGACGGATCTGTTAAAAACACACAGGCAGGCTTCAGACTGTAAAGCTAAGTGTGTGTTATTGGGTTAATGATTAAACAGAGCACTTTGTGTGAGGCATGTTGGAAAGTGACAATCTTTGTGGCTAAAAGTCCTGCAGAAATCAGTCATGTGATGTTGACATTCCTGTATGAGAGCAGTTTACGTCACGAGTTCAGCAGCAAGTGCCAAATCAAAGCGGTGAGCTCGATCTATTCGGCATCTAATGTTCCCTCTTTTAAAACAGAAATCGGTTTTAATCAAAGCGTCTTTTATACATGAAGAAATTTGACTTTGCTTCAATTTGCGCCCAAATAACACATTTCACATACAAAATGTTTATAGAAATATTTTAAATATGCAAAAATAGATTTCAGCAAAAGAGGAACCAATGACCTGGTTTTGACTCGGCTTTTCTCACTTAATAATAATTATTCCTCATGTTACTGTAGGTTTGCTTTCATTTGGAGTTGGTTAAAATAAGATGGCTGCTAATCAGAGACGGTTAGCATCTTCTATAACTTTCTATTTTCACACAAAATCTTTAGATATAAAGTCCATTAGTGCTGAAATAGACGAAGGAAGAGGAAACGTTCCTCTTAAGGAAGCGGGTTGAAGGTGAAGCCGGGTTCCAGGATTCTCTGAATTTCACATGGAAAATGGCTGGAGGTGTGAGATGAACACAAACACCAGGATCAGCTGACCAGCTTTTTTCCACTGGTCCTCTAGATACGGATGATGTAGAGCCTCGGGTGATGTCACTTCCTGTTGGTGAAACCGATGCTGAGGCGCTGCAGCCTCCACACCACACAGTGAGACAGCTGCTCAGAACGCTCTCTATGGTGCTTCTGGAGAAGGTGGGGAGGATGGGGGGGGCAGGAAGTCCAAGCGCTTCTGGGCCCTTTGGACCAGTGAGGTGGTGTTTCCAGTCCAGGTGAGGGTGTCTGTGATGAATGACCACCTCTACAGCTGAGCTGTTGATGAGCAGTGGAGCGTGGTTAGGCCGCTTCTTCCTGAAGTCCACCATGATCTCCTTGGTCTTCTCCACCTTCAGGATCAGGCTGTTATCTCTGCTCCACCAGCTGCTCCACCTCCTCTCTGTAGTCCAGGTCGTCGTCGTCTCTGATGAGGCCCACCGCCGTGGTGTCGTCTGCAAACTTCACCATGTGATCGGTGGTGAACCTGGGGACGCAGTCGTGTGTCATCAGGGTGAACGGCAGGGGGCTCAGGACGCAGCCCTGAGGGGAGGGGCTTAGACCGATGACATCAGAGGCGTTCTGTCCGACCCGGACTGACTGAGGTCTGTTGGTGAGGAAGTCTAGCAGCCAATAGCAGAGGGGTGTATTGAAGCCCAGCTGTTCCAGTTTGCCCATCAGATGCTGTGGGATGATGGTGCTGAAAGCTGAACTGAAGTCCAGGAACAGCATCCATCGTGGGTGTTCTTCTCCTCCAGGTGTGCCAGGCTCAGGTGGAGAGCAGCAGAGATGGCGTCCTCAGTGGAGCGGTTCCGTCGGTAGGCGAACTGGAACGGGTGGAATGTTGGCGGCAGACTGGAGACGATGTGTTCTTTAACCAGCCTTTGGAAGCACTTCATCATGATGGGAGTCAGAGCGACAGGCCGCTAATCATTGAGGGAGGCGACCTGAGGCTTCTTTGGGACTGGAATAATGGAGGCAGACTGGAAGCATGCTGGCACTATGGATTGGTCCAGCCAGGTGTTGAAGATGATCCATGGCACCGTTTGGCAGCTCGTTTAACGGTTCCAGGCAGCGCCAGAGCCTAGCGTCGGGCAGCACCACTTACGTCACGTTTTCTACGCAAGTTACTTCACGTCTTTTATGCAAGTTACGCACACGACATTCAGTTAGCAAGGACGACGTGACCAGGCGTAAGTCTAGAAAAGCAAAACAAAAAAAAACGTCATTCCATCGGGTAAACCGATCGAAAGTTTGGCTTCATTTTAAGGAAGAGAAAAATGACAACAAGGCGCTTTGCAATCGTTGCAAAGTGGCAGTAACATCCGCAGGAGGAAATACATCCAACATGCAGAAAGACCTGCGCTCACAACATGGCATAGATTTTAACGAATGCTGTGTTTTTGATGCTTCCGGACAGAAGCTTAAGTTACGACCAGCATGGAAGGCAACTCTGGTGCTAAGTAGCTAGATTTCTATCACTGGCTGATCTTAATGTGGTTCCTAGTAAATCAGAAGCCATTTCTGTTATTAAACATGCTACCAAGTGGCTCCGCAGTTCAGGGAGCGAGAGAAAGGTGACGCTCGTTTATTCAAATCAGGGGGAGATGAGTTTATTTCCCCAAATTGTACAGTAATGCTTTTTCATTAAACGGATGCCTTCTAGATTTAGATGACTGTGAGGAGACGGGCAGCCTGGCTGGATCAGAGGCTGCAGCTCCTTCTGTTTCCACCATGCAGGCAGAGATAGAATGCGAAGGTAGACCAATGTCATCGGGCATTTACTAAGTTCATCGTTTCACAGAATCGATAAGAGAATTGGAATCGTGAAAATCGTATCAATTACCAACCCTAAATGGACCTAAATGTCTCTGTTAGTAGACTAGAACCTCCAACCTGCTTTTCTCACAATATCACCGTAAATTTTAATGCAGTTGATGGGATTCTGTCTGAGACACAAACTCAAAGTGGGACCTGTTAAGAGACTTGTGTACTCGGCAGTGTCTGGTTTCTCCATAGTGTGTCGCTGTGAGACTAGCAGGACAGGTGTCAGTGAATTTTTTATTTTCTCTCTCACTACCTCCCGTTCTGTTTCTAGTGCGCGCTTTGCTAGTCCGGTTAATAAATATGCCAAGAGGGCTAAAGAAAGAAATGACCTCCGTGTCTGCATACACCCCCCTTCAGGGGCTTCAGGGTGAACAGAGCTTCAGGGTGAACAGATCTTCAGGGTGAACAGATCTTCAGGGTGAACAGATCTTCAGGGTGAACAGAGCTTCAGGGTGAACAGAGCTTCAGGGTGAACAGAGCTTCAGGGTGAACAGAGCTTCAGAATAAACAGAGCTTCAGGGTGAACAGAGCTTCAGGGTGAACAGAGCTTCAGAGTGAACAGAGCTTCAGGGTGAACAGAGCTTCAGGGTGAACAGATCTTCAGGGTGAACAGAGCTTCAGGGTGAACAGAGCTTCAGGGTGAACAGATCTTCAGGGTGAACAGATCTTCAGGGTGAACAGAGCTTCAGGGTGAACAGAGCTTCAGGGTGAACAGATCTTCAGGGTGAACAGATCTTCAGGGTGAACAGATCTTCAGGGTGAACAGAGCTTCAGGGTGAACAGATCTTCAGAGTGAACAGAGCCTCAGGGTGAACAGAGCTTCAGGGTGAACAGAGCTTCAGAGTGAACAGAGCTTCAGGGTGAACAGAGCTTCAGGGTGAACAGATCTTCAGAGTGAACAGAGCCTCAGGGTGAACAGAGCTTCAGGGTGAACAGAGCTTCAGGGTGAACAGAGCCTCAGGGTGAACAGAGCTTCAGGGTGAACAGAGCTTCAGGGTGAACAGAGCTTCAGAGTGAACAGAGCCTCAGGGTGAACAGAGCTTCAGAATAAACAGAGCTTCAGGGTGAACAGAGCTTCAGAGTGAACAGAGCCTCAGGGTGAACAGAGCTTCAGAATAAACAGAGCTTCAGGGTGAACAGAGCTTCAGGGTGAACAGATCTTCAGAGTGAACAGAGCCTCAGGGTGAACAGAGCTTCAGGGTGAACAGAGCTTCAGAGTGAACAGAGCTTCAGAGTGAAAACAGATCTTCAGGGTGAACAGAGCTTCAGGGTGAACAGAGCTTCAGGGTGAACAGAGCTTCAGGGTGAACAGAGCCTCAGGGTGAACAGAGCTTCAGAGTGAAAACAGATCTTCAGGGTGAACAGAGCTTCAGGGTGAACAGAGCTTCAGGGTGAACAGAGCTTCAGGGTGAACAGAGCTTCAGGGTGAACAGAGCCTCAGGGTGAACAGAGCTTCAGAGTGAACAGAGCTTCAGAGTGAAAACAGATCTTCAGGGTGAACAGATCTTCAGGGTGAACAGAGCTTCAGAATAAACAGATCTTCAGGGTGAACAGATCTTCAGGGTGAACAGATCTTCAGGGTGAACAGAGCTTCAGGGTGAGCAGAGCTTCAGAGTGAACAGATCTTCAGGGTGAACAGAGCTTCAGAGTGAACAGAGCTTCAGAGTGAAAACAGATCTTCAGGGTGAACAGATCTTCAGGGTGAACAGAGCTTCAGGGTGAACAGAGCTTCAGGGTGAACAGAGCTTCAGGGTGAACAGAGCCTCAGGGTGAACAGAGCTTCAGAGTGAACAGAGCTTCAGAGTGAAAACAGATCTTCAGGGTGAACAGAGCTTCAGAATAAACAGAGCTTCAGGGTGAACAGAGCTTCAGGGTGAACAGATCTTCAGAGTGAACAGAGCTTCAGGGTGAACAGAGCTTCAGGGTGAACAGAGCTTCAGAGTGAACAGAGCTTCAGAGTGAAAACAGATCTTCAGGGTGAACAGAGCTTCAGGGTGAACAGAGCTTCAGGGTGAACAGAGCTTCAGGGTGAACAGAGCCTCAGGGTGAACAGAGCTTCAGAGTGAAAACAGATCTTCAGGGTGAACAGAGCCTCAGGGTGAACAGATCTTCAGGGTGAACAGAGCTTCAGAGTGAACAGAGCTTCAGAGTGAAAACAGATCTTCAGGGTGAACAGATCTTCAGGGTGAACAGAGCTTCAGAATAAACAGAGCTTCAGGGTGAACAGAGCTTCAGGGTGAACAGATCTTCAGAGTGAACAGAGCTTCAGGGTGAACAGAGCTTCAGGGTGAACAGAGCTTCAGAGTGAACAGAGCTTCAGAGTGAAAACAGATCTTCAGGGTGAACAGAGCTTCAGGGTGAACAGAGCTTCAGGGTGAACAGAGCTTCAGGGTGAACAGAGCCTCAGGGTGAACAGAGCTTCAGAGTGAAAACAGATCTTCAGGGTGAACAGAGCTTCAGGGTGAACAGAGCTTCAGGGTGAACAGAGCTTCAGGGTGAACAGAGCTTCAGGGTGAACAGAGCTTCAGGGTGAACAGAGCCTCAGGGTGAACAGAGCTTCAGAGTGAACAGAGCTTCAGAGTGAAAACAGATCTTCAGGGTGAACAGATCTTCAGGGTGAACAGAGCTTCAGAATAAACAGATCTTCAGGGTGAACAGAGCTTCAGGGTGAACAGATCTTCAGGGTGAACAGAGCTTCAGGGTGAGCAGAGCTTCAGAGTGAACAGAGCTTCAGGGTGAACAGATCTTCAGGGTGAACAGAGCTTCAGGGTGAACAGAGCTTCAGGGTGAACAGAGCTTCAGGGTCAACAGAGCTTCAGAGTAAACAGAGCTTCAGGGTGAACAGAGCTTCAGAGTGAACAGAGCTTCAGGGTGAACAGAGCTTCAGGGTGAACAGATCTTCAGGGTGAACAGAGCTTCAGGGTGAACAGATCTTCAGGGTGAACAGAGCTTCAGAATAAACAGATCTTCAGGGTGAACAGAGCTTCAGGGTGAGCAGAGCTTCAGAGTGAACAGAGCTTCAGGGTGAACAGAGCTTCAGGGTGAACAGAGCTTCAGAGTGAACAGAGCTTCAGGGTGAACAGAGCTTCAGGGTGAGCAGAGCTTCAGAGTGAACAGAGCTTCACCAGAGGCTGATTGCAGGTGGAGGATGTCTTCTGGTCCAGACCAGAGTCCCTCAAACACATCATGACTTAGTGGAGCATCAGTCTCACCCCAAATGAACGTCCTCCATCAGCGCCGTGCTTGAATGTAGCTATGCACCACCTGATCTACTCAGAATAGAATAGAATAGAATAGAATAGAATAGAATAGAATAGAAATAAAGTCATTGTCCTGCAGCTGAAGGGCAAATAAAACCAAAAACTGTAAAGAAACTAAAATTATTTAAAAGAAAACGTCACTGAGCGGCTGTTAAAAAAGGTTCTCCTCGGATCTGAACAATAATTCAATTCAGTTTATTTCTATAGCTCTAATTTTACAACAGGTCATCTGAAGGCGCTTTACGGTTCACCAGAATGATCATCATGGGGGTGTGAATACTTTTTAACGGGGTTCGTTCTTCTTGCTCAAACCTGAGAATAAAGGGAAGGTTTATCATGACCTGATGCCTTTTTTCAGAGGTCGTGACCCTTCTATCTCCTTCCTTTTGCACTTTAAGGACATTTCTGCAGAAAGTTTTCCTTTTCTCAGCCGAATCACAATAAAGCAAGTTGATCACTGTCTAACATCTAAGCCTGTTGCTCATGTCGAGGCGTGTGGCAACGTTCAGCCAGCAACATGTTACCTTTCAGAGGAAACTTCTGCGCCGATAAAGGATCAGAAAGATGTTTCAACCCAGATTCATTGGCACATAGAACCAGAACAAGTAGATGTCATAGCCAAGGAGCTGCGATGCTGTTCGAAGGTCACCAAACTTCTTCTGTTTTATTTCAAAAATGAATGAAATAAACCGAATAAAGAGGATTTTCTCCTACCTTCCTGTAGTTTTCTGTCCAGGAGAGACGCCCGTCCCTCAGTCCTCATCAGGAGCAACGTCCTCATGATGCAACTACAGCAACTAAAGCTGAACGGACAATTAAAGAGGAAAGTCCTCCATGTCAGCTGCTCTTAATGTTTCTGATAAATTCCTAAAAAGAGCAGGCAGAGGGGACGGGCTGCAGGGATTTAGACTTTATGAAAACATCACAGTTTGAACATATTTGCTTTTATCATAAGTCAAACATCCAGGAATGTCTTTAAAATGAAAAGATAAAGTTTTTGTTTGAGCAGGAAAGTTTCTCTGGTTATCTATTATTTGAAAGGTCCAGGAGAAAACAGTGAGACTGAGATGTTTGCATGAACTTATTGACCTGTTACAGTTTCAGAAGTGAGATTAGACGTGACTTTTTGTGCAAGAATTTAGTTTGTATCCAGATTTAACTGGTTTGGCAACAGTCTTAGAGCCAGGCGGGTTGGAGAGACTCGCCCGGGGCGACATGAACACGTCTGCAGATCCGAGTCTACCGGCTCCTAAAGGCCAGCAAAGCCTGAAGTTCACTTTCAAAGTCATGCTAATGGTGTTAATCTAAGCCTAATCTGGATTACCTTCATCTGTAAACATGAAGGTATAGAAAATAGATTCACTTACTGTTGATCCACATGAATCTGTGAAAAGAAACAAATTCTTTGATTCAAGGCTGAAAGAAGAGACCAGAATCAGTTAAAGTTTCCCAACAGCAGAGCAGGAAATGGAAAGTTACCTGATGTCAGACTAGCTTTGCATCCATGACTTTCAGCTATTTTCATCCCGAGTCAACGAGAACCTGCTCGTCCTTTTGGCCTCTCTCTGTTGAAGGAATTAAAAAGTAATGGGGATCCCACAATCACTCAGCCGCCTGCAAACAAACCCAGAGCTATTGTTTACCGGAGGTTTGCTGCAGTGCGATAGATGGATCCATGCAGGGAAAGCAAACTTATAGGATGATCCGTTTGAAGCAATTACATTGATTTCAGCTGAGTCATGCTTCGAAGATGCAGCTTTTCTAATAAGTCATTAATGAAATATACAATCCATGCTGCATAGTGAGCAAAGACACTGATTGGGACATTGTTCGTTACCATGACAACAAACCAAGAACGGGATTTTCTGAGCTGGAAAACAGCTGGAATGGAAGAAGAAAGTTTGGTGATACGGAAAGACCAGAGAAAAAACACATCTGCTGAGAAGGTTCATCAGATGCTGATGATGCAGCGACACCTGTCAGTTAGACGCTGCGCGCGTCAGGTGACCAATTCACCTGGTAAGGAAGATTTAATTGGACTTGTTGAAAAAGCAACATTGAAATAATTTCAGCTGCAATGTTTTCGTCTGAAAGTGAAACCAGTGAATGTTTAATAAATAAAACCTGTTTCCCAGATTGGTTCCAGTTGTTTACTGGTAATTAGTCCCAGTGAACCCAGCAACAGTAATGCAGCTTCACCTGATGGAGCCAGAAACAGCTGATCTATGAAAACAAGCAGTTGCTGTCGGTCCGCTGGTTCTCATAAACGTTATGTTCATTAACTCCTCCTGGATTGATTCAACGACCGACAGCCTTCAGTGATGCTGCTGTTGCAGAGATTAGCAGCATGCAAACGGAGTCTGGACTGTTGCTAGGCAACGCATCACTACAAATGTTTGTGATAAACATGCAGACGGTTGCCCCACCCAGACATTATTCCCACCAGGATGGTGCGAACCGATCAGCTGATCATTTTATGCATCGAAATGCTTTTCAAGACCTTAGTAGACGTCTAATGGTCCGACAGACCCAGTGGGACTCGGGACTTGTTCTGGTTTGTGGTGCCGGATTCTGCTGGTCCGACTTGTTTCCCAGTTTGCCAAACAATATTTGGATTTTCTTCTTCTCCTGATCTTTCAGTTCTTCCTAACATCTACCTCTATCTACCCCGCTACAGGCGACTGGTTGGTTTTTGTTTACTTACGATGCCTTCTAGTTTACTTTCTGTGTTTGGTTCGTTGGAAGGATTAAGGTTTGTTTTTTGTTATTCCTGTTTATTCACAGCTTTCCAAACGAAGCCAACCTTTGATCATAGCAGCCGATGGTGAGTTTGGAAGGACTGCTGGTGATAATAAAACCAGTTTCAACCTTTCATATTCATCAGCAGATAAATGGCTGGAAATATTCATGACTGGGATTACTGGTGGCGTCCTGTAGACGCTGTCAAGGCTCAGAAAGTAGGACCCAGAATTCAGACAGAACAACAAAACGTTTAATTGATGGGATCGATAGCGAGCATGTGAGTCACTAACCTGGTTCTTAAGTTGAGTCTGAGCCCAGAGGAAGGAGTGGAACCCAGTCAGAGGATTTCTCCACAGGATGCAGCGATCAGAGTTCCAGGAGTGAAGGAGAGCAGAGTGACCAGCAGAAGCCAGCAGACGAGGAAGAGCAGAAGAATCCGGAGGGAGAATCTAGAGCAGGCGTCGATGCAGGATATCCAGGCCGAGGTCAGGGGACATATCCGAGGTCATCAACGGGCAGAATCCAGACAGAAGTCTGAAGACAGGACGGGAAAAGAGATCGAAACTGGGGCAAGCAACCCCTTCAGGTATCTTAGGGCGCTGGGTGATTTAGATCTAATGTCCCTCTGGAAAAATCTGCGGCGTTCTGGTGACAGAAAATCCCAACATTCAGGTCAGAGTGAGTTCTGGTTCGGCCGACTGTCAGCCACATGTTTATAAGTGCATTGAAAGACCTGAACAGTGGATCTGTGACGCTGCCTGTATCTCCAGCAACAGGTCTGCACCCGTCCATGAGTCCAGAACCAGTCCTGCCTCTTCCTTTCTGAAACAGGCCTTTAAATATGTATGCAGCATCTTCTAATTCATCAGAACATCATAGTTTTATCCAGATAAAAGGTGTCTGATGTTGGTCTGCTGCAGGTCCTGCACTCGTTCATTTCAGGAAAGGAGCAGTAACTCCTTCAACTTTGATGTTTTTGGCTTCAAAGGTTCAGAAGGGGCCGTTTGGGCATTAAATGGATCTATGACTGACCTCATGATGTCTTGGAGGAAGAATCAGGCGGGCATCTCGCTGGGCTACCTACAGCTGGCCTAACATAGGCAGAGTGTGACCATTGAGCGTGGCTCCATCCCCGCCCCCCATCTATCATCCTCCTGCAGCATCTTCCAAACCACAGGGCCTCTGGAGCAACCCTGCAACATTTAAAACAGAATTCTCCTCATTTCTGTGAAAGAAGCATTTTTCCAGAGTGGAACTGATTTAAGCCCTGAAGTGGAAAACTTTTTTCTACTGCAGAACAAATTGATGAGATGACAGTCAAAGATCTTTCTGTTCTGCAGCTCCAGGCTCTGAATGGGTCCTTCTGTTTGGCCCCAGTTGGAGATGTTTTTATTTCCAGTTTTCTTTAAATGCTCCTGACAGCATTCACTTTATGAAGGAAGATGAAAAGCTCCTGTCATCTTCAGACTGTCGGCTTCATTTTCCTACAATCCATGTTTGTTTAACTTTATTTTATTCTTTTACTTTTGTCTCTTAGTTTTTTCCATGAGCATTTTATTTTTTATTATATTTCTTTATAGTGTTTTTTTTTGTAAATCTCAGGTTAATTCTGGTTTCTTTAGTTAAGCTGCCTTCCCTCTGCGCCTTCGCCTGGCTAATTCAGCTCATTATACTGTGGAGATGACATCTCTATGTCTCTAGATCTATCCTTCCAGTTACCTTGGTGTTTCTCACCTGCATTCTCCTCCTTCCCCCGTCATTCTAGTTTTCTGGCTCGCTCCGTTGACTCCATCTTCTACATTTCTTCTTCCTCAGCGGTGCCTCTATAATTATTCCTCCTGATTTCATTCTTTGCGCTGCAACTGTGTCCTTTTTTTACAAAACACATCACAGCCTTAAATGCAATTAGAGATAATTAGTATAACCATAGAATAAAAGTGGAGTAGATGCAGTTTAATTATTGGATGTGGACATAAATAATGTGAAATTTCAGTATGTATATTTGGCTCTAACCATCAGCGTGGAGGTGGAGGTCGGTTAAGGACTCAAATGCAGAGATGAGTTCCTGCAGATTTGATAAAAATCCCAAAGGCAACAGAAGCAAAGTCGAAAAACAAAATACTGGAAACAGAAAATCCACGAGACGTCAGGAGAAAAAACATGTGGGAGCAACAGGAACCAGCACTGAGTGACTGCATAGGGGGAGTATATATGGGAGACAGAAGAAAGACTGGACTGATCCGCTGATAGGGAGCAGGTGTGGATGGAAGAGACTAGAAGGGAGCTAAGGGAAAGGAGACACAAGGGGGCGACAGAGAGTAAAGAAAGACTGTTTAAATAGAACACAAAATGGAAAATAAACCAAAGTAAAACAAAACAGAATGACTTAGATAATGAAAATCTCTCGAATCAAAATCCAAAAGGGGGGAACCATAATTTTATTTTTTTATTTTAACCTTTATTTAACCAGGAGAAAAACTAAACTAATTAAAACCCAAACATGTTCCTTATTTAAAGAGAAATAACTGTTATGTTGAATAAATGCTGCTAAATGTTATAGATTCCCGTCTAATAATAACCAGTGGTTAGCTTTAGCGGAGTCAGAGCGCTAACCGTTTCTCATCATGTTTCCCTCCTGAGCTTCAGGCTGCTGAGGTTGGAAGGTTTCTGTGCCATCACCCTAATCTTTAGCTGCCTCATTCTCACTTCCAAACAGTAAAAACCTTGTTGGTGAAATGAGCTGAATTTGGGCGTGCAGGTGGAGCAACGGTTAGCGTGCAGGTGGAGCAGCGGTTAGCGAGCAGGTGGAGCAGCGGTTAGCGTGCAGGTGGAAGAGCGGTTAGCGTGCAGGTGGAGCAACGGTTAGCGTGCAGGTGGAGCAGCGGTTAGCGAGCAGGTGGAGCAGCGGTTAGCGTGCAGGTGGAAGAGCGGTTAGCGAGCAGGTGGAAGAGCGGTTAGCGTGCAGGTGGAAGAGCGGTTAGCGAGCAGGTGGAGCAACGGTTAGCGTGCAGGTGGAGCAACGGTTAGCGAGCAGGTGGAGCAGCGGTTAGCGAGCAGGTGGAGCAGCAGTTAGCGTGCAGGTGGAGCAGCGGTTAGCGTGCAGGTGGAAGAGCGGTTAGCGAGCAGGTGGAAGAGCGGTTAGCGTGCAGGTGGAGCAACGGTTAGCGTGCAGGTGGAGCAGCGGTTAGCGTGCAGGTGGAAGAGCGGTTAGCGAGCAGGTGGAAGAGCGGTTAGCGTGCAGGTGGAAGAGCGGTTAGCGAGCAGGTGGAGCAACGGTTAGCGTGCAGGTGGAGCAGCGGTTAGCGAGCAGGTGGAGCAGCGGTTAGCGTGCAGGTGGAAGAGCGGTTAGCGAGCAGGTGGAAGAGCGGTTAGCGTGCAGGTGGAAGAGCGGTTAGCGAGCAGGTGGAGCAACGGTTAGCGTGCAGGTGGAGCAACGGTTAGCGAGCAGGTGGAGCAGCGGTTAGCGAGCAGGTGGAGCAGCGGTTAGCGTGCAGGTGGAGCAGCGGTTAGCGTGCAGGTGGAAGAGCGGTTAGCGAGCAGGTGGAAGAGCGGTTAGCGTGCAGGTGGAGCAACGGTTAGCGTGCAGGTGGAGCAGCGGTTAGCGAGCAGGTGGAGCAGCGGTTAGCGTGCAGGTGGAGCAGCGGTTAGCGTGCAGGTGGAGCAGCGGTTAGCGAGCAGGTGGAGCAGCGGTTAGCGAGCAGGTGGAGCAGCGGTTAGCGAGCAGGTGGAAGAGCGGTTAGCGTGCAGGTGGAGCAGCGGTTAGCGTGCAGGTGGAGCAGCGGTTAGCGTGCAGGTGGAGCAGCGGTTAGCGAGCAGGTGGAAGAGCGGTTAGCGTGCAGGTGGAGCAACGGTTAGCGTGCAGGTGGAGCAGCGGTTAGCGTGCAGGTGGAGCAGCGGTTAGCGTGCAGGTGGAGCAGCGGTTAGCGTGCAGGTGGAGCAACGGTTAGCGTGCAGGTGGAGCAGCGGTTAGCGTGCAGGTGGAGCAGCGGTTAGCGTGCAGGTGGAGCAACGGTTAGCGTGCAGGTGGAGCAGCGGTTAGCGTGCAGGTGGAGCAGCGGTTAGCGAGCAGGTGGAGCAGCGGTTAGCGTGCAGGTGGAGCAGCGGTTAGCGTGCAGGTGGAGCAGCGGTTAGCGTGCAGGTGGAGCAGCGGTTAGCGTGCAGGTGGAGCAGCGGTTAGCGTGCAGGTGGAGCAGCGGTTAGCGTGCAGGTGGAGCAGCGGTTAGCGTGCAGGTGGAGCAACGGTTAGCGTGCAGGTGGAGCAGCGGTTAGCGTGCAGGTGGAGCAGCGGTTAGCGAGCAGGTGGAGCAGCGGTTAGCGTGCAGGTGGAGCAGCGGTTAGCGTGCAGGTGGAGCAGCGGTTAGCGAGCATAACCCATTTATAGAGGCCTTACTCCTCGACGCAGGTGACTCGGGTTCGAATCCCACCTGTGGTCCTTCTGCCGCGTCTCTCTCTCATTCACCCCTTTCCTGTCAACCATCTGTCTGAAAAAACGAGCCACTAGTGCCGTAAAAACAAAAACCAGACGTGAGCTAAAATCTGCAGAGACGTGCAGCCAGAGTTCCTCAGGGTTTTAATATTTCTGGTGCCGCAAAAATATGTAAAACATTTGAACCAAACTGGTAGAAAATCTGCGTGACTGAGGTTCATTTACAGGCTGAGCGACTGCTGTGCCGTTTCAGTTCTATTCAGTTTATTTCTATAGCTCCAATTCACATCATGTCATCTCAGGTCACTTTCCAGTTCACCAGATCATCCAGTCAGATTGATTCAAAGTTTTCTATCTAAGGAAAACCAGCTGATTGCATCGACTCATTGACTCTTCAGCAATCCCTCACACTAAGCATGCTTGCAGCGACAGTGGAGAGGAAAAACTATCTTTTATTGTTTGCAATAATATCCAAATTATTCCATTCAGACTCAAAATAATCTCAAATCAGACATCTGACTTTTTATGAGATCACATTAGTTGGAAAGATAAAATTAAAAAAAGTTTTTAAAAATGTTTATTATTATTGATAAAAGGTATTTATCTTCACCTTTAAAGGAAAACAAAAAACAAGGAATGGGTGTTAGCATGAAGCCCTATAGATCCCATTAGATAAGATCAGTGAGCATCAGATTCTATCCGTGGGTAATTTTCCATAATTCAGCCGAGCACTGTAATAACATGATATACCAGTAAGACCAGTAAAGCCATACCAGAGCAGTGGAAGATGCCGTTACTCCCCTTCTCACCTCAATGCTTGGGAGGCATGTTTTCACTGCTGGACTTCCTGTAGGTTTCATCCATCTGTTCTTTATAGATTGTTACTTTTTAGCTTTTCATTTTAAAAATGAATGTTTTAACAGCAGCTCCTCCTCAACATGCTGGAATGGTTTTACTGGGTCCCAGTGATCCCAGAGGCTTTTTTATCGGGGGCTTAGATGTATGACCTTCCATGTCTGGGAGACTTGGGTGGAGCCGTCCTCGGATCACCACCTGGTGGTGATCTGCAGATGCTGGGAGAGGAGGAAGCTGGACAGACTCAGCAGGTCTAAGGTCTGCTGGAATCCTGGGTTGGAGCCTCTGGAGGGGAAAACTCAGCTTTCTGACTCTGAGCTGCTGATCCTCTGTGTCGCTGAGCAGTGCTGCAGAGTGCAAAAGCTTAGCTTATTCCCCTTCACAGGTTGATGATTTTGTTGATGGGGTTGCTAGTTCTCTGCGTATTGCCTTAGACAACGCAGCTCCTTTGAAAATGAAAACCGTTAAAAAATAGAAAGCTGGCTCCTTGGTTTAATGCAGAGCTGCGTACTTTGAAGCAAAATGCTAGGAAACTGGAGAGAAAATATCACTCCACAGGCCTGCGGGAGTCCTTCCTAGTCTGGAAAAATAGTTTACTGCTGTATAAGAGGACCCTTTGTAAAGCAAGAGCAGCATACTTCTCCTCATTAATAGAGGATAATAAGAATAATCCTAGATTTCTTTTTAATACAGTTGCCAAACTCACCCAGAGCCATAGCTCTGTTGAACCGTCCATTCCACCTGCTCTTAGCAGCAATGATTTTATGGGAATCTTTTTAAATAAGATTGATCTTATTGAAAATAAGATCATAAGCACTCCTCTATCCGCGATTGTACCTGAGGTAGTCATGGAATCTGAACCGGGTTTAGACTGCTTTGATCCAGTTGAACTTTCAGAGTTGTTTCTAGATGTTAGAGCTTGGCCTGTTTTCCAGTGTAGTCCTGTTTCTCTGACTGTGACTAACTGGATGTGCTCTCTTCATCCTCTGACATGGGAGCTGGCTCGGAGCTCGTCTGCCTGGCTGTGTGTTTCCTGGACGGGGCCGCCTGTGGAGCTGGTTGACAGTTGCCTTTTGTATCTATGCTTCTTTTTCTATGTCTGCTTCTGTCCCCTTGAACCCCAGTGGGCCTCAGCAGATGGCCGCTCACACTGAGCCTGGTTCTGCTGGAGGTTTCTTCCTGTTCAAAGGGAGTTTTTCCTCTCCACTGTCGCTACAAGCATGCTTAGTGTGAGGGATTGCTGAAGAGTCAATGAGTCGATGCAATCAGCTGGTTTTCCTTAGATAGAAAACTTTGAATCAATCTGACTGGATGATCTGATTGATCTGGATCTATAGAAATAAACTGAATAGAACTGAATTCTGGGAGACTAGCCTCTGGTTAACGAAGGGAAACTCAAACATGCGGGCACCAAGATGGAGGGCATTAAGTCCTGCTGGACACCAGGGGTCACCCTCACACACCACAGAAGTGTGATGTCACTTCCTGCGTTATCATCAGAAAAAAAAGCTTTTACTTTGGTTAATTCCCAGATTCATCATGAGCAGGTTTTATTCTTTGTTGATAGTTTTGATTACAGCATTAATGCGTATTGCTAAACTTTTTTATTTTCCATATCTCTGTTAATTAGATTAATTTCCCCTGAAGCTGAATTAATATTTAAAGATTAAGACTTTCTTCATTTATCAGAAATGAAGATTATAATCAAATCAAATTCTAGCAGCATGTGTGGTTAAAGGTGAAATAACGTGTCCATGAGACGCTAAAGATCAATAAACATCCAGTGTTTGTCACTCTGCGCCTGATTAACTGAATAAAATCAACAAATTAACTGAACAACATGATCTGGTCATCAGTAAAAAAAGACGGATTTGATGAGAGATCTGCTCCATAGTATTCCTCCCAGCTGCTTTTGTTCTTATCTGGGCGCTCTGATCAGTTCTCCATCCGTTAATCAATTAATGGACGCTTCCTCTGGGTTCTCATCACATGCTTTGTTAGAACATGTGATGCTGTTTGTTTGAGCCTCAACTCTTTCTGTGTCATAATAAGCCGTTAAAGCTTGTTTTTCACTCGATGGCGACTTTTCAAAAATCCTTCAGCTGTTTGGTTTTATTCCACAACAGAAAACAAGAAGCAGGAACTTTTCCTGCATCAAACCGACTTTTCATTGGGATCATAAAAAATGAAAATGTCCTTTAACCATCCAACGGTCCTGCTGTGGGTAACGCTGGTTAACTTTAACTCTCCTAACCTGGTGTCATCCAACGGTCCTGCTGTGGGTAACGCTGGTTAACTTTAACTCTCCTAACCGGGTGTCATCCAACGGTCCTACTGTGGGTAACGCTGGTTAACTTTAACTCTCCTAACCTGGTGTCATCCAACGGTCCTACTGTGGGTAACGCTTGTTAACTTTAACTCTCTTAACCGGGTGTCATCCAACGGTCCTACTGTGGGTAACGCTTGTTAACTTTAACTCTCCTAAACTGGTGTCATCCAACGGGCCTACTGTGGGTAACGCTGGTTAACTTTAACTCTCCTAACCGGGTGTCATCCAACGGTCCTACTGTGGGTAACGCTGGTTAACTTTAACTCTCCTAACCGGGTGTCATCCAACGGTCCTACTGTGGGTAACTCTGGTTAACTTTAACTCCCCTAACCGGGTGTCATCCAACGGTCCTACTGTGGGTAACGCTGGTTAACTTTAACTGTCTGAACTGGGTGTCATCCAACGGTCCTACTGTGGGTAACGCTGGTTAACTTTAACTCTCCTAACCGGGTGTCATCCAACGGTCCTACTGTGGGTAACGCTGGTTAACTTTAACTCTCCTAACCTGGTGTCATCCAACTGTCCTACTGTGGGTAACGCTGGTTGACTTTAACTCTCCTAACTGGGTGTCATCCAACGGTCCTACTGTGGGTAACGCTGGTTAACTTTAACTCTCCTAACCTGGTGTCATCCAACGGTCCTACTGTGGGTAACGCTGGTTAACTTTAACTCTCCTAACCGGGTGTCATCCAACGGTCCTACTGTGGGTAACGCTGGTTAACTTTAACTCTCCTAACCTGGTGTCATCCAATGGTTCTACTGTGGGTAACGCTGGTTAACTTTAACTCTCCTAACCGGGTGTCATCCAACGGTCCTACTGTGGGTAACGCTGGTTAACTTTAACTCTCCTAACCTGGTGTCATCCAGCGGTCCTACTGTGGGTAACGCTGGTTAACTTTAACTCTCCTAACCGGGTGTCATCCAACGGTCCTACTGTGGGTAACGCTGGTTAACTTTAACTCTCCTAACCTGGTGTCATCCAACGGTCCTACTGTGGGTAACGCTGGTTAACTTTAACTCTCCTAACCGGGTGTCATCCAACGGTCCTACTGTGGGTAACGCTGGTTAACTTTAACTCTCCTAACCTGGTGTCATCCAATGGTTCTACTGTGGGTAACGCTGGTTAACTTTAACTCTCTGAACTGGGTGTCATCCAACGGTACTACTGTGGGTAACGCTGGTTAACTTTAACTCTCCTAACCGGGTGTCATCCAATGGTTCTACTGTGGGTAACGCTGGTTAACTTTAACTCTCTGAACTGGGTGTCATCCAACGGTCCTACTGTGGGTAACGCTGGTTAACTTTAACTCTCCTAACCGGGTGTCATCCAATGGTTCTACTGTGGGTAACGCTGGTTAACTTTAACTCTCTGAACTGGGTGTCATCCAACGGTCCTACTGTGGGTAACGCTGGTTAACTTTAACTCTCCTAACCGGGTGTCATCCAACGGTCCTGCTGTGGGTAACGCTGGTTAACTTTAACTCTCCTAACCGGGTGTCATCCAACGGTCCTACTGTGGGTAACGCTGGTTAACTTTAACTCTCCTAACCTGGTGTCATCCAACGGTCCTACTGTGGGTAACGCTGGTTAACTTTAACTCTCCTAACCGGGTGTCATCCAACTGTCCTACTGTGGGTAACGCTGGTTAACTTTAACTCTCCTAACCTGGTGTCATCCAACGGTCCTACTGTGGGTAACGCTGGTTAACTTTAACTCTCCTAACCTGGTGTCATCCAACGGTCCTACTGTGGGTAACGCTGGTTAACTTTAACTCTCCTAACCTGGTGTCATCCAACGGTCCTACTGTGGGTGACGCTGGTTAACTTTAACTCCCCTAACCTGGTGTCATCCAACGGTCCTGCTGTGGGTAACGCTGGTTAACTTTAACTCTCCTAACCGGGTGTCATCCAACGGTCCTACTGTGGGTAACGCTGGTTAACTTTAACTCTCCTAACCTGGTGTCATCCAACGGTCCTACTGTGGGTAACGCCGGTTAACTTTAACTCTCCTAAACGGGTGTCATCCAACAGTCCTACTGTGGGTAACGCCGGTTAACTTTAACTCTCCTAACCGGGTGTCATCCAACGGTCCTACTGTGGGTAACGCTGGTTAACTTTAACTCTCCTAACCGGGTGTCATCCAACGGTCCTACTGTGGGTAACTCTGGTTAACTTTAACTCCCCTAACCGGGTGTCATCCAACGGTCCTACTGTGGGTAACGCTGGTTAACTTTAACTGTCTGAACTGGGTGTCATCCAACGGTCCTACTGTGGGTAACGCTGGTTAACTTTAACTCTCCTAACCGGGTGTCATCCAACGGTCCTACTGTGGGTAACGCTGGTTAACTTTAACTCTCCTAACCTGGTGTCATCCAACAGTCCTACTGTGGGTAACGCTGGTTGACTTTAACTCTCCTAACCGGGTGTCATCCAACGGTCCTACTGTGGGTAACGCTGGTTAACTTTAACTCTCCTAACCTGGTGTCATCCAACGGTCCTACTGTGGGTAACGCTGGTTAACTTTAACTCTCCTAACCGGGTGTCATCCAACGGTCCTACTGTGGGTAACGCTGGTTAACTTTAACTCTCCTAACCTGGTGTCATCCAATGGTTCTACTGTGGGTAACGCTGGTTAACTTTAACTCTCCTAACCGGGTGTCATCCAACGGTCCTACTGTGGGTAACGCTGGTTAACTTTAACTCTCCTAACCGGGTGTCATCCAACGGTCCTACTGTGGGTAACTCTGGTTAACTTTAACTCCCCTAACCGGGTGTCATCCAACGGTCCTACTGTGGGTAACGCTGGTTAACTTTAACTGTCTGAACTGGGTGTCATCCAACGGTCCTACTGTGGGTAACGCTGGTTAACTTTAACTCTCCTAACCGGGTGTCATCCAACGGTCCTACTGTGGGTAACGCTGGTTAACTTTAACTCTCCTAACCTGGTGTCATCCAACGGTCCTACTGTGGGTAACGCTGGTTGACTTTAACTCTCCTAACCGGGTGTCATCCAACGGTCCTACTGTGGGTAACGCTGGTTAACTTTAACTCTCCTAACCTGGTGTCATCCAACGGTCCTACTGTGGGTAACGCTGGTTAACTTTAACTCTCCTAACCGGGTGTCATCCAACGGTCCTACTGTGGGTAACGCTGGTTAACTTTTACTCTCCTAACCTGGTGTCATCCAATGGTTCTACTGTGGGTAACGCTGGTTAACTTTAACTCTCTGAACTGGGTGTCATCCAACGGTCCTACTGTGGGTAACGCTGGTTAACTTTAACTCTCCTAACCGGGTGTCATCCAATGGTTCTACTGTGGGTAACGCTGGTTAACTTTAACTCTCTGAACTGGGTGTCATCCAACGGTCCTACTGTGGGTAACGCTGGTTAACTTTAACTCTCCTAACCGGGTGTCATCCAATGGTTCTACTGTGGGTAACGCTGGTTAACTTTAACTCTCTGAACTGGGTGTCATCCAACGGTCCTACTGTGGGTAACGCTGGTTAACTTTAACTCTCCTAACCGGGTGTCATCCAACGGTCCTGCTGTGGGTAACGCTGGTTAACTTTAACTCTCCTAACCGGGTGTCATCCAACGGTCCTACTGTGGGTAACGCTGGTTAACTTTAACTCTCCTAACCGGGTGTCATCCAACGGTCCTACTGTGGGTAACGCTGGTTAACTTTAACTCTCCTAACCGGGTGTCATCCAACGGTCCTACTGTGGGTAACGCTGGTTAACTTTAACTCTCCTAACCTGGTGTCATCCAACGGTCCTACTGTGGGTAACGCTGGTTAACTTTAACTCTCCTAACCTGGTGTCATCCAACGGTCCTACTGTGGGTAACGCTGGTTAACTTTAACTCTCCTAACCTGGTGTCATCCAACGGTCCTACTGTGGGTGACGCTGGTTAACTTTAACTCTCCTAACCTGGTGTCATCCAACGGTCCTACTGTGGGTAACGCTGGTTAACTTTAACTCTCCTAACCTGGTGTCATCCAACGGTCCTACTGTGGGTAACGCTGGTTAACTTTAACTCTCCTAACCTGGTGTCATCCAACGGTCCTACTGTGGGTAACGCTGGTTAACTTTAACTCTCCTAACCTGGTGTCATCCAACGGTCCTACTGTGGGTAATGCTGGTTAACTTTAACTCTCCTAACCTGGTGTCATCCAACGGTCCTGCTGTGGGTAACGCCGGTTAACTTTAACTCTCCTAACCGGGTGTCATCCAACGGTCCTGCTCTGGGTAACGCCGGTTAACTTTAACTCTCCTAACCGGGTGTCATCCAACGGTCCTACTGTGGGTAACGCTGGTTAACTTTAACTCTCCTAACCGGGTGTCATCCAACGGTCCTACTGTGGGTAACGCTGGTTAACTTTAACTCTCCTAACCTGGTGTCATCCAACGGTCCTACTGTGGGTAACGCTGGTTAACTTTAACTCTCCTAACCGGGTGTCATCCAACGGTCCTACTTTGGGTAACGCTGGTTAACTTTAACTCTCCTAACCGGGTGTAATCCAACAGTCCTACTGTGGGTAACGCTGGTTAACTTTAACTCTCCTAACCGGGTGTCATCCAATGGTTCTACTGTGGGTAACGCTGGTTAACTTTAACTCTCCTAACCGGGTGTCATCCAACGGTCCTACTGTGGGTAACGCTGGTTAACTTTAACTCTCCTAACCGGGTGTCATCCAACGGTCCTACTGTGGGTAACGCTGGTTAACTTTAACTCTCCTAACCTGGTGTCATCCAATGGTTCTACTGTGGGTAACGCTGGTTAACTTTAACTCTCCTAACCGGGTGTCATCCAACGGTCCTACTGTGGGTAACGCTGGTTAACTTTAACTCTCCTAACCGGGTGTCATCCAACGGTCCTACTGTGGGTAACTCTGGTTAACTTTAACTCCCCTAACCGGGTGTCATCCAACGGTCCTACTGTGGGTAACGCTGGTTAACTTTAACTGTCTGAACTGGGTGTCATCCAACGGTCCTACTGTGGGTAACGCTGGTTAACTTTAACTCTCCTAACCGGGTGTCATCCAACGGTCCTACTGTGGGTAACGCTGGTTAACTTTAACTCTCCTAACCGGGTGTCATCCAACGGTCCTACTGTGGGTAACGCTGGTTAACTTTAACTCTCCTAACCTGGTGTCATCCAATGGTTCTACTGTGGGTAACGCTGGTTAACTTTAACTCTCTGAACTGGGTGTCATCCAACGGTACTACTGTGGGTAACGCTGGTTAACTTTAACTCTCCTAACCGGGTGTCATCCAATGGTTCTACTGTGGGTAACGCTGGTTAACTTTAACTCTCTGAACTGGGTGTCATCCAACGGTCCTACTGTGGGTAACGCTGGTTAACTTTAACTCTCCTAACCGGGTGTCATCCAATGGTTCTACTGTGGGTAACGCTGGTTAACTTTAACTCTCTGAACTGGGTGTCATCCAACGGTCCTACTGTGGGTAACGCTGGTTAACTTTAACTCTCCTAACCGGGTGTCATCCAACGGTCCTGCTGTGGGTAACGCTGGTTAACTTTAACTCTCCTAACCGGGTGTCATCCAACGGTCCTACTGTGGGTAACGCTGGTTAACTTTAACTCTCCTAACCTGGTGTCATCCAACGGTCCTACTGTGGGTAACGCTGGTTAACTTTAACTCTCCTAACCGGGTGTCATCCAACTGTCCTACTGTGGGTAACGCTGGTTAACTTTAACTCTCCTAACCTGGTGTCATCCAACGGTCCTACTGTGGGTAACGCTGGTTAACTTTAACTCTCCTAACCTGGTGTCATCCAACGGTCCTACTGTGGGTAACGCTGGTTAACTTTAACTCTCCTAACCTGGTGTCATCCAACGGTCCTACTGTGGGTGACGCTGGTTAACTTTAACTCCCCTAACCTGGTGTCATCCAACGGTCCTGCTGTGGGTAACGCTGGTTAACTTTAACTCTCCTAACCGGGTGTCATCCAACGGTCCTACTGTGGGTAACGCTGGTTAACTTTAACTCTCCTAACCTGGTGTCATCCAACGGTCCTACTGTGGGTAACGCCGGTTAACTTTAACTCTCCTAAACGGGTGTCATCCAACAGTCCTACTGTGGGTAACGCCGGTTAACTTTAACTCTCCTAACCGGGTGTCATCCAACGGTCCTACTGTGGGTAACGCTGGTTAACTTTAACTCTCCTAACCGGGTGTCATCCAACGGTCCTACTGTGGGTAACTCTGGTTAACTTTAACTCCCCTAACCGGGTGTCATCCAACGGTCCTACTGTGGGTAACGCTGGTTAACTTTAACTGTCTGAACTGGGTGTCATCCAACGGTCCTACTGTGGGTAACGCTGGTTAACTTTAACTCTCCTAACCGGGTGTCATCCAACGGTCCTACTGTGGGTAACGCTGGTTAACTTTAACTCTCCTAACCTGGTGTCATCCAACAGTCCTACTGTGGGTAACGCTGGTTGACTTTAACTCTCCTAACCGGGTGTCATCCAACGGTCCTACTGTGGGTAACGCTGGTTAACTTTAACTCTCCTAACCTGGTGTCATCCAACGGTCCTACTGTGGGTAACGCTGGTTAACTTTAACTCTCCTAACCGGGTGTCATCCAACGGTCCTACTGTGGGTAACGCTGGTTAACTTTAACTCTCCTAACCTGGTGTCATCCAATGGTTCTACTGTGGGTAACGCTGGTTAACTTTAACTCTCCTAACCGGGTGTCATCCAACGGTCCTACTGTGGGTAACGCTGGTTAACTTTAACTCTCCTAACCGGGTGTCATCCAACGGTCCTACTGTGGGTAACTCTGGTTAACTTTAACTCCCCTAACCGGGTGTCATCCAACGGTCCTACTGTGGGTAACGCTGGTTAACTTTAACTGTCTGAACTGGGTGTCATCCAACGGTCCTACTGTGGGTAACGCTGGTTAACTTTAACTCTCCTAACCGGGTGTCATCCAACGGTCCTACTGTGGGTAACGCTGGTTAACTTTAACTCTCCTAACCTGGTGTCATCCAACGGTCCTACTGTGGGTAACGCTGGTTGACTTTAACTCTCCTAACCGGGTGTCATCCAACGGTCCTACTGTGGGTAACGCTGGTTAACTTTAACTCTCCTAACCTGGTGTCATCCAACGGTCCTACTGTGGGTAACGCTGGTTAACTTTAACTCTCCTAACCGGGTGTCATCCAACGGTCCTACTGTGGGTAACGCTGGTTAACTTTAACTCTCCTAACCTGGTGTCATCCAATGGTTCTACTGTGGGTAACGCTGGTTAACTTTAACTCTCTGAACTGGGTGTCATCCAACGGTCCTACTGTGGGTAACGCTGGTTAACTTTAACTCTCCTAACCGGGTGTCATCCAATGGTTCTACTGTGGGTAACGCTGGTTAACTTTAACTCTCTGAACTGGGTGTCATCCAACGGTCCTACTGTGGGTAACGCTGGTTAACTTTAACTCTCCTAACCGGGTGTCATCCAATGGTTCTACTGTGGGTAACGCTGGTTAACTTTAACTCTCTGAACTGGGTGTCATCCAACGGTCCTACTGTGGGTAACGCTGGTTAACTTTAACTCTCCTAACCGGGTGTCATCCAACGGTCCTGCTGTGGGTAACGCTGGTTAACTTTAACTCTCCTAACCGGGTGTCATCCAACGGTCCTACTGTGGGTAACGCTGGTTAACTTTAACTCTCCTAACCTGGTGTCATCCAACGGTCCTACTGTGGGTAACGCTGGTTAACTTTAACTCTCCTAACCGGGTGTCATCCAACGGTCCTACTGTGGGTAACGCTGGTTAACTTTAACTCTCCTAACCTGGTGTCATCCAACGGTCCTACTGTGGGTAACGCTGGTTAACTTTAACTCTCCTAACCTGGTGTCATCCAACGGTCCTACTGTGGGTAACGCTGGTTAACTTTAACTCTCCTAACCTGGTGTCATCCAACGGTCCTACTGTGGGTGACGCTGGTTAACTTTAACTCCCCTAACCTGGTGTCATCCAACGGTCCTGCTGTGGGTAACGCTGGTTAACTTTAACTCTCCTAACCGGGTGTCATCCAACGGTCCTACTGTGGGTAACGCTGGTTAACTTTAACTCTCCTAACCTGGTGTCATCCAACGGTCCTACTGTGGGTAACGCCGGTTAACTTTAACTCTCCTAACCGGGTGTCATCCAACAGTCCTGCTGTGGGTAACGCTGGTTAACTTTAACTCTCCTAACCGGGTGTCATCACACGGTCCTGCTGTGGGTAACGCTGGTTAACTTTAACTCTCCTAACCGGGTGTCATCCAACGGTCCTACTGTGGGTAACGCTGGTTAACTTTAACTCTCCTAACCGGGTGTCATCCAACGGTCCTGCTGTGGGTAACGCTGGTTAACTTTAACTCTCCTAACCTGGTGTCATCCAACGGTCCTACTGTGGGTAACGCTGGTTAACTTTAACTCTCCTAACCTGGTGTCATCCAACGGTCCTACTGTGGGTAACGCTGGTTAACTTTAACTCTCCTAACCGGGTGTCATCCAACGGTCCTACTGTGGGTAACGCTGGTTAACTTTAACTCTCCTAACCTGGTGTCATCCAACGGTCCTACTGTGGGTAACGCTGGTTAACTTTAACTCTCCTAACCGGGTGTCATCCAACGGTCCTACTGTGGGTAACGCTGGTTAACTTTAACTCTCCTAACCTGGTGTCATCCAACGGTCCTACTGTGGGTAACGCTGGTTAACTTTAACTCTCCTAACCTGGTGTCATCCAACGGTCCTACTGTGGGTAACGCTGGTTAACTTTAACTCTCCTAACCTGGTGTCATCCAACGGTCCTACTGTGGGTAACGCTGGTTAACTTTAACTCTCCTAACCTGGTGTCATCCAACGGTCCTACTGTGGGTAATGCTGGTTAACTTTAACTCTCCTAACCTGGTGTCATCCAACGGTCCTGCTGTGGGTAACGCCGGTTAACTTTAACTCTCCTAACCGGGTGTCATCCAACGGTCCTGCTGTGGGTAACGCCGGTTAACTTTAACTCTCCTAACCGGGTGTCATCCAACGGTCCTACTGTGGGTAACGCTGGTTAACTTTAACTCTCCTAACCGGGTGTCATCCAACGGTCCTACTGTGGGTAACGCTGGTTAACTTTAACTCTCCTAACCTGGTGTCATCCAACGGTCCTACTGTGGGTAACGCTGGTTAACTTTAACTCTCCTAACCGGGTGTCATCCAACGGTCCTACTTTGGGTAACGCTGGTTAACTTTAACTCTCCTAACCGGGTGTAATCCAACAGTCCTACTGTGGGTAACGCTGGTTAACTTTAACTCTCCTAACCGGGTGTCATCCAATGGTTCTACTGTGGGTAACGCTGGTTAACTTTAACTCTCCTAACCGGGTGTCATCCAACGGTCCTACTGTGGGTAACGCTGGTTAACTTTAACTCTCCTAACCGGGTGTCATCCAACGGTCCTACTGTGGGTAACGCTGGTTAACTTTAACTCTCCTAACCTGGTGTCATCCAATGGTTCTACTGTGGGTAACGCTGGTTAACTTTAACTCTCCTAACCGGGTGTCATCCAACGGTCCTACTGTGGGTAACGCTGGTTAACTTTAACTCTCCTAACCGGGTGTCATCCAACGGTCCTACTGTGGGTAACTCTGGTTAACTTTAACTCCCCTAACCGGGTGTCATCCAACGGTCCTACTGTGGGTAACGCTGGTTAACTTTAACTGTCTGAACTGGGTGTCATCCAACGGTCCTACTGTGGGTAACGCTGGTTAACTTTAACTCTCCTAACCGGGTGTCATCCAACGGTCCTACTGTGGGTAACGCTGGTTAACTTTAACTCTCCTAACCTGGTGTCATCCAACGGTCCTACTGTGGGTAACGCTGGTTGACTTTAACTCTCCTAACCGGGTGTCATCCAACGGTCCTACTGTGGGTAACGCTGGTTAACTTTAACTCTCCTAACCTGGTGTCATCCAACGGTCCTACTGTGGGTAACGCTGGTTAACTTTAACTCTCCTAACCGGGTGTCATCCAACGGTCCTACTGTGGGTAACGCTGGTTAACTTTAACTCTCCTAACCTGGTGTCATCCAATGGTTCTACTGTGGGTAACGCTGGTTAACTTTAACTCTCTGAACTGGGTGTCATCCAACGGTCCTACTGTGGGTAACGCTGGTTAACTTTAACTCTCCTAACCGGGTGTCATCCAATGGTTCTACTGTGGGTAACGCTGGTTAACTTTAACTCTCTGAACTGGGTGTCATCCAACGGTCCTACTGTGGGTAACGCTGGTTAACTTTAACTCTCCTAACCGGGTGTCATCCAATGGTTCTACTGTGGGTAACGCTGGTTAACTTTAACTCTCTGAACTGGGTGTCATCCAACGGTCCTACTGTGGGTAACGCTGGTTAACTTTAACTCTCCTAACCGGGTGTCATCCAACGGTCCTGCTGTGGGTAACGCTGGTTAACTTTAACTCTCCTAACCGGGTGTCATCCAACGGTCCTACTGTGGGTAACGCTGGTTAACTTTAACTCTCCTAACCTGGTGTCATCCAACGGTCCTACTGTGGGTAACGCTGGTTAACTTTAACTCTCCTAACCGGGTGTCATCCAACGGTCCTACTGTGGGTAACGCTGGTTAACTTTAACTCTCCTAACCTGGTGTCATCCAACGGTCCTACTGTGGGTAACGCTGGTTAACTTTAACTCTCCTAACCTGGTGTCATCCAACGGTCCTACTGTGGGTAACGCTGGTTAACTTTAACTCTCCTAACCTGGTGTCATCCAACGGTCCTACTGTGGGTAACGCTGGTTAACTTTAACTCTCCTAACCTGGTGTCATCCAACGGTCCTACTGTGGGTGACGCTGGTTAACTTTAACTCCCCTAACCTGGTGTCATCCAACGGTCCTGCTGTGGGTAACGCTGGTTAACTTTAACTCTCCTAACCGGGTGTCATCCAACGGTCCTACTGTGGGTAACGCCGGTTAACTTTAACTCTCCTAACCTGGTGTCATCCAACGGTCCTACTGTGGGTAACGCCGGTTAACTTTAACTCTGCTAACCGGGTGTCATCCAACAGTCCTGCTGTGGGTAACGCTGGTTAACTTTAACTCTCCTAACCGGGTGTCATCACACGGTCCTGCTGTGGGTAACGCTGGTTAACTTTAACTCTCCTAACCGGGTGTCATCCAACGGTCCTACTGTGGGTAACGCTGGTTAACTTTAACTCTCCTAACCGGGTGTCATCCAACGGTCCTGCTGTGGGTAACGCTGGTTAACTTTAACTCTCCTAACCTGGTGTCATCCAACGGTCCTACTGTGGGTAACGCTGGTTAACTTTAACTCTCCTAACCGGGTGTCATCCAACGGTCCTACTGTGGGTAACGCTGGTTAACTTTAACTCTCCTAACCGGGTGTCATCCAACGGTCCTACTGTGGGTAACGCTGGTTAACTTTAACTCTCCTAACCGGGTGTCATCCAACGGTCCTACTGTGGGTAACGCTGGTTAACTTTAACTCTCCTAACCTGGTGTCATCCAACGGTCCTACTGTGGGTAACGCTGGTTAACTTTAACTCTCCTAACCGGGTGTCATCCAACGGTCCTACTGTGGGTAACGCTGGTTAACTTTAACTCTCCTAACCTGGTGTCATCCAACGGTCCTACTGTGGGTAACGCTGGTTAACTTTAACTCTCCTAACCTGGTGTCATCCAACGGTCCTACTGTGGGTAACGCTGGTTAACTTTAACTCTCCTAACCTGGTGTCATCCAACGGTCCTACTGTGGGTAATGCTGGTTAACTTTAACTCTCCTAACCTGGTGTCATCCAACGGTCCTGCTGTGGGTAACGCCGGTTAACTTTAACTCTCCTAACCGGGTGTCATCCAACGGTCCTGCTGTGGGTGACGCCGGTTAACTTTAACTCTCCTAACCGGGTGTCATCCAACGGTCCTACTGTGGGTGACGCTGGTTAACTTTAACTCTCCTAACCGGGTGTCATCCAACGGTCCTACTGTGGGTAACGCTGGTTAACTTTAACTCTCCTAACCGGGTGTCATCCAACGGTCCTACTGTGGGTAACGCTGGTTAACTTTAACTCTCCTAACCGGGTGTCATCCAACGGTCCTACTGTGGGTAACGCTGGTTAACTTTAACTCTCCTAACCGGGTGTCATCCAACGGTCCTACTGTGGGTAACGCTGGTTAACTTTAACTCTCCTAACTGGGTGTCATCCAACGGTCCTACTGTGGGTAACGCTGGTTAACTTTAACTCTCCTAACCTGGTGTCATCCAACGGTCCTACTGTGGGTAACGCTGGTTAACTTTAACTCTCCTAACCGGGTGTCATCCAACGGTCCTACTGTGGGTAACGCCGGTTAACTTTAACTCTCCTAACCGGGTGTCATCCAACGGTCCTACTGTGGGTAAGGCTGGTTAACTTTAACTCTCCTAACCGGGTGTCATCCAACGGTCCTACTGTGGGTAACGCTGGTTAACTTTAACTCTCCTAACCTGGTGTCATCCAACGGTCCTACTGTGGGTAACGCTGGTTAACTTTAACTCTCCTAACCTGGTGTCATCCAACGGTCCTGCTGTGGGTAACGCTGGTTAACTTTAACTCTCCTAACCTGGTGTCATCCAACGGTCCTACTGTGGGTAACGCTGGTTAACTTTAACTCTCCTAACCGGGTGTCTTTCCACCATGTCCTGCCATCAGTCTGAGGACGGATTCCATCCTGCTTTCCTGCAGGGCTGCCTGGTGGATCTCTCCACTAAGGTTCAGCAGGTTCCTCTAGCGCAGTGGTTCCCAAAGATTTTCTTCTGGGCCCCCCTTTGGATTGCAATAAAATTTCCACGCCCCCCCCAACCAATCCCACCCCCCACCCCCCCCCCCCCCCCCGATCCCAAAAAAAAAAAAAAAAAAAAAAAAAAAAAATAAACGGGGCACACACATCGTTCAACCTGATATAATAAACCTATACACATATTTTGTTTTCAAACTCCACTGAAGTTTATTTCACACTTCAGGTTGCAACAAAACAAACTACACCATCTTTACAGTGGAACACTTTTGTGTAACTGTATTTTTTTCATAGTTCTATAATGTAGATTAGAAGAGGATTCTTTGTTGTCTGTGTTATTTTAAACATATTCCTTTTTTTATTATTTGTAACAATATTTAACTTTGCTATCATCAATACATTAAAAAGCCTCTGTGCAAAATGGAGTGAAAACATTGAACAGCTCCCTGAGAGTTTTTTCTTTGTACTTTAATCCTCCCATCTTTTCAGTGGCTGTAGTGAGCCTGCTTGTTGCTGTAGATCTTCTCAAATCTGGGTTGCAGTTTCACAACTGTCCATTATGCTCAGTCAAGCAAGCGCTATTTTTTTTTTTTTTTTCTTCATTCATCCATACCGCTTACCGCGGGAGCCACTGCTCTAGAGGCAGTTTGTGCCCCCGGGGGTGCAGCACCCTTTGGGAGTCCCTGACTGGTTGATGCACTGGTTCTCTGTGGGCAAACTGGTGAAATGTTCTCCTCTCTGTATTCAGTCCTTGTTCTGCCAGAGAACCTGTTCAGGGTCCTTCACCGGCTGAATCATGGAGATGTTGCTTCTAGGTGATCAAATCTACCTGATTGGAAGATGAAACATACTTTCAGGCCCTGAAAACAAAACATCCACAAAAAGCAGAAAGATTGATGCATTTAGAAAATAATGACTGATCACCCTGGTTTACTTTCTGCTCTGCTCCCCACTGCCAAACTGGGAGCTCCTTCTTTCCACCTCAGAGGATCCACATCCACCCCCACTCTGTTTTTGTTTCCTGTTTAGTTAGTTTAGGTTTGTACTTTTCCATTTCCTTTGTTTTAGTCTCCTTGTATCGCAGGTCTGCTCCACTGTCAGATACAGTCAGTATCTTTCCATAAAGTGTTCCCTCCATGCAGAGACGCTGCAGTAAGTACGCCGGTCCTCTTGGTGGCGCTGTGAGCCACAGAATAACACTGTTTAACTATCTGGCCACAAGGCGGAGCTACAGTTCAGGGTTAATTAATCTCCTTCCCTCAGCATCTCTGCTTACCTTCTGCCTCAGTTGCTCCTCATTACCGGGGAGCAGTGGGCTGCCATTGTGCAGCCCCCGGGGAGCAGTGTAATCAGAAACGTTGAAGCTCAGTAAAAACAAAAGTGAAGGAAATTAGAGGCTAGAAGATAAATTGATCCATCAAAGACTCCAAGTTATTAGAAATAATTCGAAGGTCCTGCTCTCTGTGGATTTTAGATTCTGTTTGAATCATTATAAAGGTCTCACCCTCTCATTGAGGGTCTCATCCCCTCATTGAAGGTCTCATCCCCTCATTGAAGGTCTCACCCCCTCATTGAAGGTCTCACCCTCTCTGACTCCATTAGGCCACAACTCCTCTTTAACTCCAGAGTAGCAGAGCAGAGAGGAGCAGAAAGGAGCAGAGGGGAGCAGAGAGAGGAGCAGAGAGAGGAGCAGAGAGGAGCATAGGAGCCATCAAATCAAACAGAACTGTTCTAGTTTCCACTCACTGAGTTTTGCTCTGAGAAAAGAGACGTTAAGGAAAAATGAGTAAAATGCTGCTTCCTCTTCCTGCTTCCTCTTCCTGTCGGTTTTCGGCTGAAGTCTCAGATGTGACGCATCAGTGAAGGATGGAGTCGGTTGGTAGAAAAAGCTCTTAGCCAATTTCCAAAACGTAGAAAATGTTTGCAGAATAGAGTGAAATGATGCCTGGAGCACCCCTAGACCTCTGATCCTAGAACCGCCCCTGCTTCAGATTATTCCAGCTATAATCAGCTGATTTCATTTCAACTAATCATTTATTTCACAAATTACTTTAACAACCTTTAACTCCTCAGGCTCCTACAGGGAGAATCAGTGGCTTCCTGCGGCGCTCAGACCTGCACCTTTCATCTGATCTATTATAGATTTGCTCTCTGCTGCAGGAGGTGAAATCCTTTCTGGCCGTTTTGAAGGAAAGATCGGCTGTATCCTCCATGTCCTCGGATATCGTTTAGGAAAGGAAACGTCATGACAGCTGTAGAAAAGGAAATTTAGTTTTATATACTCAGTGTTCTAAGCAGCTGGATGAGTTCAGAGCTCTGAGGTTCATCACAGCTTTAAAGATACAAAATAGAATTAAATAAATTTACAGTCTAATAAAAGTAGAAAATTCAAATAGATTCAAACTACTTTATTGATCTTTTCTTCATCCATCTGCTGCAGGCAGGAAGGATCTCCTGCTGATCCGCAGTCTATTCAAATTCTATTCAGTTTATTTCTATAGCTCCAATTCACATCATGTCATCTCAGGTCACTTTATAGAAACAATTCAACCAGATCATCGGGTCACATTAAAGGTTCAAAGTTTTCTAGCGAGCACGACCCAGGTTCCAGAGGCCTTAGACCCGCCCCGTCCTTGGCTGCATGCCCCCCCACCTCTCTCACACCCCCTTTCCTGTCAGCCCACAGCGCTGCAAAAATCTAACAGATTCACCCTAAAAACCAGCTGATTGCATCGACTCATTGACTCTTCAGCAATCCCTCACACTAAGCATGCTTGTAGCGACAGTGGAGAGGAAAAACTCCCTTTGAACAGGAAGAAACCTCCAGCAGAACCAGGCTCAGTGTGAGCGGCCATCTGCTGAGGCCCACTGGGGTTCAAGGAGACAGAAGCAGACATAGAAAAAGAAGCATAGATACAAAAGGCAACTGTCAACCAGCTCCACAGGCGGCCCCGTCCAGGAAACACACAGCCAGGCAATATCTATGCTTCTTTTTCTATGTCTGCTTCTGTCTCCTTGAACCCCAGTCGGTCGGCCTCAGCAGATGGCCGCTCAAACCGAACAAACTAAACGAGACGTAATAAAATTAAGCTCCACTTTGGGGTCGGGCCCCTCAGGGACTGGGCCCCTATTGGGTTTGGCCCTTCACTGGTGGGTGTGTCCCTCCTCGTGTCCCAGTGATCTGGGGTCCCTCTGGGACTCCTGTCGCCTTTTGTCTGTCCAGGGGCCTGTAGGGCCGGTCTGGGGCCGCCCACGCCTGCTATTGAGCATATTTTAGCTTTTGGAATGATTTTTACACCAGCATGCTCGTGCATTTGTTTCCAGATGTTCACAGATTCACACTAATCCTAAACACTGAGCTGCAGCTAAATTCCACGGTGAATGATGGTGAGGAATCACCACAGGTTTTCCTTCCACTCACCTGGTACCTGCTGCTCTGGAAGCTTCCTGATCTTCGGTTGCCTCCTCCAGGTGTAGAAGCAGACTTCTAGAAGCTTCTCTAGATCATCTGTCTCTATTTTTGCTGTTTTCTCTCTTTTCATGCACCCTTTCCTCACTCCTTAGTTCTTATCCCCCCCTTTCCATTATTCAGTTTTACTCCCTAAATAATTTGTGATAAACATGCATCAAGTGGAACCTTGTGGCTTCAGTCATCCTGGTCTGTTGGGCTATCAGCTGGTTGTGGGACGTCTCTTCCTCTGAGCCATACTGGCCAAACTGGAGACAGAAAGCGAAGCTTTTGCTCCAAGCGAAGGATTCCTGATGTTTTCCTAATTTGAATGGTTCAGAGAACCAGGCCGTCGCTGTGGCTGATTTAGGGCAGCTGGTGGAACAACAGAGGAAACACTAAAGTCTGAGCTCAGCAGCTCCTGCAGCGCTGCAGGCCTGAACCCACCATGATGGCACTTTGTCGCCTCCATCAGGTTTATCTCTGCATCCCCGATCAAGGGGCCACATGGCGCCAAAGTGCCTAATATTAGTGTAAAGAAAAGCAACTTCAAAGAGCCTTGGATGTGCAGAACAGCTGCAGATGCAGCTTGTGACACGAGGCGCTGCAGCCGAGGGCAGGTCGGTGCAAAAGTCTGGGAGCATCCAGGATCCACAGCTGGTGACCCTGGAAGAAGAGGAGGACTCAAAGATTATTAAATTGAGCGTTTATTGAAGCTGCTGATGTTCAGCAACACGTCTGAATGGATGGAATCAGAAATATGCTGGAAATCCTGCAGCTCAATCAGCTGAGCTGGAAGGAAATGGTCCCAAGCAGCGGATGGTGGCCTCACCTCACCTCTGATATTTCTCTGTTTATATAAAGCTTTGCTTTGGTTTTCACCCATCCTTCATCTGAGGAGTAAATCTGCTGGATTATTGTCTTTTCTGTCGTGTATTTTTTCCTTCCTTTGACACTTTGGTTGAAATTAATGTCAAATTTATAGAACTCTTCATCAAAAGACTCAGATTCATTTTAACAAAACTTCTAATGATTCATGCATGAAGTTCTTTTTTCAGTCCCTCCTGTCGGTTTGCTAAATGTTAGCTCCACAATTAGCTCAAGAGTTAGCTTCAAGACTTAGCTCCACAGTTAGCTCCACGGTTAGCTCAACGGTTAGCTAAATGGTTAGCTCCACAATTAGCTCAAGAGTTAGCTTCAAGACTTAGCTCCACAGTTAGCTCCACGGTTAGCTCAACGGTTAGCTAAATGGTTAGCTCCACAATTAGCTCAAGAGTTAGCTTCAAGACTTAGCTCCACGGTTAGCTAAACAGTTAGCTCCTCGGTTAGCTCAGGGGTTAGCTCCTCGGTTAGCTCAAAGGTTAGCTCCACGATTAGCTCAAGAGTTAGGTTCTAGAGTTAGCTCCACGTTTAGCTCCTCGGTTAGCTCAAGAGTTAGCTCCACGATTAGTTCAAGAGTTAGCTCAACAGTTAGCTCAAGAGTTTGCTTCAAGAGTAAGCTCAACGGTTAGCTCCTCGGTTAGCTAAACGGTTAGCTTAACGTTAGCTCCTCAGTTAGCTAAACGGTTAGCTCCTCGGTTAGCTAAATGGTCAGCTCAACGGTTAGCTAAATGGTTAGCTCCACGATTAGCTCAAGAGTTAGCTTCAAGAGTTAGCTCCACAGTTAGCTCCTCAGTTAGCTAAATGGTTAGCTCAACGGTTAGCTCCTCGGTTAGCTAAACGGTTAGCTCCATGGTTAGCACAACTATTAGCTCCACGATTAGCTCAACAGTTAGCCTCAACAGCTGGCTCAACGGTTAACTCCACAGTTAGCTCAACGGTTAGCTTTACACTTAGCTCCACGGTTAGCTCAACAGTTAGCTCCAAGTTTAGCTCCATAGTTAGCTTAACGGTTAGCTCCATGGTTAGCTCAAGATGTAGCTCCACGGTTAGCTCAAAAGTTAGCTCGATGGTTAGCTCCACAGTTAGCTCGATGGTTAGCTTAACGGTTAGCTCTACAGTTAGCTTCAGGCCTACAAACATCTGCAAGTAAGAAAAACAAAGTATTTTGAAGGTAACAGATCTCAAAAGCTAAATAGACCAAAAGCAAAATATATCTTTATAAACTTATTTTCAAAAACTAGTTGAATGTGTGCAGAAAATGAGCTGAAATGATTAAAAATACACAGAAAACTGATAAATGATCAGAGAACGAGGAGTTTAGACGTTTCAAACAGCTGGAACCAGGAGCGGCTCCTGAACTGATCTGGATGACCAAAGGGTCAAAGGTCAACCTTCAAGGTAAGACGCTGGTTCAAACCCAGAGTCCTTCAGAGAATAATGGTCCAGATATTAAACTCAATGAAAACATCTGGCTGCAAATGTTTTTTCGGGGGGGGGGGGGGGGGGGGGGGGGCAACAAAACCAACCAAACAGAAATGGACTCCATGTTTTTCTGCATTTTTCTATCATAGATGTTTGTTTTCGCAAAGCTCTGAAATTCCACATCATTGATTTTTGTTCCATGTTTTTCCTCCCACTGTTTGCATTTGATCACTGCTGCACTTTATGAATGAAAATGTTCATTTACTGTCTGAAAGCTGAACTAAAAGACATTTTATATACAACATGACAATAAAAGTTGTCAAAAGTCAAAAACTGGGAAATGAGCTGAAAGCCTCGGTGGATTAAATCCAGATTAAACTGGATTAATTTAGAGAAACCTGAAACACTGAGATGTAAACATGAAGGCTATTAGTTAATTTCTCAGGTGTTTTTCTCTGGTTGTCTGTAAAACTCTGGAGTAAACTTTTCTTTCCTGACGTTCAGGCCCTGACTGATGTTCGGCTGAAATATTCTAGTCCAGAGGTCACGGATTAGCGGACCGCGATCCGGATCCAGACCCACCTGCTGGTTAATCTGGACCCAACCTGATTTAAAACATTTATAAATTACCGCATGTTGTCTGATGACAGTGTCTAATTTCACCTGCTCCTCTTCTCCAGTTAATACGGTAAAGCCCTGGGGAGCGTCCGGCTCCAGGCTGCACGTGATCCAAATGAGCCAATGAGCTGTCAGTCTGGGTTGCTGCTGCTGCTACTTTTAGACACAGCAGGCAAACCTGTGGCAAGCCGGGCGATGGGAAAGAAGGAGAAGACCATGAGAAAAAGAGAGCAGAGAAAGTGTGGACTGCTGGAAGAACTGCGGTGAACTGGTGAAAGAAAAGTGAAATGGCGTGCTCAAAGATGACCCTGCACATTTAGAGGATGTTTGGCTCAACCTGCTGCTGTGAAGCAGGATTCTCCACCATGAGCAGAATCAGGTATAGAGCATCAAATTAGCCTTTCTGTGCTTAAAGCTTCAATATATCAGTTATTTTCTATTATTTAATGAAAAAAAGTCGATTTTGCTTTGTAGAAGCTGTACTTCCTGCCTCTGAGGAGTTAATAGGTTCTTTCTGCCGTCTTTCTGTAGAATGTGGGAACTTTGGACATGTCTGGTAAAAAGACGGATCCTGAAGCCGGACTGGAGGTTTGGGAACGTCTTCAAACTCACCTGCGTGAAAGAAGGAAGCGTGTGACGGAGGTCCGCTGCTCCTGGTCACTTTCAGCCGTTTCTCTCAATCTAAATCATCAAGTTTCTTTAATTAAATACCTTTTTAATAAAGTAAAGCAAAAGTATTTACACATTTTCAATTAAACTGTAATCAATGGGTGCACCTTCTGAGGAGAGAAACTATAAATACAGGAGAAGTGAGGCTCCATCTGCTATTTACACGACTCTCCCTTAGATCCACTGAAGGATCTGCAGCTAAACTTGGTTTTAAAATACATGTTTCTTTTTAAAACCAACGCTGAAGGTTTACAGTCCACTTTGCTTCAGGGCGACGCGGCGGCGTCATCCTTCAGAGGCCAAAGGTCACAGCCGTGTCTGAAACGGAAAAACGCCCTCGGTGTTCCTCTTTGTAGTTTTATTATTTTCTTATAAAAGTTTTTCCAGTCAGAAACTCAGCTGCTCCTCTTTTAAAGAAGCTCATCATGCAGCTCAGCCATCATTAAAAATAGACGTGGCAGCGCTGGATGGCGCCTTTAGTGTCGCTGCGCTGCGCTGAGCAAACGCAAACAAACTTCGCAGCAGCAGCATCTCCATCTTAGCTTCTCTAATCCTGTAGTTCTCATCAGACATTCTGCTGCCAAGGGTGAAAACTAGAAACCACAAAAAAACAAAAGGAACCAAGAAAACATCTGAAAGTTTGAATCCAAAATACAATCTGTCCCATTTGAAGGAGCTTCCAGGTTCAGGCTCTCCTTCCCAGCCTCCACGCCAGGCTTCAGGTTCCTCCAGGTTCTCCTAGCTGTTGTCGGATTCCTCCTCTGCTTCGCGGAGCCACGTGAAGAAAGCAGTGACGGACTTGAGGGCCACGCCTTTTCCCTGCTGCTCGGCGGGGTCTTTGCTGGACTCCCACTTGTAGAAGGCCTCCTCTTTGATCACGTCCTCGTCATAAAGCGTGTCGAAGAACATCCGCAGCAGATCTGATGGACGACAGAGGCAAACGTTCAGAGCGAGGCTAAGCTGAGTCAACCAGTAAACCACCAAGCTTCTGTTTGCAGAAGGAAAAACTGTCATGGCTTGATCTGAAAGGTGTGGTGTGTTCCTGTCCTCAGCCCTTTCCCTCTGATAGCTGAGGGTCAGCTCAGGGTCATGGCTAGCTGCGGGTCAGCTCAGGGTCATGGCTAGCTGAGGGTCAGCTAAGGGTCATGGCTAGCTGCGGGTCAGCTCAGGGTCATGGCTAGCTGAGGGTCAGCTAAGGGTCATGGCTAGCTGAGGGTCAGCTAAGGGTCATGCCTAGCTGAGGGTCAGCTAAGGGTCATGGCTAGCTGAGGGTCAGCTAAAGGTCATGGCTAGCTGCGGGTCAGCAAAGGGTCATGGCTAGCTGCGGGTCAGCTAAGGGTCATGGCTAGCTGCGGGTCAGCTAAGGGTCATGGCTAGCTGAGGGTCAGCTAAGGGTCATGGCTAGCTGAGGGTCAGCTTAAGGTCATGGCTAGCTGCGGGTCAGCTAAGGGTCATGGCTAGCTGAGGGTCAGCTAAAGGTCATGGCCAGCTGCGGGTCAGCTAAGGGTCATGGCTAGCTGAGGGTCAGCTAAAGGTCATGGCCAGCTGCGGGTCAGCTAAGGGTCATGGCTAGCTGCGGGTCAGCTAAGGGTCATGGCTAGCTGCGGGTCAGCTAAGGGTCATGGCTAGCTGAGGGTCAGCTAAGGGTCATGGCTAGCTGAGGGTCAGCTAAGGGTCATGGCTAGCTTAGGGTCAGCTAAAGGTCATGGCTAGCTGCGGGTCAGCTCAGGGTCATGGCTAGCTGAGGGTCAGCTAAGGGTCATGGCTAGCTGAGGGTCAGCTAAGGGTCATGGCTAGCTTAGGGTCAGCTAAAGGTCATGGCTAGCTGCGGGTCAGCTCAGGGTCATGGCTAGCTTAGGGTCAGCTAAGGGTCATGGCTAGCTGAGGGTCAGGTAAGGGTCATGGCTAGCTGAGGGTCAGCTAAAGGTCATGGCTAGCTTAGGGTCAGCTAAGGGTCATGGCTAGCTGAGGGTCAGCTAAAGGTCATGGCTAGCTTAGGGTCAGCTAAAGGTCATGGCTAGCTGCGGGTCAGCTCAGGGTCATGGCTAGCTGAGGGTCAGCTAAGGGTCATGGCTAGCTGCGGGTCAGCTAAGGGTCATGGCTAGCTTAGGGTCAGCTAAAGGTCATGGCTAGCTGCGGGTCAGCTAAGGGTCATGGCTAGCTGAGGGTCAGCTAAAGGTCATGGCTAGCTGCGGGTCAGCTCAGGGTCATGGCTAGCTGAGGGTCAGCTCAGGGTCATGGTTAGCTGAGGGTCAGCTCAGGGTCATTGCTAGCTGCGGGTCAGCTCAGGGTCATTGCTAGCTGAGGGTCAGCTCAGGGTCATTGCTAGCTGCGGGTCAGCTCAGGGTCATGGCTAGCTGAGGGTCAGCTAAGGGTCATGGCTAGCTGAGGGTCAGCTAAAGGTCATGGCTAGCTTAGGGTCAGCTAAAGGTCATGGCTAGCTGCGGGTCAGCTAAGGGTCATGGCTAGCTTAGGGTCAGCTAAAGGTCATGGCTAGCTGCGGGTCAGCTCAGGGTCATGGCTAGCTGAGGGTCAGCTAAGGGTCATTGCTAGCTGCGGGTCAGCTAAGGGTCATGGCTAGCTTAGGGTCAGCTAAAGGTCATGGCTAGCTGCGGGTCAGCTAAGGGTCATGGCTAGCTTAGGGTCAGCTAAAGGTCATGGCTAGCTGCGGGTCAGCTCAGGGTCATGGCTAGCTGAGGGTCAGCTCAGGGTCATGGTTAGCTGAGGGTCAGCTCAGGGTCATTGCTAGCTGCGGGTCAGCTCAGGGTCATTGCTAGCTGAGGGTCAGCTCAGGGTCATTGCTAGCTGCGGGTCAGCTCAGGGTCATGGCTAGCTGAGGGTCAGCTAAGGGTCATGGCTAGCTGAGGGTCAGCTAAGGGTCATGGCTAGCTGAGGGTCAGCTCAGGGTCATGGCTAGCTGAGGGTCAGCTCAGACTCATGGCTAGCTGAGGGTCAGCTAAGGGTCATGGCTAGCTGAGGGTCAGCTCAGGGTCATGGCTAGCTGAGGGTCAGCTAAGGGTCATGGCTAGCTGAGGGTCAGCTAAGGGTCAGGAGGTGATGGTTTAATAAACATTATCTCCATTTATTTCCTGCGTGGATCATTTCTCCTAATTTAACAGTATTCAGTATTTTTATCTTTAATGGCATCTTGCATTTTGTTCTCTATATGTGCTAATTGAACCAGAATCTCTCTGAAGGAGTAATCCCAGGAGATTAATAAAGCTGAGTCTAAGTCTAGTAGGCAGAGGCCAGTTAGTCCAGGTGGTCTAGTTAGTCAAGGTGGTCCAGTTAGTCCAGGTGGTCTAGTTAGTCCAGGTGGTCCAGTTGGTCCAGTTAGTCCAGGTGGTCCAGTTGGCCCAGTTGGTCTAGTTGGCCCAGGTGGTCCAGGTAGTCCAGGTGGTCCAGGTAGTCCAGGTGGTCTAATTAGTCCAGGTGGTCCAGTTGGCCCAGGTGGTCCAGTTAGTCCAGGTGGTCTAGTTAGTCCAGGTGGTCCAGTTGGCCCAGGTGGTCCAGTTAGTCCAGGTGGTCCAGTTAGTCCAGGTGGTCCAGTTGGTCCAGTTAGTCCAGGTGGTCCAGTTGGCCCAGGTGGTCCAGTTAGTCCAGGTGGTCTAGTTGGCCCAGTTGGTCTAGTTGGCCCAGGTGGTCCAGGTAGTCCAGGTGGTCTAATTAGTCCAGGTGGTCCAGTTGGCCCAGGTGGTCCAGTTAGTCCAGGTGGTCTAGTTAGTCCAGGTGGTCCAGGTAGTCCAGGTGGTCTAGTTAGTCCAGGTGGTCTAGTTAGTCCAGGTGGTCCAAGAAGATCCAGGTGGTCTAGTTAGTCCAGGTGGTCTAGTTAGCCCAGGTGGTCCAGTTAGTCCAGGTGGTCCAGGTAGTCCAGGTGGTCTAGTTAGTCCAGGTGGTCCAGTTAGTCCAGGTGGTCCAGGTAGTCCAGGTGGTCTAGTTAGTCCAGGTGGTCCAGGTAGTCCAGGTGGTCTAGTTAGTTCAGGTGGTCCAGTTAGTCCAGGTGGTCCAGGTAGTCCAGGTGGTCTAGTTAGTCCAGGTGGTCCAGGTAGTCCAGGTGGTCTAGTTAGTCCAGGTGGTCTAGTTGGCCCAGGTGGTCCAGTTAGTCCAGGTGGTCTAGTTAGTCCAGGTGGTCCAGTGAGTCCAGTTGGTCCAGTGAGTCCAGGTGGTCCAGTTGGCCTAGGTGGTCCAGTAAGTCCAGTTGGTCCAGTGAGTCCAGATGGTCCAGTGAGTCCAGGTGGTCTAGTTAGTCCAGGTGGTCCAGTGAGTCCAGATGGTCCAGTGAGTCCAGGTGGTCCAGTTGGCCTAGGTGGTCCAGTAAGTCCAGTTGGTCCAGTGAGTCCAGATGGTCCAGTGAGTCCAGGTGGTCTAGTTAGTCCAGGTGGTCCAGTGAGTCCAGATGGTCCAGGTAGTCCAGTTGGCCCAGGTGGTCCAGTAAGTCCAGGTGGTCCAGTTAGTCCAGGTGGTCCAGTTAGTCCAGGTGGTCCAGTTAGTCCAGGTGGTCTAGTTGGCCCAGGTGGTCCAGTTGGTCCAGTAAGTCCAGGTGGTCCAGTTAGTCCAGGTGGTCCAGTTAGTCCAGGTGGTCCAGTGAGTCCAGTTAGTCCAGGTGGTCTAGTTGGCCCAGGTGGTCCAGTTAGTCCAGGTGGTCTAGTTGGCCCAGGTGGTCCAGTGAGTCCAGTTGGTCCAGTTAGTCCAGGTGGTCCAGTTGGCCCAGGTGGTCCAGTTAGTCCAGGTGGTCTAGTTGGCCCAGTTGGTCTAGTTGGCCCAGGTGGTCCAGGTAGTCCAGGTGGTCCAGGTAGTCCAGGTGGTCTAATTAGTCCAGGTGGTCCAGTTGGCCCAGGTGGTCCAGTTAGTCCAGGTGGTCTAGTTAGTCCAGGTGGTCCAGGTAGTCCAGGTGGTCTAGTTAGTCCAGGTGGTCTAGTTAGTCCAGGTGGTCCAGGTAGTCCAGGTGGTCTAGTTAGTCCAGGTGGTCTAGTTAGCCCAGGTGGTCCAGTTAGTCCAGGTGGTCCAGGTAGTCCAGGTGGTCCAGGTAGTCCAGGTAGTCTAGTTAGTCCAGGTGGTCCAGTTAGTCCAGGTGGTCCAGGTAGTCCAGGTGGTCTAGTTAGTCCAGGTGGTCTAGGTAGTCCAGGTGGTCTAGTTAGTCCAGGTGGTCCAGTTAGTCCAGGTGGTCCAGGTAGTCCAGGTGGTCCAGTAAGTCCAGGTGGTCCGGTTAGTCCAGGTGGTCCAGGTAGTCCAGGTGGTCTAGTTAGTCCAGGTGGTCCAGTTAGTCCAGGTGGTCCAGGTAGTCCAGGTGGTCCAGGTAGTCCAGGTAGTCTAGTTAGTCCAGGTGGTCCAGTTAGTCCAGGTGGTCCAGGTAGTCCAGGTGGTCTAGTTAGTCCAGGTGGTCTAGGTAGTCCAGGTGGTCTAGTTAGTCCAGGTGGTCCAGTTAGTCCAGGTGGTCCAGGTAGTCCAGGTGGTCCAGTAAGTCCAGGTGGTCCAGTTAGTCCAGGTGGTCCAGGTAGTCCAGGTGGTCTAGTTAGTCCAGGTGGTCCAGTTAGTCCAGGTGGTCCAGGTAGTCCAGTTAGTCCAGGTGGTCCAGTAAGTCCAGGTGGTCCAGTTAGTCCGGGTGGTCTAGTTGGCCCAGGTGGTCCAGTGAGTCCAGGTGGTCCAGTTAGTCCAGGTGGTCCAGTTGGCCCAGGTGGTCCAGTTAGTCCAGGTGGTCCAGTAAGTCCAGGTGGTCCAGTTAGTCCAGGACATTTATCTCATAGAACCTGTGGGTGGTTTCTGGGAGCCTAGATGTGTGGCAGTGATGGAGGCTGATCTGAGGAGCTTACTGGCAGGCTGCTCCATCTGCACCATCAGGGCCTGCAGGCCGTACAGAGCCTGGAGCTCCTTCTGCTCGTCCTTCAGGTACCTCTGCAGCAGCTTGGCCCTCTGCTTGATCACCTCACCGTCTACCTTGTACGGGGTCTCACCTGCAGAGGCAATAGTCTCATTGGCCTGTTCAGGACTGGATCCAGTCTAACCAACAGCAAAGTACTCACAGATTATGGCCGACTGACAGACGCAGGTCATCAGGGTTCGGATAAACGCGTTAGACGACATCTGCTGCTCGTCCAGGTTGGCCTGCAAACAGGAACGTTCCCCCCAGAGGAATGACAGGGAGAGTTAGGCGGTGGAGTGGTGCATCCTTCAGAGCATCAAACCCTACAGAACCCAGAGTTTCAGACCAGCAGAACCGTTCGGACTACTGACCTCGATCCAGTCAAAAATCCTCTCGTTGTCTGCCTGGTCCTGAAGAAGCCTGACCAGCTGCTTGCTCAGCTCTGCAGGACTCATCTCCTTCCTGCTCTTCTCTGACCCTTCGCCCAGAGTGAACTCAACGTTCTGAGGAGAGAAGAAGACCCCAAGCTGAGTACAGCTCAACCCCAGAAGAACCACCTTCAGCTCAGGAAGACCATGAGAGACCTGCTCATCATTAGGTACCGGCTGAACCTACGTCTGACATATTTCAGTTCCTGTTAGCAGGAAAACCATGAGCAGGTGGGTCCTTCTGGTCCAGAACCTTCTAGGCCGACATTAGAGGACTAACCTTTTCCGTCACAAACTTGTTGAAGTCCACGTCTTCAGGAAGGAAGTCTGTCCAGCTAAGCCCCGCCTCTCTCCACATGGTGCCAGCCTTTTTATGGCTCTGGTTGGATCAGAATGCATGATGAGAGTCTGGTTCTGGCTCTGACAAACCAACGCTTTCAGATCCGTAGCTCTCACCATTTCTTTGCACAGCAGAGTGAGGATGTGGGCTATCAGGACTCCAACTTTGCCCAGAGGGATCAGAGGCTTGGAGATCTCCCTGAGGAGGGCAGCAGAACATCAGAACACTGGAGCCGACCCAGCAGAAAGGCGAGGTGAGCTCTAAGGCGGGTCACCTGAACAGCGGTCCCATGGGGATGCCGCCATCATGCAGCATGGGGGCGATCAGCTCTGCCAGATACAGGAAGATGTGGGGGATGTCTATGGCCATGTCCTCTGCCACCTCCAGGATCTCCTGGAACCTGCAGGAACCTTCCACCATTAAAACATTCACAACATGCTGATGGTGGCCTTTACCCTGAGCGGCCGCAGACGAACCCTTTAAAGTACTGCTGGGTCGGCAGGATGCCGGTTCTGATGAGCTGGTGCAGCAGTTGGCCCATGTGCTCCCTGGCAATGGTGCTGCGCTCTAGCGTCGACTCCAGGCCGCTTCGCACGAACACGAAGAGCAGCTCCGGGCTCTGTAGCTCCCGTACGCACTGCAGGGCTTCCTGTTGGACACAAAGCGGACTGCCTCAGAGGGGACTGAGCTACCAGGACCACGGACAGCGGTCAGGACCCCTTTTAGGACCCGCTGCGGTACCTTCATGTCGTTGATGTGGAGGTACTCCTCAATGATGGCCGTTGACTTCTTCTCCAGCTCCTCCACCGTCAGTGCCGGTGTGGGCGGAGGAGGAGAGACCGCCTGCTGCTTGGCTGGAGGCGGGTCAGAGGAGAACCGTTAGAACCAGAAACATTAGAACCAGAACCTGATCTTAGCTCCACCCCTCACGACCACCTTGCTCCTTGCTCCTTGGCCGCTCGGCAATGCCTCTCTCACGTTCTTCGGTCACGCTGGCCACCCGGCGAACCGGGTCGGCCGTTCCGCGCTGCTCTCTCTCACGGCTCCGTTCCTCCTTCTCGCGACTGAAGCTACGTTTTGTGACCTGGACCCGGTTGCGATCGTCCCGCCGGTCAAAACGGTCGCCGCCTCGGTCGAAGCGGTCGCCGCGCTCTATACTGGAGCTGTTCCTGTCGGGTCACGATAAAGAGAGGATCATAGAACCAGCCCGGTCCACTGAGAAAGTACTGACAGCACGGCGCCTCACCTCTGAGGAGCTCTCCTCTCCGAGTCAAACGCTGAGGACGAAGGCTGCTGCAAGGCGGAGAACCTGTTCAGAGTGCTGGTGGTGGGACGGGTTCCGGACTCGGGGCCTGCAGAGGAACCAGAACCACAGAGGAGCCTCAGCTTCATGTCCATCAAAGCAGCAGACACACAAAGAGGACAACCTACCAGGTTCTGAAGGTTTTGTACTGGTGCCACCACTGCTGCCCTTCCCCCAGCTCCCCCAGGTGCCTTTACCCCCGGGGGCCAGCAGCTGATTGTTGAAGTCCAGCACAGGGGTCTGAAAGAGAGGAAGTTCTGATAGAAGCGGGTTGGAGGACAGGAACCTCTGGTTGAGGGTCTGGCCTTACCTTGGTGATTTTACTGAGGCGGGACGTGTCGATGGGCCGGTTCTTGGAAATGGGGATGGTGTTCCAGCCCTCGTCCTGGATGGGGGCGCCGCGCCCCGGGGTGTGAGGGCCACCGCGACCTCCAGGGCCTCTGTCTCCCATTCGGCCTCCGGACTCCTTCCTGGAGATGAGGGCCTGCTGGACCTTCAGCTGCTCTCGATGCTCCTCCATCTCCGCCTCCTTGTGGATCTGGTCAATGGTCTTGGGGCCCTGGTCGCCTCTCCGGGGAACCCAGTTGTTCTAGGAGGGAAGGGAACGATCCATTATGACTCTCCGCTGAAAGCCCACAGTGATGAAGAGGAACCACTGTGAGCTGGACGGGTCAATGGGACCAGCATCCAGAGCCTGTCAGTACAGGGTGCAGCTGAACCACGGGTTGGTGGTCCGGGGCTGGAGCCGTTTGGTACCGTTTTAACCCAAAGAACTTTGAAAACCTCCTAACATTTCTAGGAACCTGAGGGACTGGATAACGAGGTGGAACCAGCTGGTTTCCAGGACTAGAGAACGGCGCAGATTCTCCAGGGCTAGAGACCGGCGCCGCTTCTCCAGAGCTAGAAACAGGCGGTTTGGCGGCGTTTCTCCAGGACTAGAAACCTGCGGATCGGTGGCACTTCTCAGGGGTTGAGACCGGCGGCGCTTCTCCACGACTAGAGACCGGCGCCTCTTCTCCACGGCTAGAGACAGGCGCCTCTTCTCCAGGGCTAGAGACAGGCGCCGCTTCTCCAGGGCTAGAGACCGGCGGCGGTCCTCCAAGGCTAGAGACCGGCGCCGCTTCTCCAAGGCTAGAGACCGCCGCCGCTTCTCCATGGTTAAAGACCGGCGCCACTTCTCCACGGCTAGAGACCGGCGCCGCTTCTACACGGTTAGAGACCGGCGCCGCTTCTCCACGGTTAGAGACCGGCGGCGGTTCTCCAGGGCTAGAGACAGGCGGAGCTTCTCAACGGCTAGAGAACGGCGCCGCTTCTCAACGGCTAGAGACCGGCGGCGGTTCTCCAGGGCTAGAGACCGGCGGCGCTTCTCCAAGGCTAGAGACCGGCAGCACTTCGCCACAGCTAGCCGCTTCGCCATGGCTAGAGACCGGCGGCGCTTCTGAACGGCTAGACACCGGCGGCGATTCCCAACGGCTAGAGACCGACGCCGCTTCGCCACGGCTAGAGACCGGCGCCGCTTCGCCACGGCTAGAGACCGGTGCCGCTTCACCACGGCTAGAGACCGGCGCCGCTTCACCACGGCTAGAGACCGGCGGCGCTTCTCCAGGGCTAGAGACCGGCGGCGCTTCTCCAGGGTTAGAGACTGGCGCCGCATCTCAACGGTTAGAGACCGGCGGCGCTTCTCCAGGGCTAGAGACTGGCGCTGCATCTCAACGGTTAGAGACTGGCGCCGCTTCTCCAGGGCTAGAGACTGGCGCCGCATCTCAACGGTTAGAGACCGGCGGCGCTTCTCCAGGGCTAGAGACTGGCGGCGCATCTCAACGGTTAGAGACCGGCGGCGCTTCTCCAGGGCTAGAGACTGGCGCTGCATCTCAACGGTTAGAGACCGGCGGCGCTTCTCCAGGGCTAGAGACTGGCGCCGCATCTCAACGGTTAGAGACCGGCGGCGCTTCTCCAGGGCTAGAGACTGGCGCCGCATCTCAACGGTTAGAGACCGGCGGCGCTTCTCCAGGGCTAGAGACTGGCGCTGCATCTCAACGGTTAGAGACCGGCGGCGCTTCTCCAGGGTTAGAGACTGGCGCTGCATCTCAACGGTTAGAGACCGGCGGCGCTTCTCCAGGGCTAGAGACTGGCGGCGCATCTCAACGGTTAGAGACCGGCGGCGCTTCTCCAGGGCTAGAGACTAGCGCTGCATCTCAACGGTTAGAGACTGGCGCCGCTTCTCCAGGGCTAGAGACTGGCGCCGCATCTCAACGGTTAGAGACCGGCGGCGCTTCTCCAGGGCTAGAGACTGGCGCCGCATCTCAACGGTTAGAGACCGGCGGCGCTTCTCCAGGGCTAGAGACTGGCGCCGCATCTCAACGGTTAGAGACCAGCGGCGCTTCTCCAGGGCTAGAGACTGGCGCTGCATCTCAACGGTTAGAGACTGGCGCCGCTTCTCCAGGGACAACATCTAACAGTTCCTTCTCCTTCTGAGATCTGTTTGAATCAAGCATGTCTAAAGAGATTTACCCGTCGGAGGTCCAGCACATCCTGCAGCATGAAACGGATCCTGGAGGTGGTCTTCCGCTCCTTGATAATTTTCTCCATCTGGTTGAAGTACTGGTCCATCCGAGGCTAAAGTGGACAGAGGTTCAGTTAGCTTCTGCTCCCCAGCTCACCTCAGTGAACGTTCTGTGTGGTTCTGCTACCTTGGCCTTCTCAAAGTCCAGGTCCTTGCCGATGGTGGACAGCAGTCTGCAGAGGCATTCCAGAGACTCCTCGTCATGGTTATTGAGCAGCTTTACGATGCAGTCGTGCATGATCACCTCAGTGAGCATTTTGAGTTTGAAAAGCTCCCCAATGAACTTAATGTTGCCCAGGGAGCGCCGCCTGGCTTTGTCTTTGGCCTCCTCCAGCTCCTCTCGCAGCCGCTGCTTCACCTCCTCCTAGCAGAGACAGAGCGGAGCCTTAGGATGAAGATCAGAAACCATGACAGCAAAGACTTCCTGTTCAGAACCAAACTTTACCCCAGAGGCAGCTTCCAGTTCCTTCTGCTTCTTCTCAAAGATCTCATCATCATCTTTGTCCTTCTCAAACTCCTTCTGGCACCGGTTTAGCAGCAGCTTGCGAAAATTTACTTCAGAGCCGGGCTTTTCTGGGTTTAAGACCTTCAGCTGAAAAGAAAAAGAAGCATAAGAAAAGCAGGAAGACGGCAGAGACGAAGCGAACCCAGATCAGACTGACAGAGAGGGGCTCGGCTCAGTGGTAAACAGGGTCCCTTTAAACCCGGCAGCTAACAGTAGATCATTTATTTCTCATAAGGGGAGGGGCGGCCTAGTAGTCCGGGCATAGAACTTACTCTTCACTCCCACAGCCTCCATTCTGGGTCCCTGAGCAAGACCCTTAACCCCACACTGCTCCCTGGGCGCCGCACAATGGCTGCCCACTGCTCCTCAGGGGGAGGGGTTAAATGCAGAGGGAATTACTCCATTGTAAGATCAATAAAGTTCTATTATTAATATTATAATAATAATTAGCAGATTACAATTTCTGTAGGTGGTTATCAGCTTTAGGTGAAGTGCAGTTAATCCATGGATTATTATTTTTCTTAAATGAACAGAACTAAAGGGATCAAAGAAATGCATCAACCAGCAGCAGGATGAGTAATGGGTCCCATGACCCAGGAGAGGAGCCTGAGACAGGAGCTGAACATGGACCCTAGAGATTATTGAATAGATGTTGGATCAGTCATTGCTACCTGGTAGTACCCTGGTAGTGCTCTGGCAATGCTCTGGTAGTACCCTGGTAGTGCTCTGGTAGTGCTCTGGTAGTACCCTGGTAGTGCTCTGGTAGTACCCTGGTAGTGCTCTGGTAGTGCTCTGGTAGTACCCTGGTAGTGCCCTGGTAGTACCCCGGTAGTGCCCTGGCAATGCTCTGGTAGTACCCTGGCAGTGCTCTGGTAGTGCTCTGGTAGTACCCTGGTAGTGCCCCGGTAGTACTCTGGCAGTGCCCTGGCAGTGCTCTGGGAGTGCCCTGGTAGTGCTCTGGTAGTGCCCTGGCAGTACTCTGGCAGTGCCCTGGTAGTACTCTGGTAGTGCCCTGGCAGTGCTCTGGCAGTGCCCTGGTAGTGCTCTGGTAGTGCCCTGGTAGTACCCCGGTAGTACTCTGGCAGTACCCTGGTAGTAGTCTGGCAGTGCCCTGGTAGTAGTCTGGCAGTGCCCTGGTAGTACTCTGGCAGTGCTCTGGCAGTGCCCTGGTAGTGCCCTGGTAGTACTCTGGTAGTACCCTGGTAGTACCATGGTAGTACTCTGGTAGTGCCCTGGTAGTACTCTGGTAGTGCCCTGGTAGTACTCTGGTAGTGCCCTGGTAGTACCCTGGATGTACCCTGGTAGTGCTCTGGCAGTGCTCTGGTAGTACCCTGGATGTACCCTGGTAGTGCTCTGGTAGTGCCCTGGTAGTACCCTGGATGTACCCTGGTAGTGCTCTGGCAGTGCTCTGGTAGTACCCTGGATGTACCCTGGTAGTGCTCTGGCAGTGCTCTGGTAGTACCCTGGATGTACCCTGGTAGTGCTCTGGTAGTGCTCTGGCAGTGCTCTGGTAGTACCCTGGATGTACCCTGGTAGTGCTCTGGTAGTACCATGGATGTACCCTGGTAGTGCTCTGGTAGTACTCTGGTAGTACCATGGATGTACCCTGGTAGTGCTCTGGTAGTGCCCTGGTAGTACCCTGGATGTACCCTGGTAGTGCTCTGGTAGTACTCTAGTAGTACCGTGGATGTACCCTGGTAGTGCTCTGGTAGTGCCCTGGTAGTACCCTGGTAGTACTCTGGTAATGCCCTGGTAGTACCCTGGATGTACCCTGGTAGTGCTCTGGCAGTACCCTGGATGTACCCTGGTAGTGCTCTGGTAGTGCCCTGGAAGTACCCTGGATGTACCCTGGTAGTGCTCTGGTAGTGCTCTGGCAGTGCTCTGGTAGTACCCTGGTAGTACCCTGGATGTACCCTGGTAGTGCTCTGGTAGTGCTCTGGCAGTGCTCTGGCAGTGCCCTGGTAGTGCCCTGGTAGTACTCTGGTAGTGCCCTGGTAGTACCATGGTAGTACTCTGGTAGTGCCCTGGTAGTACTCTGGTAGTGCCCTGGTAGTACTCTGGTAGTGCCCTGGTAGTACCCTGGATGTACCCTGGTAGTGCTCTGGTAGTGCTCTGGTAGTACCCTGGATGTACCCTGGTAGTGCTCTGGTAGTGCTCTGGCAGTGCTCTGGTAGTACCCTGGATGTACCCTGGTAGTGCTCTGGTAGTGCCCTGGTAGTACCCTGGATGTACCCTGGTAGTGCTCTGGTAGTGCCCTGGTAGTACCCTGGATGTACCCTGGTAGTGCTCTGGTAGTACTCTGGTAGTACCATGGATGTACCCTGGTAGTGCTCTGGTAGTGCCCTGGTAGTACCCTGGTAGTACTCTGGTAATGCCCTGGTAGTACCCTGGATGTACCCTGGTAGTGCTCTGGCAGTACCCTGGATGTACCCTGGTAGTGCTCTGGTAGTGCCCTGGTAGTACCCTGGATGTACCCTGGTAGTGCTCTGGTAGTGCTCTGGCAGTGCTCTGGCAGTGCTCTGGTAGTACCCTGGTAGTACCCTGGATGTACCCTGGTAGTGCTCTGGTAGTGCTCTGGCAGTGCTCTGGTAGTACCCTGGATGTACCCTGGTAGTGCTCTGGTAGTGCCCTGGTAGTACCCTGGATGTACCCTGGTAGTGCTCTGGTAGTACTCTGGTAGTACCATGGATGTACCCTGGTAGTGCTCTGGTAGTGCCCTGGTAGTACCCTGGTAGTACTCTGGTAATGCCCTGGTAGTACCCTGGATGTACCCTGGTAGTGCTCTGGCAGTACCCTGGATGTACCCTGGTAGTGCTCTGGTAGTGCCCTGGTAGTACCCTGGATGTACCCTGGTAGTGCTCTGGTAGTGCTCTGGCAGTGCTCTGGTAGTACCCTGGTAGTACCCTGGATGTACCCTGGTAGTGCTCTGGTAGTGCTCTGGCAGTGCTCTGGTAGTACCCTGGAGGTACTCTGGTAGTGCTCTGGTAGTGCCCTGGTAGTACCCTGGATGTACCCTGGTAGTACTCTGGTAGTGCCCTGGTAGTACCCTGGATGTACCCTGGTAGTGCTCTGGTAGTGCTCTGGTAGTACCCTGGATGTACCCTGGTAGTGCTCTGGTAGTACTCTTGTAGTACCCTGGTAGTGCTCTGGTAGTACTCTGGTAGTGCTATGGTAGTACTCTGGTAGTGCTATGGTAGTACCCTGGTAGTGCCCTGGTAGTAACCTGGTAGTGCCCTGGTAGTGCTCTGGTAGTACTCTGGTAGTGCTCTGGTAGTATCCTGGTAGTGCCCTGGTAGTACTCTGGTAGTACCCTGGTAGTACTCTGGTAGTGCCCTTGTAGTACCCTGGTAGTGCTCTTGCAGTGCTCTGGTAGTACCCTGTAGAGGTAGCTCCATCTTTGCAGGTCCAATCGTAAGAGGTGACTCTACCCTGGCTTTTATCGGGGGTATCGGTGTAAAGGGAGGCCTTCATCAATCAACTTCTCAGCAACAGTCAAACCGCGACAGGCTGGGAGGGTTAAACCATTAGCTTAGCCTCTCCTAGCATGGTGTAGCGTAGCTTACCCCTGAGAGACAGCGGCACATGTTGGCGTAGGCCACAGAGAAGTCGGGCTCGGAGATGGCCTTCTCAAAGGTGAGGTCGATGACGCCCTTTAACCTCTCCTCGGTGTCGATGGTCAGCTCCTGCACCTGCTTCATCAGCTGCTGGAACTTCTGGGGGGTGAGTTTGTTGAGGATACTGCGGACCCTCTTGAACAGCTCCTGGGTTTTCATCTGCTCGGGGTCATTCTCCTGCGGCTGCTCGGCCTCTCGGCTCCGAGTCGTTTTCTTTACCGACGGTTTCCAAGCCTTCTCCGCCTTGTTCAGCTGCACGTCGTCGTTGAGCGACATGCTGGTGATGATCTTCCTCGGCTCCTTCCTGGGGACCTGCTGGGACCGTCGGGGCACGCCCACCCCAAGGCCCATTCCAGGGGGCTGTAGAGAAAGACGGAGTGCATCATCAGGGTGAGGACTGAGAAACACACCATGGCCCACATTCAGGGGCCGGTGACTCACAGGTCCTCGGCTTCCTCCCCCCATTCCAGGCCTGCCAAGGTTGGCGAAGGAGGGCGTGAAGTCAGGGCCACAGTTCATCCCTGGGAGGCGGCTGGAGTCCAACTGGCGAAGAGGAGTCTTGTTGGCCTGATGAAAAAAAAACAGTTTATTTCAGCTGAACAGTTTCTGTCTGTCGTCATCTCCATGGAAACCGGGGGGGTCAGCACCTTGTCCAGGACAACGTCGCTGATGGCCGGCAGACCTTCAGGCTTGTTCATGCTGGCGGAGCTGAACTGGAACTCAAGGAGGAACTGTCTGTCGTATTTCTTCTTCTCCTCTCTGTTAATTGGCTTGGACAGATCTGCAGCAGATAGAACAAGTCAGCCAATACACCCCCCATAACCCCCAACACCACCGTCACACCCACCCTCTTTGTACTGGTATTTCTTGTCGGTAGAAGCAGACTGAATGTTCTCGGCGTCCAGCTTGTCCTCTTTGTCCTCCCAGGTCAGGTCGGCCTCCTCCTGGAGTAGGGGGGCTGCAATAGGGGGCTTTGGCTCTGAGGGGGGGGCAGGCGCCGGCTCAGGCTCGGGTCGGGCAGCTACCTGCTCCTGGATGATAGCAGGAAGTAGATTTAAACTGTGAGGCATCGGCATCTGGCCGAGGTTATCAGAACGCAGAACAGAAACACGCCTACAAGTGTTCTTCACACCTGGAAGCATTGAACAAGGTTCATCAAACACGCCAACATGACTTCCTGTTTAGCCTCATCTTAATCGATCGGCCAACTTTAGGCAGCCATGTTTGAAATAAACCGGCTCTGATGGACAAAAGATGAGAGACGTTTCTGGAAGGCAGGTCTCCTTAGACCGCACAGTCCTGGACGGGTCTGATTTCTCTAGACTGGATCACCCGCACTTGTAGAGTTCAGAACCGAGACCCGACCCCTTACCCACAATTACCCCCATTTATTACCCGGCCCGGACCGCACTGACCCGTGAATACTGAAGTACGACCCCTTACCCACAATTACCCCCATTTATCACCCGGCCCGGACCGCACTGACCCGTGAATACTGAAGTACGACCCCTTACCCACAATTACCCCCATTTATTACCCGGCCCGGACCGCACTGACCCGTGAATACTGAAGTACGACCCCTTACCCACAATTACCCCCATTTATTACCCGGCCCGGACCGCACTGACCCGTGAATACTGAAGTACGACCCCTTACCCACAATTACCCCCATTTATTACCCGGCCCGGACCGCACTGACCCGTGAATACTGAAGTACGACCCCTTACCCACAATTACCCCCATTTATTACCCGGCCCGGATGTTAACAGCTGTTCATTGGTTGAAGGTTCATTCCCAGATTAACAGGTTTGCCTCGTTGCTTAAATAAAATCCTGATATATGGCTATTCTTCAATCAGTTTATTTTTTAAGATGTAGAGTTAATAAGTCAGAAAATAAAAACAAGTTTAATTCATGCTGTAACCACTATACCCTAATTATCCAGCGTTTCCCTGAAGGAATAATCCCACGGGATAAGTACAGCTAAGGCTACGTCTTTAACATCTTTAATTCATAAATAATGGTTTTGGGTTTTTTTCTACCCGTAGATGCGAGCTTCATACGGGCCCCCGGCCCCCTACAGGACTCCACCTGAGTTCAGGGGGAACAGACCTCTTTAAAGGCATCCAGGAGGTCTCCAACCGCCTCCTTCTTGTTCAGGTCCTTCATCTTCCTCTTCTTCTTTGGCACAGACAGAGCAGCTGCAGAGAGGAGCACATTCAGGCTTTCTGTCTGCAAACACGCGGCAGCTCTGCTTCTACAGACTGACCTTGCATAGTAGATTCTACAGGGGAGGGGGTGACGGCAGGAGGACTGGGAGCATCCTTCTCCTCCACTGTGGGAGGAGCAGGAACATGAGGAGGAGGAGGAGTAGAGGAAACCGTCTCTGTGGGAGATGGCGTCTCCTCCTTGGCGTCAGGCTGCGGAGCCTCAGGGACGTCCTTGGAGACGCCGTCCTGTGGCTCCGGCTGATCGGTTTCAGTCCGGGTTTCAGTAGCAACAGATGGTACCAGCTCAGCGGCAGTGGGCGTGGCCATAGCGGGCTGTGAGCTAGGTGGGCCGGCCTCCTCTCTCAGATCAGGCTCGGCTATCGGGCTGTCGTGGCGCTCGGCTGCGGCGGCTGCAGGGGGGCGCTGTGGGGCCTGGAGGCCGTTGGGTAAACGGAGCTCCTCGGGCTGAACGATGGGAGATTCTAGGGCGTCCTCTGACTGAGGGGGGGACCCCTCTGAGTCCAGGTCTGCCACGCCGTTTGAGCTGAGGGACAGCTCCACGGACACCACGCCTTCCTCTGGCTCCTCCCCCTCTGCTGCACAGCTGCTGGGGGGGGCCGGCTCAGGCAGTGGTGCAGGGTAGGCAGGAACCTCAGGAGCTACTGGGGGGGAGGGGCCTCTCTGAGGGGGCGGGGCATCCATCACATCACTGGGGGCTGGGTTAGAGGTGTGTGAGAGTGGAGGGGGGGCAGAGGAAGGGGCCTCCGTCAGGGGGGTGTCCACCTTGGCGAGCTCAGGGGTCAGAGAGAGCGGCGTTAGCTTCCCGCCGTCATCTGAAAGACAAAATAACGTCCGTTAACTCTGGTCAAACCCCCCCCCCCCACCTCGAGACGCACGGGGCCCCCACCTGCTCCATCTAGTCCCCCCAGGGCTGCTGATGCTGAGATGTTCTCACCGTTGGCCTGAGGCGGCGCCGGGCTCTCTGGTCCAGACGTCTGAGGGAGAAAACAGGCAGATCTTCAGGTCCCAGCTGTGAACCTGGACCTGGAGCAGATCTTCAGGTCTCAGCTGTGAACCTGGAGCAGATCTTCAGGTCTCAGCTGTGAACCTGGACCTGGAGCAGATCTTCAGGTCTCAGCTGTGAACCTGGACCTGGAGCAGATCTTCAGGTCTCAGCTGTGAACCTGGAGCAGATCTTCAGGTCTCAGCTGTGAACCTGGAGCAGATCTTCAGGTCTCAGCTGTGAACCTGAACCTGGAGCAGATCTTTAGGTCTCCGCTGTGAACCTGGAACTGGAACAGATCTTCAGGTCTCAGCTGTGAACCTGGACCTGGAGCAGATCTTTAGGTCTCCGCTGTGAACCTGGACCTGGAGCAGATCTTCAGGTCTCAGCTGTGAACCTGGAGCAGATCTTCAGGTCTCAGCTGTGAACCTGAACCTGGAGCAGATCTTTAGGTCTCCGCTGTGAACCTGGAACTGGAACAGATCTTCAGGTCTCAGCTGTGAACCTGGACCTGGAGCAGATCTTTAGGTCTCCGCTGTGAACCTGGAGCAGATCTTCAGGTCTCAGCTGTGAACCTGAACCTGGAGCAGATCTTTAGGTCTCCGCTGTGAACCTGGACCTGGAGCAGATCTTCAGGTCTCAGCTGTGAATCTGAACCTGGAGCAGATCTTCAGGTCTCCGCTGTGAACCTGGACCTGGAGCAGATCTTCAGGTCTCAGCTGTGAACCTGGAGCAGATCTTCAGGTCTCAGCTGTGCACCTGGACCTGGAGCAGATCTTCAGGTCTCAGCTGTGCACCTGGACCTGGAGCAGATCTTCAGGTCTCAGCTGTGAACCTGGACCTGGAGCAGATCTTCAGGTCTCAGCTGTGAACCTGAACCTGGAGCAGATCTTCAGGTCTCAGCTGTGAACCTGGAGCAGATCTTCAGGTCTCAGCTGTGAACCTGAACCTGGAGCAGATCTTTAGGTCTCCGCTGTGAACCTGGACCTGGAGCAGATCTTCAGGTCTCAGCTGTGAACCTGGACCTGGAGCAGATCTTCAGGTTTCAGCTGTGAACCTGGACCTGGAGCAGATCTTTAGGTCTCCGCTGTGAACCTGGACCGGGAGCAGATCTTCAGGTCTCAGCTGTGAACCTGGAGCAGATCTTCAGGTCTCAGCTGTGAACCTGGAGCAGATCTTCAGGTCTCAGCTGTGAACCTGGAGCAGATCTTCAGGTCTCAGCTGTGAATCTGAACCTGGAGCAGATCTTTAGGTCTCCGCTGTGAACCTGGACCTGGAGCAGATCTTCAGGTCTCAGCTGTGAACCTGGAGCAGATCTTCAGGTCTCAGCTGTGCACCTGGACCTGGAGCAGATCTTCAGGTCTCAGCTGTGAATCTGAACCTGGAGCAGATCTTTAGGTCTCCGCTGTGAACCTGGACCTGGAGCAGATCTTCAGGTCTCAGCTGTGAATCTGAACCTGGAGCAGATCTTCAGGTCTCCGCTGTGAACCTGGACCTGGAGCAGATCTTCAGGTCTCAGCTGTGAACCTGGACCTGGAGCAGATCTTCAGGTCTCAGCTGTGAACCTGGACCTGGAGCAGATCTTCAGGTCTCAGCTGTGAACCTGGAGCAGATCTTCAGGTCTCAGCTGTGAACCTGGAGCAGATCTTCAGGTCTCAGCTGTGAATCTGAACCTGGAGCAGATCTTTAGGTCTCCGCTGTGAACCTGGACCTGGAGCAGATCTTCAGGTCTCAGCTGTGAACCTGGAGCAGATCTTCAGGTCTCAGCTGTGCACCTGGACCTGGAGCAGATCTTCAGGTCTCAGCTGTGAATCTGAACCTGGAGCAGATCTTTAGGTCTCCGCTGTGAACCTGGACCTGGAGCAGATCTTCAGGTCTCAGCTGTGAATCTGAACCTGGAGCAGATCTTCAGGTCTCCGCTGTGAACCTGGACCTGGAGCAGATCTTCAGGTCTCAGCTGTGAACCTGGACCTGGAGCAGATCTTCAGGTCTCAGCTGTGCACCTGGACCTGGAGCAGATCTTCAGGTCTCCGCTGTGAACCTGGACCTGGAGCAGATCTTCAGGTCTCAGCTGTGAATCTGAACCTGGAGCAGATCTTCAGGTCTCAGCTGTGAACCTGGACCTGGAGCAGATCTTCAGGTCTCAGCTGTGCACCTGGACCTGGAGCAGATCTTCAGGTCTCAGCTGTGAACCTGGACCTGGAGCAGATCTTCAGGTCTCAGCTGTGCACCTGGACCTGGAGCAGATGTTCAGGTCTCAGCTGTGAACCTGGACCTGGAGCAGATCTTCAGGTCTCAGCTGTGAACCTGGAGCAGATCTTCAGGTCTCAGCTGTGAACCTGGACCTGGAGCAGATCTTCAGGTCTCAGCTGTGAACCTGGACCTGGAGCAGATCTTCAGGTCTCAGCTGTGAACCTGAACCTGGAGCAGATCTTTAGGTCTCCGCTGTGAACCTGGACCTGGAGCAGATCTTCAGGTCTCAGCTGTGAACCTGAACCTGGAGCAGATCTTTAGGTCTCCGCTGTGAACCTGGACCTGGAGCAGATCTTCAGGTCTCAGCTGTGAACCTGAACCTGGAGCAGATCTTCAGGTCTCAGCTGTGAACCTGGACCTGGAGCAGATCTTCAGGTCTCAGCTGTGAACCTGGACCTGGAGCAGATCTTCAGGTCTCAGCTGTGAACCTGGACCTGGAGCAGATCTTCAGGTCTCAGCTGTGAACCTGGACCTGGAGCAGATCTTCAGGTCTCAGCTGTGAACCTGGACCTGGAGCAGATCTTCAGGTCTCAGCTGTGAACCTGGACCTGGAGCAGATCTTCAGGTCTCAGCTGTGAACCTGGACCTGGAGCAGATCTTCAGGTCTCAGCTGTGAACCTGGACCTGGAGCAGATCTTCAGGTCTGCCCCAGACCCCCGTGTGCTACTGCAGCTCACCTGTGGGGGCGTCGGGGTGGAGCCGCTGCGGCCCCCTGACATGATCTCCTCCGTGATGTCCTGGCCTCCTCGGTTAGGATCTCTGATCCTGATCTGTGGAGTGAAAGCAGAGGGTTAGCAGCTGGGAGCAGACCCCCTCCTATTGGGAGCAGACTGGGAGCAGACCCCCCCCCCCCTACTGGGAGCAGACTGGGAGCTGCTGCTTCTAAATGGTGTGAAGCGTAATCAGGTTTGACAGCAGCGGCCTTCCTCTGAAGCCGTCCTGCTCTCCGTCTGTCGATCATGTGCTGTTTATGAAATCAGACCCAGTAAGGAAGCTAAGTGCTAGCAGACAGCTACTGGGCTCAGACTGGTCTATACTGGTTTCAATCAGCTGCTCTCTGACCTACTTTCTAACTGTTTGCTTACTGACCTTTACCTGCTCCGCTCCATGAGCAGCACCGAGCCGGCGGGCCTCACAGCAGAACTTCAGCTCCTGCTGGCTTCATGCTGGACTTTCAACTCCACAGAGCAGGTAGAGGGACGGATACACGGCAGCTTAGTCCCATGACACTCAGAACCGGGCCAGAACCGGGCCAGAACCAGGCCTGTCTCTCAGTAAGCTAGCTAGCAGCCTGATCAAGCCTCTGTTCTGGGCTGAGCAGAGCAGGGAGGGAAAAAAAGGCAGAAAGAGCCTGGCCTTGTAAAGCTGTGGAGAAGGAATGTGAACCCCCGCCCACAGCGAGAGGGGGCCTGAGAGGGGAGGAGGGGCATGGCAGGGCGAATGGGACGCTTTCCAGCTCACAGAGAAAGTTACCAAATAGGCAGCAGCTAGTAGGAGAAACTCCCCTTCTGCAGCACTCTGTGCAGATCAGACCGTCTGAAAGCACAGGAACTAGAGCAGGAAGGGGGGGGGGGGCCACAGCAGCAGCCCTGCAGGCTGAGGGGGGAGGAGACCAGAGTCCACGTGGACCTCAGCTATGTGCTGACATGTCCTCCAGCCCCCTCCCTGCAGGACTTTCTCTCTGAATCAACGTTAGCTTAGCTTAGCTGGATCAACATGCTGATTAAGACCAACTCAAAGAAGCTAGCGTGACGTCATTTAGCTGCGCGGACCCCCGACCCATCAGCCAGGCTTAGCAGCAGCTTCTGAGCTGCTGGTTTGGACTGTTGGACGTTTCTGGAACCAGGAGACGTAAATTAGCCCTGAATCCAGAAACTGAGCCGCCCTCAAAGCTGTTTCTGAAACAGACTGACTTTATCCTGCATGATGGCGGCCGTCCGTGCTGCTAAGATGGCGTAGAACGTCGTGGTTGCCCTGACAACGATGATGACATAATGCCGGGTCCATGTTTCAGTTTTTCAGTTTTGTTACCTGGCTGATAATAAAACGGAAAAGATCCGTTTATGGAGAACTAAGGAGCCGTTAGGCCACAGCTGGGTGGCTAACTGCGCTCAGTAGCTAACAGGTTAGCCTCTGCTAGCTCCGTCTGTTAGCCAAACTAAGCTACAGCACCTTAAACTATGTCTTTAGCGTCGCCTTGTTAGATGACAGAGCTCAGTCTGTCCTTCAGAGGTCAGGATCAGCCCAGCAGGTCTGGTACCGACTGCGACCCAAATAAGCAGAACCGCAGCCTGCAGGACGTCACAGTTCCTCCTCAAACATCCCGTCTGCTGGGCGGCAGCAGCTGCGTTACGTAGATAAAAACATTTAGCCAGGCCAGGCTGGGCTCCTATCTGACCTGACCCCGCCCACTGCTGACATTTCAGGAAACACCGCAGCGTTGAAAGGAGAAGAAAGTCAGGAGTGCGAGGATGGATCCGGGTTAACCAGGATGGGTCCGGGTTAACCAGGATGGATCCGGGTTAACCAGGATGGGTCCGGGTTAACCAGGATGGGTCCGGGTTAACCAGGATGGGTCCGGGTTAACCAGGATGGATCCGGGTTAACCAGGATGGGTCCGGGTTAACCAGGATGGGTCCGGGTTAACCAGGATGGGTCCGGGTTAACCAGGATGGGTCATCCGGGTTAACCAGGATGGATCCGGGTTAACCAGGATGGATCCGGGTTAACCAGGATGGGTCCGGGTTAACCAGGATGGGTCCGGGTTAACCAGGATGGATCCGGGTTAACCAGGATGGGTCCGGGTTAACCAGGATGGGTCCGGGTTAACCAGGATGGGTCCGGGTTAACCAGGATGGGTCCGGGTTAACCAGGATGGGTCCAGGACCAGAAAGCAGAGGCCGTTAGAGGAGATGAACCTCCCAGATCATCGATTGGGTCACATGAGAGGTGGGCGGGGCTCACAGACTCATCAAAGCGGCCATTAGCACGAAGCAGCTTAGGCAACCATCTTTAGAAGGTATGACGATGATGATGGCGGAACAATCAGAAACGCTGAGGAAGATCTGCCCTAAACAGACGACTGAGGCTTCAGAACTAACCGGATCGCTAAAACCCAACGATGAGGAGGAGCTTCCCTTCAAAACGATCATCAGGACCGGATCAGGAACTGGAAACTCTACCTGTTTGCGTTCCCGCTTGGTGGGGACCTGCTGAGGGGGCTGAGGCGGAGCCTGCTGCTGCTGGGGGGCCGGATTCATGATGACGGGTGCTGCCTGCACAGAGGGGGGGAAAGGAGGCTGTGCAGGGTAGTAGGTCCCTGTAGAGGATGAAGCAGAAACACGTTTGGCTGCTCGGCTCAAATGCGACACATCAGTGAGACACATCATCAGAGGCGCTGATGGAATCTGCATAGAAAATACTTCAAACTCCGTTAACCTCCATTATTGAAGAAGCATAACTAGTTATGGTTTCACCATCCAGAACTCAGAGCTTCAGTGTTTAACACCACGTCATGCTGCAGCCTTTAGATGAATCCACAGGCCTGCAGGGATCCTTCCTAGTCTGGAAAATAGTTTCCTGCTGTATAAGAGGAGCCTTTATAAAGCAGGAGCAGCATACTTCTCCTCATTAATAGAGGAGAATAAGAAGAATCCTAGATTTTTTTTTTAAACAGTTGCCAAACTGACCCAGAGCCATAGCTCTGTTGAACCGTCCATTCCACCTGCTCTCATCAGCAATGATTTATGGTATTCTTTATAAATAAGATTGATCTTATTAAAAATCAGATCATCAGCACTCCTCTATCCGCGATTGGTTTGTCTCTGAAGGGGGGGGGGGGGGGGGGCAGCATATGAGGTAGTAATGGAATCTGAACCGGGTTTATTATATATTTGCTCCCAATCAGTAGAGTTATTAGACAGCATGGGATTAATCTCCACTGTTATGCTGATGATGCTAAGCTACATCTGTCTATAATCCAGATGTGAAACCATTACATGATGTAGATCTGTGACTGAATCGGTCAAATCTCTTCAGTCTATCAAAGGTGAACCAAGAAATTGGTAAAACATCTAAAGGATGAACTGAGGAAACATGATGTCACTGATTTCATGTTTAGCATTAGCATTAGCGGCCAGAGGTACGGGTTGGTCCTCTGATGGGTGGGTTGAAACACCTGCTGGTTTTAAGAGGGACAGTGAAGGCAACACCAGCAGTGTGGAGCGCTACAGAAGGACGGCCATTAATGTTCATTTATCACAGCAACAAAAACTTCATCATCAGAGGAGAAAGATTGATTCATGTCCCAGATGTGCTCCATCTAAGTGTTAAAACTACCTTTCTAAGTTTAGTTTTTCTATGTCTGCTTCTGTCTCCTTGAACCCCAGTGGGCCTCAGCAGATGGCCGCTCACACTGAGCCTGGTTCTGCTGGAGGTTTCTTCCTGTTCAAAGGGAGTTTTTCCTCTCCACTGTCGCTACAAGCATGCTTAGTGTGAGGGATTGCTGAAGAGTCAATGAGTCGATGCAATCAGCTGGTTTTCCTTAGATAGAAAACTTTGAATCAATCTGACTGGATGATCTGGTTGATGTGGATCTATAAAGTCACCTCAGATGATCTGATGTGAATCTATAGAAATAAAATGAATAGAATAGAATGAAGGTCAATACTTAACCAGACTCAGACTGTCAGTCTTTTCTGGAACATTAATGATCTGGAAACAACGTCACTGATTTATGGAAACTATCGTCACCAAAGTCAAACTTTAAATATTTACGTTTTAATCCAGAAAACAGGAAGGACAGAAAGAACTGAAGGAACCTTCACAGGTTTTCATACATCCTAGATCCTTCCAGACCTGGAAATCAGATCCAGACGACGACACGGCAGACCCCCCCCCACCTGCTCTCTGTTCCCTTTCCAAAGGCAGCTAGCAGCTCTGCCTCGCTTCAAGCTAACCAGGAACAGCTCAGCCTAAATATAGTCAAAAACTCCCACAGGCTGGAGACGGCGTCCGTTAGCAGACAGACAGACAGAAGGCGGGGGGGTCCACCTACCCTCAGAGGGCTGCTGCTCCTGTGACCCTCGGTTCCCCATGAGGACTCCAGCGTACTGAGACACAAACGGGGTTCCTCCTCTGACCCCCTCAGCCTCCTCTCTGCTTTGCTCCTCCCCCATCGGGGGGTGGGAGAGTGTTTAAAATTAACCATGAAGCCGCGAAGGATCACCTGACCAGAGGAGGTGAAGATCTAACACCTGAAGACAACCTGGACCAGTTTGGACCAGCATCTTCTGGACTCTGTCCCACAGAAACCAGCAGACATGAAGAAACTGAGAAATGAGTTTTTCATTTTTCCTAAAATCCCGATGTGCAGAAATTCCCTTCATACCAAACCAGACCTTCTGCGGGGGGGGACCCAGGAGGTCTCAGAGACCAAAAGACCTGCAGAACCCGTCGCTTCACTTAAGGTCAAAGTTCAGGCCTTCACCACCACAACTGGAACCAGAACCAGAACCGCTGCTGAGCAAAAGGACCGTGGAGGCTCGCCTGGGTCTGTTCAGCACATCTGTGTCTGTCCAAACATCTGGAGTAAGAGGAGCAGCAACAGTAGAACACGGCGGTGGCAGTGTGATGGTCTGGGCCTGTTTAGCCGTGCGAGTTCAGACTGAGCTTGGATCAGTTAACGCGCCGAGTTCGGCTCCACGCCACAGTAGCACGGTTCCTGGCCTCCTAGTGGAGATCTGCGGTACTACAGCGGTACTACAGTCCCACCAGGATTGATGGGAAGTGGATACGACAAACGATGGTCTGATCAGGGCTTCCAGACGCAGGAAACAACGACTGACGTTGAGGTTTATCTCCCTGCTAAGCAGAATCATCGCTGGACACCGCGGCGCGGTAGGAAGCGAGCCTGACTGTAAGGAGCTGAGGCGCTCTGCTCATTGAGAACCGCGCCCAGCCCTACTGATCAACCAGGACAAGGTTAGCGTGGTTCGTTTCGGTCTGCGTCACCATGGTTACCGCTCTTGGACCGATCGGCAGTCTCTAAATGGTAGTGGCCTAGTCAAAGTCCTGAGCTGAACCCCCCTGACAGGAGCAGCAGCTGAGGTAATTTTTCTTCCTTTGGTTCCTTCCTCTCATATTTAAATTCATCCGATGAAACTCTTCGTCTGAAGACATTAAATCGGGAAGGAGGCGGAGCCTTTTCACACCACAGCGTTGCTTCATTGTATGCGATGTTCATCCTGACGGCGCCCACATGCGGCTACAGGAAGGTCCTGATGCTGCAGGCGTCCAATCAGAGCAGGCTGTGCTGGTTCTTCAGACGGAGGAGATGAACGGCCTGAAGCCCAAAGGCTGGGATGCTCAGCGTGAGACTAAATCATGGCGGATGCATCGTTGCATCAGTACGTCGGATCACGGTCAGGACGGGTCATGAAGCGTGTGACGAGGCGGGGCGCGTCTCTACTTGTCTGCATTCAGGGTTTCAGGAGAGCAGGGAGCAGGCTGCATGGTGCTGAGGGAAGCTACGCAGCTCATCCTCTCTGAAGTGACTGCTGAGGTCAGAGGAGTCCAGGTAGAAGTGGAGCATCAGAACCGTTTCCAGATGTTGCAGACAGACGAATTCTGCCGTCTGCTCTCCCACAGCATCATACTGCCACCACCAGGTTGTAGGACAGACGGCCTCCTCACAGCAATCTCTTTCTACAACGAAGCCCAACATCTGGATCATCTCTGATCTAAGGCAGGGCGCCACCAGGGGGCAGGTGGGAGTGGCCATGGCCACCCTAGGCTATGCCCTGGCCCCCCCCACTGGCCAGTGTAGATTGTAGTAGCATGGGTTTAGCGTTTCCCCCCATTATGCACCCGCTCTCCCTGTCCTCCCCCCTCCCCTACCCCATATCAGCGAGCGGTGCTGATGGCGCTTCAGCCGCGCTCGCTGTAACGGCGAGGAAGGTGTAACGCTAACGGCAAGTAAATAAGTCGATTCATTTTGTTAGTGAAAGAAAAGGGGAAATATTAAGGAGGAGGAGGAGAGGATGGAGGAGGAGGAGAGAGAGAGAGAAGGAGGAGAGAGAGAGAAGGAGGAGGAGGAGAGAGAGGAGGAGAGAGAGAGAGAAGGAGGAGAGAGAGGAGGAGAGAGAGAGAGAGAGGAGGAGGAAGGAGAGAGAGAGAGGAGGAGAGAGAGGAGGAGAGAGAGAGAAGGAGGAGGAGGAGAGAGAGGAGGAGAGAGAGAGAGAAGGAGGAGAGAGAGAGAAGGAGGAGGAGGAGAGAGAGGAGGAGAGAGAGAGAGAAGGAGGAGAGAAAGGAGGAGAGAGAGAGAAGGAAGAGGAGGAGAGAGAGGAGGAGAGAGAGAGAGGGAGGAGAGAGAGGAGGAGAGAGAGAGAAGGAGGAGGAGGAGAGAGAGGAGGAGAGAGAGAGAGAAGGAGGAGAGAGAGAGAAGGAGGAGAGAGAGAGAGAAGGAGGAGAGAGAGAGAGAAGGAGGAGGAGAGAGAGGAGGAGAGAGAGAGAAGGAGGAGGAGGAGAGAGAGGAGGAGAGAGAGAGAGAAGGAGGAGAGAGAGGAGGAGAGAGAGAGAGAAGGAGGAGGAGGAGAGAGAGGAGGAGGAGGAGAGAGTGAGAGAAGGAGGAAATGGAGAGGATGGAGGAGGAGAGAAAATGTACAACTTATTTCAAATATAAATAAAACAGAACTATTGTTCAACTCAAAATGTTACCTGGTTTATTTCTGCGCTCATTAGATCAGTAGTAACACCAATAATCTCACTATAAGCCCTAAAGATGCGAGTAGCTGTTTACTGAGATCTTTATGATAGTTTTCCACAGGCAGTGGAACAAACCATGAAATGATGTTTCTGTGTGCCACCCCAAGAATTTAAGAGGCCCCATCTGGCCCCCCTATGAAACATTTCTAGAGGCGCCCCTGACGGCGCAGCTGAGGCCCCAGCAGAGCCTCTTACCATAAGTACCGTATTCAGCTGGGCTGGTTCCGGGGTAGAAAGCCGGGGTTCCGGTTGGGACCGAGTATTGCTGGGGGGTGGCCACGTAGGTCGGCGAGCGGTACTAAACCAGAGAAGGAAAAAGTCGTGATCAGGTCAGATCAGCTTCACCAGGTGATCGCAGGGAACCAAACACACACCTGTCCAATGAAGTAGGCGGGGCCTTGAGGGGAGCTGGGAAACTGCAGCTGCTGCTGGGGGATCATCATCATCTGGGATCCAGGGCCCGCCTGGTAGACGTGGGTAGAAGCCACAGGCCGAGGAGCGGTGCTGGGCGGGACGCCCCGCGGCCCGGTGCCGGACGGCAGGCTGCCCCGGCTGCCGAAGAAGGTCTGCGAGGACGAGATGGAAAGCGTCAGAAACCCGGGAGAGGAGGAGCAATTGGAGACAAAACCTTTGGCTACACTGGAAAAAACCCAAACCATGGGGGCAACAGGAGCTAGCATCTACAGCTAGCTAGCATCTACCGCTAGACAGCATCTACAGCCAGTTAACATCTACGCTAGCTAGCATCTACAGCTAGTTAACATCTACGGCTAGACAGCATCTACGGCTAGACAGCATCTACAGCCAGTTAACATCTACGCTAGTTAGCATCTACAGCTAGCTAACATATACGGCTAGCTAGCATCTACAGCTAGTTAATATCTACCCTAGTTAGCATCTACAGCCAGTTAACATCTATGGCTAGGTAACATCTATGCTAGTTAGCATATACAGCTAGTTAACATCTACGGCTAGACAGGATCTACAGCCAGTTAACATCTACGCTAGTTAGCATCTACAGCTAGCTAGCATCTACCGCTAGACAGCATCTACAGCCAGTTAACATCTACGCTAGCTAGCATCTACAGCTAGTTAACATCTACGGCTAGACAGCATCTACGGCTAGACAGCATCTACAGCCAGTTAACATCTACGCTAGTTAGCATCTACAGCTAGCTAACATATACGGCTAGCTAGCATCTACAGCTAGTTAATATCTACCCTAGTTAGCATCTACAGCCAGTTAACATCTATGGCTAGGTAACATCTATGCTAGTTAGCATATACAGCTAGTTAACATCTACGGCTAGACAGGATCTACAGCCAGTTAACATCTACGCTAGCTAGCATCTACAGCCAGTTAACATCTACGCTAGTTAGCATCTACAGCTAGTTAACATCTACGCTAGTTAGCATCTACAGCCAGTTAACATCTACGCTAGTTAGCATCTACAGCTAGTTAACATCTACGGCTAGCTAGCATCTACAGCTAGCTAGCATCTATGGCTAGGCTAACTGGTCACAATTTATGTCCAGAATCCAGCTGCTGGGCCGGACCAAGCAGAACCGCCTCATTATATGCTGCCTAAGGCCATCAGAACCAGACCCAGACCCAGAACCAGAACCAGACCCAGAACCAGACCACACATGAAACAGGACGGAGGGACAGAAGAGATGGAGAGTTACCTGCAGCGAGTAGAGGCTTCCCTTCAGCAGGGAACAAACAGAACCACAGACTTAACAGAACCCGTCCGTTCATTCAGAACCAGCTACTGAGTTCATTTCGCTGCTGATCAGATTCCTCTCTCTCTCCACCCACACACACACACCTGGTCACCATGGAGACCCAAAAACAGGGCGACAAACACGAAAAATACAAGGCGACAAAAACAACAAACTTATGGCAAGAGAAATGACAAAACAGGGAGAGAAAAAAGGGGCAAAAGACACACAGGGCGACAGAAAAAATAAGGTGACCAAAAGGCAAAAACGGCGAGAAAAACAGCAGCAGTGCTGCTTGTAGGGGTGGCGATGGTTTAGGTGGTCCTAGTCTCCAGCAGCATCAGAAAACTGAAAAAGTACCCGAGTTCCTAGGAACCCTTCTGTCAGAGTAACAGGCGGACAGTCAGCTGCTCGTCTGATTAATTCACTAATTCATGCATCTCTGAAGACACAAACATTCATAGAAGATTTTCATTTTCAGTCTGGATAACCTTTCTAAGACAACAAAGTTGAACCTAAACTGTGTGACGACAGAGAGCCCCGCCCCACCACCTGCCGTCACTGTTAGTACCTGTTGGTGTACAGGTCGGGGCCCGGGGCCAAACTGAAGCAGCAGGAGGAGGAGGGGTGGGGGGTGAGAAAGGTAGAGGTTAAAGGCCACGCATTATTCCAGACCTGCTCAGTTTTCTACTGTGAACATTCGTTACGTTTAAGCAGCTTTTCAGAGACGACTACAAACCAAACGGTTAGCAGATGTTCCTCAGAGCGGAGGACTAACCTCAAGCTGCAACACAATCAGAATCTGGAAGGACCTACACCTTTAGCCTGATCACATAAACTACCTAAACCTTCAGTTGGATAACCTAAACCACCTAAACCTTCAGCCCAATCACCTAAACTACCTAAACCTTTAGCATGATCACCTACACTAGCTAAGGTTTCACCTAAATTACATAAACCTTTAGTTTTTACTACCTTAACCAGCAGGTCAATCACAAAAACTATGTAAACTAGCAGCTCAATCACCTAAACTACCTAAACCTTCAGTCCAATCACCTAAACTACCTAAACTTTCAGATGGATCACATAAACTACCTAAACCAGCAGATCAATAACCTGAACTACCTAAACCAGCAGGTCAATCACATAGACTACCTAAACCAGCAGCTCAATCACATAAACTACTTAAACTAGCAGGTCAATCACCTAAACCAGCAGGTCAATCACATAAACTACTTAAACTAGCAGGTCAATCACCTAAACCAGCAGGTCAATCACATAAACTACTTAAACTAGCAGGTCAATCACCTAAACCAGCAGGTCAATCATATAAACTACCTAAACCAGCAGCTCAATCTCATAGACTACCTAAACCAGCAGCTCAATCACATAAACTACTTAAACCAGTAGGTCAATCACCTAAACCAGCAGGTCAATCACCTAAACTACTTAAACCAGCAGGTCAATCACCTAAACCAGCAGATCAATCACATAAACTACTTAAACCAGCAGCTTAATCACATAAACTACCTAAACCAGTAGGTCAATCACCTAAACCAGCAGCTTAATCACATAAACTACCTAAACCAGTAGGTCAATCACCTAAACCAGCAGCTCAATCACCTAACCTATCTAAACCAGCTACTTAATCGCATAAACCTCCTAAACCAGTAAGTCAATCACATAAACTACTTAAACCAGTAGGTCAATCACCTAAACCAGCAGGTCAGTCACATAAACTACCTGAACCAGCAGCTCAATCACATAAACTACTTAAACCAGCAGGTCAATCACCTAAACCAGCAGGTCAATCACCTAAACTACCTAAACCAGCAGCTTAATCACATAAACTACCTAAACCAGTAGGTCAATCACCTAAACCAGCAGCTTAATCACCTAACCTATCTAAACCAGCTACTTAATCGCATAAACCTCCTAAACCAGTAAGTCAATCACATAAACTACTTAAACCAGTAGGTCAATCACCTAAACCAGCAGGTCAGTCACATAAACTACCTAAACCAGCAGCTCAATCACATAAACTACTTAAACCAGCAGGTCAATCACCTAAACCAGCAGGTCAATCACCTAAACTACCTAAACCAGCAGCTCAATCACATAAACTACCGGAACCAGCAGGTCAATCACCTAAACTACCTAAACCAGCAGCTTAATCACATAAACTACCTAAACCAGTAGGTTAATCACCTAAACCAGCAGCTCAATCACATAAACTACTTAAACCAGCAGGTCAATCACCTTAACCAGCAGGTCAATCACCTAAACTACCTAAACCAGCAGCTTAATCACATAAACTACCTAAACCAGCAGCTCAATCACAAACTACCTGAACCAGCAGGTCAATCACCTAAACTACCTAAACCAGCAGCTTAATCACATAAACTACCTAAACCAGTAGGTCAATCACCTAAACCAGCAGCTCAATCACATAAACTACTTAAACCAGCAGGTCAATCACCTAAACCAGTAGGACAATCACCTAAACCAGCAGCTTAATCACCTAACCTATCTAAACCAGCTACTTAATCGCATAAACCTCCTAAACCAGTAAGTCAATCACATAAACTACTTAAACCAGTAGGTCAATCACATAAACCAGCAGGTCAGTCACATAAACTACCTAAACCAGCAGCTCAATCACATAAACTACTTAAACCAGCAGGTCAATCACCTAAACCAGCAGGTCAATCACCTAAACTACCTAAACCAGCAGCTCAATCACATAAACTACCTGAACCAGCAGGTCAATCACCTAAACTACCTAAACCAGCAGCTTAATCACATAAACTACCTAAACCAGTAGGTCAATCACCTAAACCAGCAGCTCAATCACCTAACCTATCCAAACCAGTAGGTCAATCACATAAACTACCTAAACCAGCAGCTCTAATCCACCCTAAACTTACATCCAAAACCTGCAGGTAAAATTCACTTAAAGTACCTAAAACCTGCAGGTCACTCTCAACTAACTACCTAATACTCAGATGCATCGCAATCACAAACTACTTAAACCAGTGTAGGTCAATCAACTAAAAACAGCAGCTCAAATAAACTTATAACATACCTAAATCTCACAGAAAGCTCAATCTCATTAAACTACCAAACCAGCAGGTCACCCAACCCAAAATCCACCTCTATACCTTTACAGACCGATTACACCTAAATTACCTATTAACTTTAAGCTGCGATACACCTAAACCACCTAAACTCTCTCTGCCTAATGCACCACTCAAACCAGCCTAAGGCCTTCAGTGGGATAACATAAATAACTAACGAAACTCACAAGCTCCTGATCACCCATAAAAATCTACTCTAAAACTTTCCAGGAAATGGATAATCCAGAACTACCTTAATCTACTAGCAGATAAATATACCGGCTACTTCCCTATACACCAGCAGGTACAATATATAAACTTACCGAAAACAACAGAAGAATAACTGAAATAACCTATTCCAGACAGGTCATTCTCCATTAACTACATCCTAATCTATTATTCAATAACCTATAAAACTAACCTATACCAGTGATCTATCACTCTTAACTTACCCTAACCAGCAGTCAATTCTCCCTCCTATTTATAAGACCGTATACCAGCAGCTCAATCACCTAATACTTCAGTAATCCCAGCTGCGCATTCCTACAGTTACTACTTAAACAGCTGAGTCAAGCACCTAAAACCAGATGTTCAGATCATCATATTAAATCATAAAACACAGCCTGACTTTAATCAGACTATATACCTTAAAACCAGTTAGGTCAATCATCACATAAACACGCAAGCAGCTTAATAACATAAATCTTACCTATACATGTAGGTCAATCACCTTAACCTGCTGAATCAACAATACAACCGAACTAGATCTTAAACCAGCCTACTTGATATCGCTATTATATAAACCGCCTAGTCCAGTAAGTCATACATAAATAACTTAGAACCAGTAGGTGAAATTCACCTTAACAAGAAGGTCTCAGTCACATTAACTACGACTGTGAACTGTGCAGCCTCCTTGAATCCACTTTTTAACTACTTTAACAGAGGTCAATCACCTTAACAGTAGGTCAATCACCCTAAATCTACATTAAACACAGGCTGACTTAATCACATAAGAATACCTACCTAAACCTAGTTGGTCATTACACCTAAACCAGCGCTTAATCACATAACCATTATCTAAACAAGGTACTTATAGCGCATAATATAACCTCCTAAACAGTAAGTCACATTACACTTAACTATCTTTAAACCAGTTGGTCTCAATCACATAAACCTGTCAGGTCAGTCACATACACTCACCTTAACCAGCAGCTCAATAACATTAACTACTTTAACCAGCTGGTGCAATAACCCTTAAACAGCATAGGTCATTACACATCACTATAACTATCACTAAACAAGCAGTCTCAATCCACATTATAATTAAACTATAGGAAAACACGCAGGTGATGTCGCTCAATCACCTAAATTACCTATAACCAGGGCAGCTTAAATGACATGAAACAACGAATACCTATTCTCAGTACGGTTTATACAACCCTAAACAGCAGCTCAATCACATTTTAATCTACTTTATAACCGGCAGGTCTTTCACGCCTTAAACCAGCCTAGTGTCAATCACTAAACTACCTAAAACTGCTGATTAATAACATATAAATAACCATTAAACTGCAGCTCTTTCTGACGCACCGAATATACTTACACCTGAATCCAGGCAGGTCAAATCACATTAATACTACCTAAACCTGCAGCCCGATTAAATCACTTAAACTACCTAAAAACTCTCTGTAGGTCAATCACCTTAAACCGCAGCTCAATCACATAAAACCTACTTAAACCATGCATGGTCAATCACCATAACACAGGTAGGATCATCTACACCTAAACAAGACTAGAATTAATCCACAACCTACATCACTGCTAATACCAGCTACTTAATGCATAATTAAACCTCACTAAACCAGTATGTCAATCACATAAAAATACGTATAACAACCCAGCGGTCAAATCACCCTAAAACCAGCATGGTCAAGTTCACATATAACTACCTTTTAAACCTGCAGCTATTCACATAATAAACTAATCTTAAACCAGCAGGTCATTCACCTAAACCAGCAGGTCCATATAACCTAAACTAACCCTAAACCAGCCTTGCTCAAATCACATAAGACGTAACTGAACCAGCAGGTCAATTCAACCCTCCCGAAAATCACCTAAACGACATGCTGCCTACTTAATCACCTTTAAACTATCTAAATCCAGTAGGGTCAATTACCTAAAACCTAGCGCTCAACTCAAGTAACCTATCCAAACCAGTAGGTCAATCACATAAACTACCTAAACCAGCAGCTCAATCACCTAAACTACCCAAACCAGCAGGTCAATCACATAAAGTACCTAAACCAGCAGGTCACTCACCTAAACTACCTAAACCAGCAGCTCAATCACAAACTACTTAAACCAGTAGGTCAATCAACTAAACCAGCAGCTCAATCACCTAAACTACCTAAACCAGCAGCTCAATCACAAACTACCCAAACCAGCAGGTCACTCACCCAAACCACCTAAACCTTCAGCCCAATCACCTAAACTACCTTAACTTTCAGCTGGATACCCTAAACCACCTAAACCTTCAGCCTAATCACCCAAACCACCTAAACCTTCAGCTGGATAACCTAAACTACCTAAACCTCCAGCCTGATCACCTAAACTACCTAAACTTTCAGATGGATCACATAAACTACCTTAACCAGCAGATCAATAACCTGAACTACCTAAACCAGCAGGTCAATCATCTAAACTACCTAAACCAACAGATCAATAACCTGAACTACCTAAACCAGCAGGTCAATCACCTAAACTACCTAAACAGATCAATAACCTAAACTACCTAACCAGCAGGTAAATCACATACACTACTTAAACTAGCAGGTCAATCACCTAAACCAGCAGGTCAATCACCTTAACTACCTAAACCAGTAAGTCAATCACATAAACTACTTAAACCAGTAGGTCAATCACCTAAACCAGCAGGTCAGTCACATAAACTACCTAAACCAGCAGCTTAATCACATAAACTACTTAAACCAGCAGGTCAATCACCTAAACCAGCAGCTCAATCACCTAAACTACCTAAACCAGCAGCTCAATCACATAAACTACTTAAACCAGCAGCTCAATCACATAAATTACCTAAATCAGCTGCTAAGTCACCTAAACTACCTAAACCAGCAGCTCAATCCCCTAAACTACCCAAACCAGCAGCTCAATCACATAAACGACCTAAACCAGCAGCTCAATCACCTAAACTACCTAAACCAGCAGCTCAATCACCTAAACTACCTAAACCAATAGGTCATCACATAAACTACTTAAACCAGCAGCTCAATCACATAAACTACCTAAACCAGCAGCTCAATCACCTAAACTACCTAAACCAATAGGTCATCACATAAACTACTTAAACCAGCAGCTCAATCACATAAACTACCTAAACCAGCAGCTCAATCACCTAAACTACTTAAACCAGCAGCTCAATCACAAACTACTTAAACCAGCAGCTCAATCACAAACTACTTAAACCAGCAGCTCAATCACATAAACTACCTAAACCAGCAGCTCAATCACATAAACTACCTAAACCAGCAGCTCAATCACCTAAACCAGCAGCTCAATCACCTAACCCAGCAGCTCAATCACCTAAACTACCTAAACCAGCAGCTCAATCACATAAACTACTTAAACCAGCAGGTCAATCACCTAAACCAGCAGCTCAATCACCTAAACTACCTAAACCAGCAGCTCAATCACAATCGACTTAAACCAGCAGCTCAATCACCTAAACTACCTAAACCAGCAGCTCAATCACATAAACTACCTAAACCAGCAGCTCAATCACCTAAACTACCTAAACCAGCAGCTCAATCACATAAACTACTTAAACCAGCAGGTCAATCACCTAAACCAGCAGCTCAATCACCTAAACTACCTAAACCAGCAGCTCCATCACAAAAACTACTTAAACCAGCAGGTCAATCACCTAAACCAGCAGCTCAATCACATAAACTAACTAAACCAGCAGCTCAATCACCTAAACCAGCAGCTAGATCACCTAAACTACTTAAACCAGCAGCTCAATCACCTAAACTACCTAAACCAGCAGCTCAATCACATAAACTACTTAAACCAGCGGGTCAATCACCTAAACCAGCAGCTCAATCACCTAAACCAGCAGCTCAATCACATAAACTACTTAAACCAGCAGGTCAATCACCTAAACCAGCAGCTCAATCACATAAACTAACTAAACCAGCAGCTCAATCACCTAAACCAGCAGCTCAATCACCTAAACTACCTAAACCAGCAGCTCAATCACATAAACTACTTAAACCAGCAGGTCAATCACCTAAACCAGCAGGTCAATCACCTAAACCAGCAGCTCAATCACCTAAACTACCTAAACCAGCAGCTCAATCACCTAAACTACCTAAACCAGCAGACCTCCTGTAGTCGGAGCTTCTGACTGATCAGGGAAAGCTGTTGTTCCGTCCCTCAGTGTCTCTACCTGCTGCAGGTGTGGGCGGGGCTTACCTGTCGGGGCTGTGGCGTGGGGTTCATCTGAGGAGGTGCTGAGGAAGCAAACACCACAGAGGTTGGCTGCCCAGGGGGGAACGATGGCTGCAAGAGGCACAGAGCAACCAGACATCAGTGAACGTGAGCTGACCTTAGCGCCGGCTGCTGAGCGCGGACTGTCATTAGCCCCCGGCTGCTGAGCGCGGACTGACGTTAACCCCGGCTGCTGAGCGCGGACTGACGTTAACCCCGGCTGCTGAGCGCGTACTGACGTTAGCCCCGGCTGCTGAACGCGGACTGACGTTAGCCCCGGCTGCTGAGCGCGGACTGTCGTTAGCCCCGGCTGCTGAACGCGGACTGACGTTAGCCCCGGCTGCTGAACGCGGACTGACGTTAACCCCGGCTGCTGAACGCGGACTGACGTTAGCCCCGGCTGCTGAGCGCGGACTGACGTTAGCCCCGGCTGCTGAGCGCGGACTGTCATTAGCCCCGGCTGCTGAACGCGGACTGACGTTAGCCCCGGCTGCTGAGCGCGGATTTACGTGAACATGGACTGACGTTTGCCCAGGCTGCTGAGCGCGGACTGACGTTAACCCCGGCTGCTGAGCGCGGACTGACGTTAGCCCCTGCTGCTGAGTGCGGACTGACGTTAACCCTGGCTGCTGAGCGCGGACTGACGTTAACCCCGGCTGCTGAGCGCGGACTGACGTTAACCCCGGCTGCTGAGCTCGGACTGACGTTAACCCCGGTTGCTGAGTGCGGACTGACGTTAGCCCCGGCTGCTGAGCGCGGACTGACGTTAGCCCCGGCTGCTGAGTGCGGACTGACGTTAGCCCCGGCTGCTGAGCGCGGATTTACGTGAACATGGACTGACGTTAACCCCGGCTGCTGAGCGCGGACTGACGTTAACCCCGGCTGCTGAGCGCGGACTGACGTTAACCCCGGCTGCTGAGCGCGGACTGACGTTAGCCCCGGCTGCTGAGCGCGGACTGACGTTAGCCCCGGCTGCTGAGCGCGGACTGACGTTTGCCCAGGCTGCTGAGCGCGGACTGACGTTAGCCCCGGCCGCTGAGCGCGGACTGACGTTAGCCCCGGCCGCTGAGCGCGGACTGACGTTAGCCCCGGCCGCTGAGCGCGGACTGACGTTAGCCCCGGCCGCTGAGCGCGGACTGACGTTAGCCCCGGCTGCTGAGCGCGGACTGCCGTTAGCCCCGGCTGCTGAGCGCGGACTGACGTTAGCCCCGGCTGCTGAGCGCGGACTGACGTTAGCCCCGGCTGCTGAGCGTGGTCTGACGTTAGCCCCGGCTGCTGAGTGCGGACTGACTTTAGCCCCGGCTGCTGAGTGCGGACTGACGTTAGCCCCGGCTGCTGAGCGCGGATTTACGTGAACATGGACTGACGTTAACCCCGGCTGCTGAGCGCGGACTGACGTTAACCCCGGCTGCTGAGCGCGGACTGACGTTAACCCCGGCTGCTGAGCGCGGACTGACGTTAACCCCGGCTGCTGAGCGCGGACTGACGTTCATTTCATTTTCTACTCACCCCCATGCTGAACAACACTCTGGAGTACTTTCTTGATATCTCAAATGCATCTGGAGATCTGGGAGGCTTCTTGCTGTCTGCTGACATTCAAATAATGGAGGTCTATGGCGCCCGAGGCAGAAAGGTCCATAAAAGTCCACAAAAAACGTGTCAATATTCCTCCATACTGCTCGTCCAATGTATTCCAAGTGTCCTGAGTGGGTAGCATCCAGAATTTACTCGAAACGAAGTCATTTAGAATGTTTTTAGAGCATAAACAGTAGTATATAGGATTTCCTGAAAGCGCGCACATGCGCGCTCACGACGCTACGGAAACCGCGGCAGACAAAACCAGATGAAAGTGCGCATTCAGCGTCTGCTCTGCCGATAATGCAAGCGTAGAAGAAGAAATGTGCTGTTTACCTGTGCAAAGAAAGAAACAACGAAAGAAAAATGTCTGAGGACTTCAGTGTTGAGGAAGAGCATGAGTTCTTTGCCGAGCTGAATGCGCTGGTTTGGTCTGCCGGCTTCCGTAGCGTCGTGAACGCGCATGTGCGCGCTTTCAGGAAATCCTATACACTACTGTTTATGCTCTAAAAACATTCTAAATGACTTCGTTTCGAGTAAATTCTGGACGCTACCCACTCAGGACACTTGGAATACATTGGACGAGCAGTATGGAGGAATATTGACACGTTGTTTGTGGACTTTTATGGACCTTTCTGCCTCGGGCGCCATAGACCTCCATTATTTGAATTTCAGCAGACAGCAAGAAGCCTCCCAGATCTCCAGATGCATTTGAGATATCAAAAAAGTACTCCAGAGTGTTGTTCAGCATGGGGGTGAGTAGAAAATGAAGGCTAATCATGTTTTGGGTGTACTATTCCTATAAGTGAGTGCAGGCTGACCTTATTCCCGGCTGCTGAACGCGGACTGACGTTAGCCCCGGCTGCTGAACGCGGACTGGCGTTAGCCCCGGCTGCTGGACGCGGACTGACGTTAGCCCCGGCTAATGGACGCGGACTGACGTTAGCCCCGGCTGCTGCAGCAACTGAAGCTAAAACAACGGGGGGGGGGAGCGTTTAGGAGCTTACCTGTGACAGACCAGGGGAGGGGGCAGGGTGGGGGGCGGTGGGGGGTCCCGTTATAGGCTGTGGTGCTTTATTCATTTCATGGGGTTCTTCATGGGGAGGCAGTCATTGACCAGAGTAGAAATCTAAAAAACAGAAGAGAATCCTCAGTCCTGGGAAAATTAAACTGACAAAAACTAAATAGACTCTGATTTGCTTTGATGGTTTTCCTTTAGGTCCAACGTGACGCTACTGCAGGAAAGTTCCAGAGATATTCCGAATGGTCTACACAGCCTTTAATTAGTCCCGGAATCAATCAACTAAAACCTACAAAATACAAAGAAGATGACGGGCCGGCGCTAAGATGGCATGGGGCCGATGCTTAGACGCCGCTTTGATGTGGCCAGCGCCAAAACAAAGCCGGCTTTAAAGCCGGATGTACACTGTGCGATTTTTGGGGCGGTTTTCCAGTCGTTCAAGAATCTTTCCATCGGGCCGACTTTCAGCCTGATTGGGTAGCGTACAGGGCGTAACGAGGGGCCATCAGCCTCTCACGACCATTGTGAGGTCGGGAGAAAATCAAACATGGTGAAAAAAAAAAAATCGCACATTGTAGGCTCGGCTTTAGATGATCCTAGGATTGGAACGAGGCTGGCGGTCGGACGAGGCTGGCGCTCAGACGAGGCCGGCGGTCGGACGAGGCCGGCGCTCAACACGCTCTTTTATCCTCTCAGGGTCGTTAGTGTAGAATAATATTAGAATGAAGCAGTTCTCATTTGGTCTAATTTCAGTTCTAATTTGGCCCATTTAGAAAAAAGATTAAATTTGATTAAACTAAATCAGTCTGATAAGATTCACAAACCCCTAAATCGGTTTAAGGTAATCTCCATCTAATCTAGAATGCTTTAATCTAGGTTTGAAGAGTCTAGGATCTAGAGTAGATTAAAGAATCCTGAGGAAGCTGGAAAGTGATGGAATGATCCTTTAGCCATAATCTGTAATCTGAAAGCAGCTTCAGATTCCAGCTTTGGAGGAGGGACAGGGTTAGCCTGGACATGCTAATCGTTAGCCTGTCCTTCATTACTAACACAGCAGCTCAGTTAGCTGATCAGTCAGAGGCACCACAGGGGGGCCGTGTCCTAATGGTGGTGCCCAGCTCTGGAGGAGCTTCAGGAGCAGCAGCTCAGGTGGGAAATTGTGATGTGGGAACAACGTCTTTGTTGAGAGGAAAAATAAAAGGTGTTGGACAGCACGCCATCAGCAGTTAGAGACAGACTGCCTAGATCAGGGGTCGGCAGCTCAAAGAGCCATATTGGACAAAAAAACAAAACATAAATCTGCCTAGATGTAAAAATGTAAAAGTCTGACGCCTCGTATGGAAACACGGCTCTAAGTGTTTTATCTACTATAGAAAATTACTATGTGGGTTTAAATATATAATAAACATTCATGATTAAATGTTTATCCTCGAGCAAATGTCACATAGCAGCAGGAGGTGAGGGAGGAGCCGTGAACGCTCCCATCACGCCGCCTAACCGCACACCGCCTAACCGCCCTTCACCGCGCGGTTTAAGTTTAGCTGCATTGATGAAATGATAGAAACAGGATAAAGGAATGTTTCTATGGTGGACGTGTTTCTGTTGGGAGGAGCTGATGGAGTCACGAGGAACCAAGCAGGAAGTGACATCAGAGCAGAGCTCTCTGACCCTGAAATCCCCCATCCCAGCGTTCTTTGGTGGGATTTAGATTTTTAGGGGAAAAAATGGAAGAAAGTTCCCATCCCTGCATCAGAGTGCCACCTGTTGGATCTGTGGACGGTTTTCCATCCTTTCAGCCAAACTAGCAGCAGGAGTTTGGAGATGCAATCTACTTCTTAAATCTACATTTGCTCTCCTCTAATTGATCCAGAAGTTCTGCAAACACCTTTTCTCTCCCTCCCATCTTGGTGATCGGCTGCAGATTTAGCCGTCCCTGGAAATGCCTTTCCAAATTTATATTTTTATTTTTTGCCAACCTCTCATTACCAAGCAAAAATGCAGGCAATGATAAATAAAGAAAATGATCCGGTCCTTCCTTTAAATGCTCTTCTCTCATCAGCTATCTTCCAGCCGCCGGGCTCTGCAGCGCTGGCTGCAGGTTATGACCTCTGACCTCTACGGCTATGACGCAAATTATTGTTTACATTTATTTATTATACAAATGTTTACAGCATTGGAAAACATCATTATTGTTTGACCTCCTGCACACCATATTAAAGCAAAAGAAAAAAAAACTATTTCACATATTTTTGAAAAAGCGCCAAACGGTGCCGTCTGGGGCCAAACGGTGCCGTCTGGGGCCAAACGGTGCCGGATGGGGCCAAACGGTGCCGTCTGGAGGCCGGATGGGGCCAAACGGTGCCGTCTGGAGGCCGGATGGGGCCAAACGGTGCCGTCTGGGGCCAAACGGTGCCGTCTGGAGGCCGGATGGGGCCAAACGGTGCCGTCTGGAGGCCGGATGGGGCCAAACGGTGCCGTCTGGAGGCCGGATGGGGCCAAACGGTGCCGTCTGGGGCCAAACGGTGCCGTCTGGAGGCCGGATGGGGCCAAACGGTGTCGTCTGGAGGCCGGATGGAATGAAGCTGCTGTCACTGAATCAGAGCCTCCAGGGACACATCTGGAGGACATCTGCCTGCAGCAGCAGCCTCCATTGAAGCGGAGCTCCAGATGCTCAGAGGGGAGGGGTGGAGGTCAGAGCAGGATCCACACTGAGCAGTCTGTGACATCTAGAAACCAAACATCTACTACTGCCTTCCTGATCACGTGACCTCTGCTGTTTCATCTTCATGTTCGCGTCTGATGGGAATCATTTCATCAAATCAGAGACTGTCAGAAAATGCCCACCCTGCCTCCAGCTGCTAGCTGCAGCCGGTTAGCTGCCGGTTAGCTTCCGTTAGATGGCAGCTGGTGATGCTGCTGGAACTGATCAGCTCCTCACAGCAAAACATGGATTATTAATCTGGTTACTGGATTAAGGAGTCGGACCGGCTGTATGCCGCGGTGCTAGCCTGTTAGCCGGGTAGCCCCAGATCACCCACACCGCCTTAGCTCCAATGCTAACTAGCGCTAGCTAATTAGCATTGGAGAAAGTCCCGCCATAGAGCCTTTTCCCGGGAAAACAAGCATGACACCGACATTCAACTTCCGCCCGGATACTTTAGGTCAACATGACGGGGAAGTTAAGGGGAAAAACTGGATGTTTGGAGCCAGAATGGAGCCGAGGGCAGCGGTTACCTTTCTCTCCTTGACTCCGCAGAGCCGGACGGACGGAAAGCTCACCGGAAGCCGGTAGCTACTACTTCCGGCCAGATCCAGTCACGTGGAAAGTTCCCAGCGAGTTACTTCAACTTTTCCTCATCCTGTTATTTAGTCCAGGATCGGGACTCAGAAAGTTACTTTATTGGTTTAAATTTTTTAAAGAATATTTAATTAATGTTAATTATATTATTTTTTTTTTTTTGTGACATTTTGTTTTGGTGAATTTAGCGCCACCTGTTGGTTAAACTGACAGCAGCTGATGTCCTGATGTAACCCTGCCTCAGTTCTATATAACCTGCTTCATGTCGCTTTGATTTCCTGTCTTATTAATCAATCAGCACATTTAAAAGCACAGCGCTGTACATAAAACAAGTTCAGCATAAATAAGAATAAAACAGACATAATAAGCAGCTCCAGCTCCATATAAAACTAGATGATAGTGTGGAAGAGGAGCTGCGGAGGACAGAGTTCTCCTTTTTAACACAAACTCCTAATGGACAATTAGCATCAATACGCCACTAATGTCCGTTCAATTGTCAAACATTCAAATGCTTTGATCAACAGCATCAGCTGCAGAAGATAGAAGCATAAAAAAAGAAACGTTCCAGTCTGACAGTAAAGTCATCTGAAACCCTCAGAGATGCTTTTTCCTTGAAGGGAATCCTGACTGAAACGGTTCGACGTCATTCTCCTCTAAAAACGAGAACAGCTGGTTGCAGACGACCTTCTCTAGTATTTTGGGAATAAGTGAGAGATGGGCCTATAATTCACGCAGACGTCTGCCTTTTAAAAAACCCCCTTCCAGGAAAGACTATGAACTTCCAGAATGGTTGTTCCAATGGTAGTGAGCATTGAACCAACATCTCGGGTGGTCAGCCAGGCCAACATTTCCCGCTAACGACCCCCTTTCAGAGACACAGACCAGTATCGGGTTCAAACACCCTGTCTACTATATTCTCTGTGTGTGTTGCTAAGTTTAAGGCCTTTTACTGAGCCACCAATAAGGCTATATACCAATGCAGTACAGTTGCTTCTGCACAGGCTAACAAAAAAACCAAACAACCCAAATACTAAGGAACGCGTTCCTCTGGTTCTATCTGCATGTTTTCTAAACTAAAACCAGGCTTTGTTGGGCTGCCTGATAAAACCTGGAACTAAATGCTATTTCTGACATTTGGAATGAAAAAACTTCCTGGATGGAAGAGAAACTCCAAAAAAAACAAAACAAAGTCCAGTGGATTGTTTAACTTATTGGGAATAACTATGACCTGGATGACTGAGAATCTTTAACATATCAAAACAAAAAACCTAAAAGAAAAATGCGTAACAGTTCCAGAAGAAATAAATATCAGTGTAAAGGAGTCGACCTTCACCTGCTCCTCCTTGTTCCACAGCAGAACTCCCTCCAGGCCAGGAAAGGCAGCTTCAGCCTCCCAGGCCTCATCATGGATGATGGAGGTCAGATTGGGACTACAGCCTTCAGGAAAAGAACTACAACATCCAAGCTTCCCTAAATGTGAGGAACGTTTAACTCTAAAGGGGGCTGAGCTGTACGGCCTGTCAGCAAAGGATTGTGGGAAACCGTGAAGCTCCTAGCTGTGGATAGGAACCTTAGGAGGTCTGTATGCTAAAGGAAGCATGATAGGAAGCATCCAACTCATCCAGCTGTATTCAGACAGACCTCTGACCACTTCCTGTTTGGCTTCATAGGATTCAGAAGGTGAGTGAATGAGGTAGAAAACCTGAATCTGTCTGGATGATCTGATTGAAGCGGATCTATAAGAGCAGCTGAGATGAAATCAACTGAGGCGACATAGAAAGTGAAATAATCTCAACCAAACTCATCCCTTTATTTGAACTCAAACTTTTACAACACAGTAACAAAAACCTAAAGGAAGAAAAGCCGGACAAGTTTCAATGCTGCAGCCACAGAACGCCGAGGATGACTCAGCATTAATCAGTGACCAATGAATGAAGACGATACAGAGGAGTGGCAGACAGGCTCTATATTACTGAACTGGTCCAAGAGTCAAAGAGCTGGCTCAGGTAGAACCAGGTAGAACCATCCGGGTAGGAAGGAGGGGGTCCCAGTTCTGCTCCTAGCAGCGCTCCATCCATCCAACGTTAACGATTCAGGCCACAGACCATAGACCATGACAGCCAGGGGCCCGGGGCCCTCTAGGTTTCGTAGTTGGGGTTCTTGCGGAGGATAACGAAGCCCTCCAGGATTGGCGTGACGGGGAGGTACTCCTCTGTGGCTAGCTCCGCCCTCTCGCCATGAGCCAGCAGCACAGGCGTGGTGTGAGTCTGGAAACCCGTGATGGCCTTCGGCTTCCCTGCTTGGCCGACGACGTCCACGGCCTGAGGACACAAGACGCTTTGGATGAGAATCCAGAGGACGGGGCCCCAGGGCCAACTGGGTTCTGGATTCTACAAGCTTTCCCAGCAGGGCTTACCTGTCCAACTCTGACTGAGACGGGCAGCGGTCGCAGCTCCTCATCGAATGTGACGAGCATGCGGGGCTGCATGGCCGCCACCAGGCCGTACAGGATGTAGTGAGACTTTCCCAGGATGACTGAAACACACAGCAGCCCCGTCAGCCCCCCCGTCATCAGGCCCCCCCCCCTGTCATCAGCCCCCCCCCCCCCCCCCGTCACCAGGCCCCCCCGTCATCAGGCCCCCCCCCCTGTCACCAGCACCCCCCCCCATCAGGCCCCCCCCCCCTGTCACCAGCACCCCCCCCCCCCATCAGGCCCCCCCGTCATCAGGCCCCCCCCTGTCGTCAGCCCCCCGTCATCAGGCCCCCCCCTGTCGTCAGCCCCCACCCCCCCCGTCATCAGGCCCCCCCGTCATCAGCCCCTCCGTCATCAGGGCCCCCCCCCCCCCCTGTCACCAGCACCCCCCCCCCATCAGGCCCCCCCGTCATCAGCCCCTCCGTCATCAGGCCCCCCCCCTGTCGTCAGCCCCCCGTCATCAGCCCCCACCCCCCCGTCGTCAGCCCCCACCCCCCCGTCATCAGCCCCCCCCCGTCATCAGGCCCCCCCCCCCCTGTCACCAGCACCCCCCACCCCATCAGGCCCCCCCCCCTGTCACCAGCACCCCCCCCCCATCAGGCCCCCCCGTCATCAGCCCCTCCGTCATCAGGCCCCCCCCTGTCGTCAACCCCCCGTCATCAGGCCCCCCCCTGTCGTCAGCCCCCACCCCCCCGTCATCAGGCCCCCCCGTCATCAGCCCCTCCGTCATCAGGCCCCCCCCCCCCCCCTGTCACCAGCACCCCCCCCCCATCAGGCCCCCCCGTCATCAGCCCCTCCGTCATCAGGCCCCCCCCCTGTCGTCAGCCCCCCGTCATCAGCCCCCCCCCCTGTCGTCAGCCCCCACCCCCCCGTCATCAGCCCCCCCCCGTCATCAGGCCCCCCCCGTCATCAGGCCCCCCCTGTCATCAGCCCCCCCCCCCCCGTCATCAGGCCCCCCCCCCTGTCATCAGGCCCCCCCCCGTCATCAGCCCCCCCCCGTCATCAGGCCCCCCCCCGTCACCAACACCAACTCACTGTTCTTGACGTCCAGGAAGGAGACGAGCACGGTGAGCAGGCCCGCCACGGCCACCTGGCTCATCAGCTGCCGGTCGCTGTGGTAGGGGCACAGCGTGAGCGTCCCTTTGCCCAGGTGAGTCAGACCCTGAGGAGCAGAAACAGCTGGGCCTCAGTAAGCGGTCGGTGGATAACGGCGAGCGGCTCCCTGGTCATCACTCACCTGCGCCAGGCGCACCATGAACAGGTTGTTGGGGTCTTTGGCGTGGTACTGGGCCAGCTGCCGCAGCATGGCCGCCAGGCGGGCGTTGTTTGTGCCTCAAGAGAAGAAGAAATGGGAGAAACGTTTCAGTGTGGAGTTCATGGCAGCGCCTCCCTCCCTCCCTCCCCCTCACCCCCCCACTCACCACTGCCCACCATGCCCATGGCGAAGATGGAGTTATGGGAGACCTCCGGGTCAGCGTCGTGGGAGAACTTGCTGAGGGTGTCCAGGATGTTGAGCCGGGGGTTGGACACGGAGATGAGGGCGAGGGCCAGCGGGACGGCCCTCCGCAGCGTGGGCTCGCCGTAACGCAGCTGAAAACAGAGCAAGGCTGAGAAACTAGACAGCGCCGACCTGAAGGGTCCTTAGATCTAGTTTTCTAGATCAGAACACCTAGAAACACTGACCAGGTGTCCAAATGTCCGCAGAGCCATTTCAGAACCAATCTCCTCCCCCATGGCGATCAGGGCGATGCCCAGGACAGCCACGCCCTGAGAGGACGACAGAAAGGAACTTCATCACTCCTCTTCCTCACACCTGCGTCTCTCTAAGGGACCTTTGATGAAGAGGAGCTGTGACTGTCACTTCCTCATCAACAGGAAATGACATCATCGGCTCCTTCAAAGGAGATCAAACAACCTGCTAACAGTTGCTCATCAACCACCTCCTGTCTGCAGCGTGGCTCATCTCTGACCTTTGACCCTCCTACCTGGTGAGAGCCCATGTCAGCCGTGTCCTTCTTGTCCTTGTCCTTCTTCTCCTTCTTGTCCTTGTCCTCCTCCTTGTCTTTGTCCTTGGCTTCGTAATGCTCGCTGCAGATGTGGAGAAGCTGCTGGACTTTCAGGACGTTCCCAGAACCTGGAGAGACGGCGGCGGGTCAGTGGGGGTGGGGGGGGGGGGCGCCAGAGGACGTTCTCAGCTCACCTGCATAACCGCAGATGTCCACCAAGGTGTTGGCGAAGCTGCGGAAAGGTTCAGGAACAACCTGCAGAGCCGCCAGGGTGGTCTCTATAGCCTCGCCTTTCCCTGGAGAAGAGAAGGACCTTCGGTTAGCCAATCAGCAAGCGGCTCAGTCGTCGTCATCATCATCATCATCACTGCGCCGCAGACCGAGGTGGTTGAGGCCCAGCCCCAGAGGCAGCCAGCGGGCATATGTGTCCTTCAGCTCCTGCTCGTTCTTCTCCATGATGGTCTGGACGATGGTGGAGGTCACATCTCCGTTACACGAGCCCACAGCAATCATGCCGCACGCCAGCGCCGTCACTCCAACCACCTGCACGGGTTAGAACAAAGGCTGTAATCATGGCGAGCGGAAGCACAGAAGTGATCTACAGCAGACCCACCTCCATGCTGGACTTGGAGTCGCCCATCACAGGAAGCAGCAGAGAGAGGACATCTTCTCTGTTGGAGCCGGCGTAGGCCAGACCCAGCCTGAAAGCAGAGACACGCCCACATGATGACATCATGATGACGTTAGGAGCAGCCTTCAGAGCGCAGCACTTACCCAAAGATGGCGCCTATCCTCATGACGTTGCTGTTGTGGAGAACGTAGTCAGAGAGCAGAGCCAGCGCCGGGTCACACTCGTTCCTTACCCCTGAGTTCACTATGCCGCAGGCCAGCAGGGCACCGGACTGCAGAAGAAGAAGAAGAGGTCAGGTGATCAGGCAGCGAAAGGTTCCGACAGCTCCTGGTCTGCAGGAGAAGCATTGATGGTTCTTCTACCTGCAGGATCATCGTTTGACTACAGAACCCGCAGCTAGTGGACCCCCCCCTCGCCCCGATGGGGCTCAGCTGGCAGGGCGCCCCCCCCTCCTGCCCTGATGGGGGGTTGCCATAGCAACAGGCTCCATGGAGCTGAGAAGGACACCTGGGTGGGTTCCACCTGCAGCTAGATGATGATGATCCTCGTGCTGCGTACCTTGATGTAGTCCTCAGAGGAGTAGAGGTATTTATCGATCTGAGTCAGGCCGCCGTCCACGTCCCACAGCAGGATCATCCCCAGAGAAGCAGCCGCACTCACCATGCCTGAGGAGGACAAATGGAGGCGTCACAGCAGCTGCAGCAGCTGAGCGTCTGGCAGCCATGTTCTGTGCGTGTTCCTACCGTGATCCTTGTTCTTGTACAGCCACTTGTTGCCGTCGTCTGTGAGCAGCTTGTCTTGTCCGAAGGCGGCGTTCACAAAGCCGTTCACAAAGGAGGAGGCCAGGTTCATCCGAGCAGAGTCCACCTGGGAGCCGCTGCCACCAAACCCTGCAGGAGAAAACATCAGCCGCTCAGAGAAGATCAGCGGGCTGCAGCCAGGCCTCCACAGATCAGGACTCACTGTTGTTCTCCAGGTGGGTTTTGTAGATGTCATCTGGCACTTTGGGCTCCATGATGTCCAGCTGGAAGAAAGAAAACAGTTTGGCGTGAAGCTCTGCAGGCGGGCGGCGGCGGCGACGCTCTGTCAGCCCCTTACCTCTCTGGCCAGGGCCAAGAAGTTGCTGTTGAGCTGAACGTTGGACATGATCTCCGTCAGGTCTTCACAGTCCTCCACGTCTTCGTTCAGCTCCAAAAAGACGCCGTGGCGGCCCAACATGAAGGCCATCTGCTTCTGGATGACTCTGCAAACCAAAGGAGGTCATTAGGAGCACGGAGCTGCGCAGGCGGAGCCTCACAGGAAGTCCAGCTGCAGCTCACGTGTCTTTGCAGGACGTGAAGATGTCCTCCACCAGCTCCATGTCGTTGAGCATGAGGGCCAGGCGCAGGGCCTCTGGGTAGCGGCTGAACTTCCTGAAGATGTTCAGGGCACACCTGAGCAGCGCAGAGTTCTCCGGCTCAGGAACGTAGCTCACACAGCTGGAGACAGGAGGCCGGTCAACATGAAGCCTCACTTTGGAGCAAAGCGTGGGAGAAAAGCTCCACAGACCTGGTGAGGTACAGGCAGACCTTCCCGTAGGCGTTCTCGTCAATGTAGTCCTCCAGCATGTCCAGCCTCTCGATCTCCATCAGAAGGTCGCACGCCTCGTGCTCTGCGTTGTGCGCCATGTTGTACGGAACGATCTCCTCCACCAGCTTCAGCAGAGTCTGCTGCTGGCTCTTGTCGTTCTCCTCCACCTCCTGCCACTCTTTGGCCACCTCACCTGCCAGGTGCCTAACAGACAGAGAGCAGTGGTGACCTTTGACCTGCTGATGATCTAGTCTGGTTATTGAAGCAACCTTCCTGACGAGCAGCTGGTTCATCTAAACCCAAAGAAACCAGCGCCGCCTTCATTCATGCATCTGTTCCTTCTGTTCTTTTAAACCTTCAATCCTTGCTTTGCAAAGACCCGCCCTCTTCTCTCTCTCTGATTGGCTGGATCATTCAGGTTTTATTGGTTGAGAACAGCGTCTGTCTAACACCTCGAATAAAAGTGGATCCTTAGGCGCTCTACCTGCTGCGGACATGAAGAACTGATGTCACAGAGCGAATCTGTAGAGATCAGAACCAGAGAAACTAGAAGCTTTATAAAGATCCACTGAGATGTGTTTGACATCACCATGACAACCAGAGGCAGAGAACCGCTTTCAGAACGGATGGTGATTGGCTGAAAGCTGCACATGGGAGGCGGGGATCCAATCAGCTGGAGGCGGGACTGAGGGACTTACCTGACGTACTCATGACCCCAGGAGGCCAGCTCCTCCTGGGAGCTCACCAGGCGGTACTTCAGGCACTCGCGTTCGTTGCTCATGGTCATGGCCAACACCGACACCACGTCCGCACAGAAACGCTGCAACGGAAAACACACACATAGGGTGAGGCCAGGGGACGGTGCTGCCTGGGTTAGACTCCCCTAGGGCTAGGGTTAGCCTAGCCTAGGCTGGGTGCTTCATTCCTCCATTCTCCCTCCCTCGGCGGTGAAACTGCAGCCATGTGACCCAGAGAGCAGACCAGGCTCACCTTGTTCTCTCCGGGGGCCATGCCTTCATAGATTTCCTTCAGCTTGGCGTAGTGCGGGCGCAGGAACTTCAGGGGCTTTGGGACGGAGGTCATGGAGGTGGTGGACGAGCGGATCTGTCTACGCAGTTCTTCTAAAGCTGGACGATACAAGGCCGTGTTCTTCTCCTGTAGAGAAATATGCCTTCAGATCCACAGATCCAGCAAGTGAACATGCAGAGCAGGAAGCAAGACTCACACTCAGCCTCTCCACCATCATCTCCAGGTCTTCCTGGAGCTGCTTGTCTTCCTCTGACTGAGACATGAGGACAAAGTTACAACCATTGGCTGTGAAACATCAAAGACATTTGAACAGAAAAAATAAAGCAGTAAAACAATTAGTTGGTAAAATAAGGTTTAAAAAGTGTAACAGAGTTTATCATAAACAGCCTGATTCCTTATTATTCTGCTAATCAACTCTATATAGATTCCATGGCTGCAACTAAATCTGTCAAACTCTGCATCTAAATATGAAGCAACTGTGAAGAAACGCTCCTCAGACCAACCAGAGAGGTTTCAGCAGACACTGTTCCAGCACGGCGGAGGAGGAGGAGCCCTGATTTCAGCCTGTATACAACTAGCTTATGAAAAAATATAGAAATGTACATCTGTGTCTGAACCGGCGCCCCACAGGACCGGCCAGCTAGCGCAGCAACCCCATCCCGTTTTCATTCCATTTCCAAATCTTTGCCACGTACAGAATGAAGATGCTAACTATTATCCAGACAGAGAAACTGTCCTAATTAGATTGAAACAGCATCAGGCAGCCATTAGCAGGGTGTAATTGGTGTTTAGACTCACATCTTCAATCATAACTATCCTAACATGGACAATTTCACTCATTTCTGAGATCTTCAAAACACACAGCTCTTACAATAAATCTATGTTCCATATTTCTATAGCGGCTGTTTATCATGGAGAATGATGGAAGGAGAGATTGAAGGATAGAAGCTGAGGTGGTGATGGATGGAGGTCAAACACAGGCTGATGGATCCTTCTAGGTCAGGGGTCACTGCGCTAGCTGGCTGCTCATCAACAGTCAGCAGCACAGACACCCTCACCTGGACTGGAAACACCACCTCACTGGTCCAAAGGGCCCAGAAGCACTTGGACTTCCTGCAGAGGATGTATGTATTTTGGACCTTGGCGTCATGAAAAATCTCAGAGTGGACCTCTTTAAGTTCTACCTGAATACCCCTGTACTAGATGCTCACCACTCCAATCTTTAATCTGATCATGTAGTATGTATGTAGCAACACGCAGTATATATCACGTAGTATAATAGTTTATTTCATACAATATATATTCTTGTAGTATAATATAGCTTATTTCATGCAGTATTCACACAGAGAGCCATGTAAGAGTGAAGCACACAGATTGAGGTATTTAAATGTTCTCTAAATGTCTTTATTGTCCCTCAGTGGGGAAACTGAGTCTCTGCATTTAATTCCTCCTCATTAGATGATTTCCGGTCAGTCAGGTCGAACCTCAGCATTAAAAACATCTATTTAAACAACCTGATATCATTTAACTGAAGGAAGCCTCGCTCTGTGTTATGAAGCGCTGGGTTAACTGCTGTGTCATACAGCACAGCCCGCTAGCTGCTAGCACAGCCCGCTAGCTGCTAGCACAGCCCGCTAGCTGCTAGCACAGCCCGCTAGCAGCTAGCACAGCCAGCTAGCTGCTAGCACACGGAGCTGGCTAGGCTAACGGCAGCGAATGACGCTGAACTTTGCTCATTTCTCCATTTATGGCTCTTGAACCTGTCGGCGCGCGCTAATATATTTGAGTAAAGTTTCAACCAAGCAGACTGAATGCGCCTCAGAGGCAGTAGTTAGCCCGCTGCACCCCGCTGACCGGTGAACCGCGGTGACTAAGGCAAATACCTGCTCCCAACACCCACCTCCTTCTAAGCCCAGTTTCAATGAAACATTCCCAGACTTACCAATTCCTGTTCCTCTTTCTTATCTTTGTCTTTCCCAGAGGACTGTTGTCCCTTTTCCTTTTCTTTATCCTTGTCTGTCGCCTTTTCTGAAGGCTTGTTTTCTTTCTTTTTTGGATCTTCCATGGTGGCAGCTAACGGTTAGCCTGAGGAGACCGGAGACTAAGGTTGACTTCTTCTGATGAGAGGAAACTCTGCGTGTTTCTCTACAGCGCCCCCTGGTGTCTCATTGATTATGCTACTTCAGGTTACATAAAGAGTGTCGGAAAATATCATTGGCGGTTTATCTCTAGTTCCCCCTCCATAAGTAACGTTTGCAGCGAACATTTTTCTTAAGATTTGCTTTAAAGACGGAGAGTTAAAAGTTTTTCTCGTTTTTTTCAAACATTTATGATATAACCGCATTTATAACATTCTCACATATAACATTTATGATATATGATATAACAGCTGATAATTCCTATGGATTTGGGCGGTCCATGAAGTATCCTGTAGCTATTCATGTGACTGGACTTGAACGGGTCACATGCTTCAGGCTGTTGCTGTGGATCCATCATGGCTCTTCGGTGTGTGGCTGCGCTCAGCCTGCTTGCTGTGGCAGCAGGTCGCTTCCAGGGATTCAGGAGAGGGAATGTGCTGCATGATCCCCCCCAGGGGGCTGAGTCTGAGGAGCTGTGGTTCACTCAGAGACTGGATCACTTCAACGGGGCAGACAGCAGAGTGTGGAAGCAGGTAAGTGTTGAGCAGTCAGAGGGCTGTCAGGTGTATCTGTAGAGCTTCCACTCACTACTTCCAGAAGTATTCACACCTTGGAAGAAGTTGGGTTTGGATGAAAGGAAGTAAAACTTCCAACAATTTTACCAAATGATAATCTTTCAGAAATGATCTGATTAGTGAACTGATTCACTTTATTTCAGTATATTGTGAAGCCTCAGCGGTTTGTCATAAGTTGTAACTTCATACAAACTGAATATTAACTGTCCCCTGAAATCACTCTCACAGTGAAACATGGTGGTGGCAGCTTCATGCTGTGGTCTGATTTGATGGAGTGAGTTACTGTTGGAGGGCGCCGTAGACCCCAGAGCGGGGCATGGAGCCCAAGCAGAGTAGATGAACATGTGGTCCAGTCCACAGCAGCTCCCTGTCCAATAATAGACTAGAATCTATCGAAGTCCAAACCTCTGAAAAAAGCAGAAAAGTTGGAGCCTGGCGTGGCTGAAAAACGCACCTCATGCTTTTCTGATGTTTATTTGTGTAAATAGTGCTGCGTCCACGTCCTTCCCACGCCTCTGGAGGGACCGGACCAACCAGGAGCTGAACGGGTGCCGATAGTTTGGCTTGGCTCTGTTTTCATCTATCTCCATGTTTTCTCTCACAGAGATACTTCACTAACGATGCCTTCTACCAGCCTGGAGGCCCCGTGTTTCTGATGATTGGTGGGGAGGGCCCTGCTAACCCCGCATGGATGAAGGAAGGCACCTGGCTCACCTACGCTAAGGAAGTGGGAGCCCTCTGCTTCCTGCTGGAGCACCGTTTCTACGGGAAGAGTCACCCCACGACGTAGGCCAATGGTTAATGTTCAGGTTCCAGGGGTCGCCTACACGGTGCCCGTGGGCATCAAGGGGCCCCCTGGAACCGCCTGGGGGGCCGACAGCACAGCTCCCCAGAGGGCTAAGTTTGAAATGTTGCTGCTTTTTCAATCACGCCAGCATCTATAGAGATTTAAAATAACAATATTTAAAAGAAACATTGAATCAAAGGTCAAAGGTCAGTAGTCCTTTCTATGACTCTTAGTCTTCAAAAGGTCGGTAACCTCTGGTCCAGATGATTCGCCTGGAGACACTATTTGCTAAACATAGAAATATAGAAATGTCTCCTCTGCTGCGTGTAGATCTATCACACCAGTTCAGGATGGATGGATTCCCATTCACTGCTTCTCTATTCACTTTATTTCTATGGCTGTATTTTACAGCACATCATCTCAGGTTGTTTTCCTGAGATCATTTTAAGTTAATTACCTGCAGGAAATGATCCTCCTGGATGAACTGGAGTTGATGACATTTGTCTGGATTCAGTCCTTGATTCTTCAGACAATCCTCCCAAGAAAGTTAAAAAAAAACGAGTCCAGTCGATTGTTTTTTAACTTTCTTGGAATGACTTTGACCTGGATGACTGAGAATCTAAACCAGGATAGTATTCAGCAATCCCTCACATTAAGCATGCTTGTAGCGACAGTGGAGAGGAAAAACTCCCTTTGAACAGGAAGAAACCTCCAGCAGAACCAGGCTCAGTGTGAGCGGCCATCTGCTGAGGCCCACTGGGGTTCAAGGAGACAGAAGCAGACATAGAAAAAGAAGCATAGATACAAAAGGCAACTGTCAACCAGCTCCACAGGCGGCCCCGTCCAGGAAACACACAGCCAGGCAGACGAGCTCCGAGCCAGCTCCCATGTCAGAGGATGAAGAGAGCACATCCAGTTAGTCACAGTCAGAGAAACAGGACTACACTGGAAAACAGGCCAAGCTCCAACATCTAGAAACAAAGGTGTTGATGGCAGCAGCACAGCTGATATTTCTCTCCAGGATGGAGTCACAGCCAAACAGGAACAGACCAGATGAAGCTACTATGAGAAAAAGCAGAGAGAGCAGAACGTTAGAGATTGAACTAACAGATTCTGCAGAGTGGGAGAATAGAGATAGAATGAAGCAGAATGATGAAAAAGGGGTCCCTATGTCCTCCAGCAGTCTAAGCCTATAGCAGCAGAACTATAGAAATAGCTCAGGATAACCTGAGCCACTCTAACTAGAAGCTTTATCAAAAAGGAAAGTTTTTAGACAGGGTGTCTGCCTCACGGACTAAAACTGGTAGTTGGTTCCACAGGAGAGGAGCCTGAGAACTAAAAGATCTGCCTCCCATTCTACTTTTAGAAGTTCTAGGAACCACTAGTAAACCTGCAGATTGAGAGCGAAGTGCTCTGTTAGGAACATAAGGAACAATCAGATCTCTGATATCAGATGGAGCTTGGCCATTTAAGGCTTTATATGTGAGAAGAAGGATTTTAAATTCTATTCTGGATTTAACAGGAAGCCAATGAAGAGAAGCCAGGATAGGAGAGATATGATCTCTCTTTTTCATTTTCATCAGAACTCTGGCTGCAGCATTTTGGATCAGCTGAAGGCTTTTAACTACAGTTTGTGGACTTCCTGATAGTAAAGAATTACAATAGTCCAGCCTTGAAGTAACAAATGCATGGACTAGTTTCTCAGCATCACCCCTGGACAGGAGATTGCTCATTTTCTGAAGTATGAATCCAGGCCAGATGGCAGCATTTGTTCTTTTCTTGCTCTGGAGAGAGAATAAAATCAGAAGTTTGATGTCAGTATATTTGTTCTGGTAATGAAATCTTTGAGGGAATCATTTCTCTGCTCCTCATGTTTTTCTCTGCTTTATTTATCCACTTAGCAGAAACGTTTTCTCTTCCATTCTCAAGCTAATCAAAGGTGGCAGCTAGATTCTGCTTCTACAATGAAAGATTAAATCATTTTAAAGCTTTCAGGACCAAAAAACTTTGTTGAAAGGATTTTAGAAGAAATGATTCCAGGTATAGAAGCGCCTGATGTGACGGAGTATCATGAGGCTTCGTTGACTCAGAGGTTAGTGAATAATTACAGGGAAAGATGGCGGTAGGAGGAGGGAACCATGACTGGTGATGCATCTCTGCAGTTATTTAGTTCTGCTGGCTGCAAACATCTGAGCTTCATTTCCAACTTTATGGAAGATTTTAAATCCTTTATCATTTTTATGCTGCAGCTTCTATGTCTTTACAGCCCCGTTTAAACGACGGGCGTCCATGTTCAGATTCTAACTGGGATTAATTACAAAATGATTTTAGAGTTAAACTTGTAAACATGTAGTTTCTAAGCTGTACCACTAGGGGCAGTCCTGCATTGAGCCTGATGCCTGCTTGACTCAGTTTCAGGAACATCGAACCATAATCTGATGGTTAACATCTCTGTTCTGTAAACTGGTTCATACTGGGAAGCCCTGCTGTGCTACGATGATGGACCCAGGGCCAATCAAAGCTTTTATTTTGAAAGGAACTCAGGAAGTGTTAAACAAACATGTCTTCTCCTCCTTAAATGGTTGACTTTCTCCCCTTTCATCCATTCAGGGACCTCAGCACGTCCAGTCTGCGCTTCCTCAGCAGCCGCCAAGCTCTGGCTGACCTGGCCCACTTCCGTACAGTGATGGCGGACAGCCTGGGGCTGAGCAACAGGAAGTGGGTGGCGTTCGGGGGGTCGTACCCGGGGTCCCTGGCTGCTTGGTTCAGGCTGAAGTTCCCCCACTTGGTTCATGCTGCCGTGGCCACGAGCGCACCACTGTTGGCCACAGTCAACTTCCCAGGTAGGAGGGGGGGCATACAGGAGGCCAGGGGGGTGGAGGTGAGACGGGGGGGGTGGGGTGGGGGGTGGGGGGTTAACTGCTTCCTCTTATTTATTTATTTATTTTTCCCACATTTTATTCTCACTCCACTATTACCAGTACAGAGCAACAGAATTATCTCAGCATTTAACCCATTCCCCCGGGGAGCGGTGGGCTGCCGTGGTGCGGCGCCCGGGGAGCAGTGCAGCTTCCAGGGAGCAGCGGGCTGCCATGGTGCGGCGCCCGGGGTGCAGTGGGCTGCCGTGGTGCGGTGCCTGGGGGGCAGTGTGGCGCCCGGGGAGCGGTGGGCTGCCATGGTACGGCGACCGGGGAGCAGCGGGCTGCCATGGTGCGGTGCTTCGGGGGCAGTGTGGCGCCCAGGGAGCAGCGGGCTGCCATGGTGCGGCGCCCGGGGAGCGGTGGGCTGCCATGGTGCGGCGCCTGGGGAGCAGTGGGCTGCCATGGTGCGACCCCGGGGAGCGGTGGGCTGCCATGGTGCGGTGCTTCAGGGGCAGTGTGGCGCCCAGGGAGCAGCGGGCTGCCATGGTGCGGCGCCCAGGGAGCAGCGGGCTGCCGTGGTGAGGCGCCCAGGGAGCAGCGGGCTGCCGTGGTGAGGCGCCCAGGGAGCAGCGGGCTGCCGTGGTGAGGCGCCCAGGGAGCAGCGGGCTGCCATGGTGAGGCGCCCAGGGAGCAGCGGGCTGCCGTGGTGAGGCGCCCAGGGAGCAGCGGGCTGCCGTGGTGAGGCGCCCAGGGAGCAGTGGGCTGCCATGGTGAGGCGCCCAGGGAGCAGCGGGCTGCCGTGGTGAGGCGCCCAGGGAGCAGCGGGCTGCCGTGGTGAGGCGCCCAGGGAGCAGTGGGCTGCCATGGTGCGACCCCGGGGAGCGGTGGGCTGCCATGGTGCGGTGCTTCAGGGGCAGTGCGGCGCCCAGGGAGCAGCGGGCTGCCATGGTGCGGCGCCCAGGGAGCAGCGGGCTGCCATGGTGCGGCGCCCAGGGAGCAGCGGGCTGCCGTGGTGAGGCGCCCGGGGGAGCGGTGGGCTGCCATGGTGCGGCGCCTGGGGAGCAGTGGGCTGCCATGGTGCGACCCCGGGGAGCGGTGGGCTGCCATGGTGCGGTGCTTCAGGGGCAGTGTGGCGCCCAGGGAGCAGCGGGCTGCCATGGTGCGGCGCCCAGGGAGCAGCGGGCTGCCATGGTGCGGTGCTTCGGGGGCAGTGTGGCGCCCAGGGAGCAGCGGGCTGCCATGGTGCGGCGCCCGGGGAGCGGTGGGCTGCCATGGTGCGGTGCTTCGGGGGCAGTGTGGCGCCCAGGGAGCAGCGGGCTGCCATGGTGCGGCGCCCAGGGAGCAGCGGGCTGCCATGGTGCGGTGCTTCGGGGGCAGTGTGGCGCCCAGGGAGCAGCGGGCTGCCATGGTGCGGCGCCTGGGGAGCAGTGGGCTGCCGTGGTGCGGCGCCCGGGGAGCAGTGGGCTGCCATCGTGCGGTGCTTCGGGGGCAGTGTGGCGCCCAGGGAGCAGCGGGCTGCCATGGTGCGGTGCTTCGGGGGCAGTGTGGCGCCCAGGGAGCAGCGGGCTGCCATGGTGCGGCGCCTGGGGAGCAGTGGGCTGCCATGGTGCGACCCCGGGGAGCGGTGGGCTGCCATGGTGCGGTGCTTCAGGGGCAGTGTGGCGCCCAGGGAGCAGCGGGCTGCCATGGTGCGGCGCCCAGGGAGCAGCGGGCTGCCATGGTGCGGTGCTTCGGGGGCAGTGTGGCGCCCAGGGAGCAGCGGGCTGCCATGGTGCGGCGCCCGGGGAGCGGTGGGCTGCCATGGTGCGGTGCTTCGGGGGCAGTGTGGCGCCCAGGGAGCAGCGGGCTGCCATGGTGCGGCGCCCAGGGAGCAGTGGGCTGCCATCGTGCGGTGCTTCGGGGGCAGTGTGGCGCCCAGGGAGCAGCGGGCTGCCATGGTGCGGCGCCTGGGGAGCAGTGGGCTGCCGTGGTGCGGCGCCCGGGGAGCGGTGGGCTGCCATGGTGCGATGCCTGGGGGGCAGTGTGGCGCCCGGGGAGCAGTGGGCTGCCATGGTGCGGCGCCCTGGGAGCGGTGGGCTGCCATGGTGCGGCGCCCGGGGAGCATTGGGCTGCCATGGTGCGGCGCCCGGGGAGCGGTGGGCTGCCATGGTGCGGCGCCCGGGGGGCAGTGTGGGGTTAAGGGTCTTGCTCAGGGCCCCAGCTCTATGCCTCAGTTAACGGTTTAAGTCCATCAGCTAAAGGCCGCTCCACGGAGCTCAGTGGAGCGTAGCTGCTGCTTCTCCTCCTCCTCTTCCTCAGTCTTCATCATGGATCAGACGTCTCTGCAGCAGTCACCTGATGGGAGTCGGATCGTTGGGGGTTCATGTTAGGCTCAGCCAGTGGGCGGAGCTTCAGCTGCTGGTTTCCTCCTGCATAGACCTGCTCCCAGCCACACGCCGCCGCCTCTGACTCACTGTGGCCTGAAGGAAGCGCATCGATGTTCAGGCTGACTTGTTCCACAGTTGGCTTCAGACGCTGGTGCTGAGTCGTCCGTCTGCCCTTTGACCTCCACACTTCCATGGTTGTAGATTTCCCTCCTGGTCTGGAGCTTAGAGGAAGCTGCTCAGATCGTCCCTCCCTGGAGCCTTTCAGTTGGGCCTGGATGCCAGCAATGATTCCCTTCTCTCTGCTTTTCAGAGTACCTGGAGGTGGTGTGGCGTTCGCTGGCCTCAGAAAGTGCAGATTGCCCCGTGTTGGTGAAACAGGCTTCAGATGCCCTGGCGGAACGTCTGAAGGACCCCAAAACCTTTGAAAACATCACCAAAGACTTCAAGTAAAACCTTTTAGCATGTTGGGTCTGAAGCAGCTTCACCTGCTCTGTTTCTGTCACGTTTTCCTCTCATGCTGACATCATGCTGCTGGAATGTAAGCAGACCAATCACGTAGAGCTGCTGTGTTCGTCGCCATGCTTGTCTCACATCATCTCAGCGGTTAACTGACTGTTGGAAGGACTCGCAGCTTCCTTCTCTTCACATTTTTATCTCTGTAGGTCTGAAGGAGAAGAAGAGCTTCCAGTAGTTTGATGCTTTGGATGATTTATACAAATAATCTTCATTCTAATCCCGACTTTTGATGAAAGATGAATCTTTCACAGGTTATTAACGTCGCCTTGATGGGTTAGCTGAGTTTAAACTATCCAAACATGCTGAGGAGGCTCATAGATCTAGATGAGGTAGATCTGTGTGGGAAGGATGAATGCTTAAGATGCTCCCTGACCTCTGACCCCTCCATCACTATATAGTGAACTTCATAGTGAACTCAGTTAACTGACTCTTGGGTAAGATAATCACTGCACTGATCTCTATTTATTCACTGGATTGCTGATAGGCTGTTGGTAGTACGGGCTGCAGTGAAGTCACCAGCCGCCATATTGGTACTCGGTTAGGGGCTAGGGGACAGGACAGGAGTTAGGGGCTAGGGGACAGGAGTTAGAGGCTAGGGGACAGGAGTTAGCAGTTAGGAATTAGCGGTTAGAGGCTAGGGGACAGGAGTTAGCAGTTAGGAATTAGCGGTTAGAGGCTAGGGGACAGGAGTTAGTGGTTAGGGGATAGGGGACAGGAGTTAGCAGTTAGGAATTAGCTGTTAGGGGCTAGGGGTTAACAGTTAGGGGTCAGGGGTTAGTGGTCAGGGGTTAGTGATTAGGGGTTAGCAGTTAGTGGTTAGGGGCTAGGGGTTAACAGTTAGGGGTCAGGGGTTAGTGGTCAGGGGTTAGCGATTAGGGGTTAGCAGTTAGTGGTTAGGAGCTAGTGGTTAGGCGTTAGGGGTCATGTTGTACGTTCAGAACAGCCCGAGCGTTCAGGTTCGGGTTGAACCTTGTCCATACCTGATCTCTGTGGCGGTTCAGCCCAGTGGTTAACTGCCAGGTTAGGTCACGGTCTGCAGGCTGCAGATGATTATCCCCGCCTTCTATCCTCCATATTCCCGCCAGGAGCTCGCTGTCCGTCTGCCATCGCGCTCTAACCACCGTCTCCTCTGTTTTAGTGACTGAGGTCAGACCTGAGGTCATATAAAGCGTGTTAGCTCAGCCGTCATGGGAAGAGGAGAAGATGATGCAGACGTGTCCAGCTTCCTGTTCCTTGTCCAGACGGGATTTTAGTCTCCATAGAAACTAAATCTACCGTTTCAGTGGAAGCTTCCAGACTTATGATGGAGACGGATCCGTTCACTAGATGAACGTTCTGTTCATGAAGCGTCCGGCTTCCTGCAGCTCAGTGACTGCGGCCATTAGAGGAGGTCACAGAAGGAGGAGTCTGAAAAACCACGTTTACTGCATTTTCTCCTTCCCTCCTCTTCCTGCTCCCCCTCCTTCTCTCCCCCCTCCTTCCCTCCTCTGCTCCCTCTCCTCCTCTGCTCCCCCTCCTTCCCTCCTCTTCCTGCTCCCTCTCCTCCTCTGCTCCCCCTCCTTCTCTGCTCCCCCTCCTTCTCTGCTCCCCCTCCTTCTCTCCCCCCCTCCATCTCTCCCCCCTCCTTCCCTCCTCTTCCTGCTCCCCCTCCTTCTCTGCTCCCCCTCCTTCTCTGCTCCCCCTCCTTCTCTCCTCCTCTGCTCCCCCCCCTTCCCTCCTCCTATGCTCCCCCTTCTTCTCTTCCCCCCTCCTTCCTTCCTCCTCTGCCCCCCCCCTTCCCTCCTCTGCTCCCGTCTCTCCTTTCCCCTCCTCAGATTGTGTTCCCCGCTGCAGATCCAGTCAGAGTCTGACTCCGCCTACTTCCTGGAAACCCTGGCTGGGAACTTCATGGACGTTGTCCAATATAACGAAGACAACCGAGGATTCGAGGTGAAATTCAGAGTTTTCTCCTGATTCTGAACTGTTTTGGTTGATCTGTGTCATTTAACCAAGCAGTGGATTTCCTGGACGCTGATGGCAGAAACATGGAGGATAGCTGTTTCCATAGCAACGTTTATGCACCTGAGGCGCTGATGGTTCTGGTCCATGTGGAGAAGAAGCTGGTTTTGTTGTGCTCCAGAGGGGACGTTCTGGGGGGGGCAGCTGCAGTCTAACCTGCTGGGCTCTGGGTCCTGGTGGCGTACGGGTTCTGATGGTGATCAGAACATTATTAACAGGTTCTAGTCCAGCAGCTGATTGGCTCCTGGGAAAGGCCCTCCTCTCCCACACTGTGTGTGGATCCATGCACTTCATGGAGCTCTGCCCAGCCCAGGAACTAAACCTAATCAGGAACTAATCTCATATCTTCCAACTTTGACACCTTGGACTGTTGGCAGCAGCTGGAAGAGTCACTGACCTCTGAACGTCTCGCAGAGAAATACCAAAAATGAACAAAGATGAATCATAGAGATTTAATTTCTGTAATTTAGTTGGTTTTAGATGATCCCATTTCAGCTGCCAGTGATTCCTGCAGCATATGGCAGCTCTTCTGGCCCTCAGGAGCCCAGGGGCCTCTCTGCTAAACGCTGCAGCTGTTCTCAGTTAATGGTCCTCAGAGAAGATGCAGCCATAACAGAGCAGCCTTGGTGTCCTGGAAGCTGTGGCCTTGATAAGCTTATCATGGTTTTTCCAAAAGAAAATCTAAAATCAACCCTCTGGACTTTGTTTCCAAGTCTGAAGACGTTTCTCTTCCATCCAGGAAGATTTTTCAATCCAAAATGTCAGAAATAGCGTTTAGTTCCAGGTTTTATCCAGCAGCCCAACAAAGCCTGGTTTTAGTTTAGAAAACATGCAAATAGAAACGGATGAACGGGTCCCCCCCTTTGGAATGGGGGTCGTTAGGCTTCTTTGTTAGCCTGCAATGCCCCATACCTGTCTATGTCTCTGAAAGGGGGGGTCGTTAGAGGGAATTGTTGGCCTGCAATGCCCCATACCTGTCTAAGTGTCTTAAACCCCTCTTTATCTTGGTTCAGATGCTGAGCAAAGCTCTGGGAAACGTCTCCCCCGTTTCTATGTCAGGTTTCAGTGAATGTTCAGACTGCCAGTTTCCTCCTCTGAGGGTTTTCCTCACCCCCCCATCTTTTCTCCCCTTCCATCGCCTCTCTGTCCCCTTGCCGCCTCAGTGAGACGTGAGTCCGGTTACCAATAAGCCGATGTGAAAAAGCAACAAAGACTCTTTGGTCTCTCTGGTTTCCTGTGGCTCTGAGCCAAAGAGACGCCTGTGAAGAAATGAGGAGCAGTGGGGCGTGGAGCCCACAGCGTCGCCTGACAGGCGCAGCTTCCCGGCACAGCAGGCGGGACGTGGAGCGGGCCACCGGGTTTTAGGTTCTTCTGAGGAATGTGTGGAAAAAGGAGGCGTAACCTGATCAATGGGTTATCGCTCCACCGCAGCTTATTATGGTCTGTAGCTTCTAGAAGATTTACCAGCACCTCCTGTTTCCATGACGATGAAAAAAAAGACTTTTTTTTTAAATCTGTTCTCAGTTTAGTCTCATTATTTCCAACCAGAGTGAAACTCTGACCTTCTCACTGCAGCCAGCATGGACCATCCATCCATGCCGGTCAGTAGGCGGGAAATCCTCAGTCCTACTTTAGAAGGACTGAAGAGAAGACGGGAGAAATGTCTTCTGTTCCTCCTTCGGCCTTTCATGTACTCCACTCAATCACAAGCTGACGCTGGCAAGTTGCAGCAAAGCCACGCTGCCCTCCGACCACAGTAGGCAATGAGGCTCAGCTATGTTGCCCTAAGACACAGCGACACTGAAAGCTGGAACCAGGGCTGGAACCGACAACCCTTTGGTTGCTGAGCAAATTCCTGCATCTAACACCATTAAATTAACCTGTTTCCTCTAGATTCTCCTCCTCTATCCTATTGATGATGATGATGATGATGACGATGATGATGATGATGAGGAATAAAACGTTGAGGAGGTTGTCCCAAACATAACTTTTCATACCCTTTACCATGAAGCAGCAAGTGAAGCTGAGCTCCATCTGGCTTCCAAGGATCATTCTTCAGATGTTTCTACAACCTAACGGGAAACGGCTGAGTGGACCCAGACCAGCTGTCTATAAAAGGTCCCACATCAGACGCTGATGTCAGAGAGCAAACAGCAAGCACGGGGTCAGAGGAACTGTTGGTATAAACATCTCTGCTGCACTGAAGATCCAAACGAGGCCGCTGGCCTCCTCCACTTTTCACTAGCAGAAAGTTGGAACCAGCTGGACGATAGGAGGACCTGAAAAAAAGATGGAACTTCTTGGTGTGAATATCAGGCATCATGTTTGGAGGAAACCATCCAGCTGTAATCAGCAGCTCATCCCTTCAGGGAAGCACGGTGGTGGCAGCATCATGCTATGGGATGTTTTGTCAGCATCAAAAACTGTCAGAATAAGAGGAATAGAGCAATGAACAGAGACCTCCTAGATGGAAACCTCTGTACCTCAGAGTGACTGAGCCAAAGAATGGATCAGAACACCTCTGGGAATATTCCGGAGGGACCGAGCCAGAACCCGGGCTTTGGTCCAATTAAACGTCCAAATTGATCTAAAATGGCTGCACAGACGTCTCTCTAATGGCGCTGAGATGTTGTGCAGAGAAGAACCGTCTACTTGAGGCATCAGGTTCAGAGAGACCAGGCTGGATAAGATCGGCTTTAAACCAAAGCTGTGAAGACTTTTAGTTTTTTTCTCCGTGGACCATTATGGGCTGCTGCTTGTTTGATCTAGAGGACAGACATGTATTTAGTCCCATTTGGAATAAGGCTGGAACAGAACGGAATGGGAAAATTTCAGCGCTGTGAATACTTTCTGGATGGTCCAGTAGAGCTCTGGACATAAATCTTTAACATCGGACGGTGGTTTAATCAGATGCTGCAGCTTCCTGCTCCTGTGCTCATCTCTCTAACCAGCGCCTCCTTCAGGAAAGCAGACAGATTTCACTCCAAATATTTCCATCATCCGCCCTGTTGGAACTTTACTACGACGTTTGAAGTAAGTATTGATATTAACCAACCGACTCTCTCTGTCCACCTGCACTGTTTTACCTCAGGGGGTTCAAGGCACCAATGTAACCATCAAGGTGCTGTGCGGCGTAATGGGAAACACCTCGATGGGAGATCCTTACAGCCGCTATGTTGCTGTGGCCCGCCTCATGATGGACACCTTCTCTATGAAATGCCTGGACAGCAGCTTCAATAACTACGTCAGAGACATGACCAACACGTCCTGGGATGGGCCGGCTGCGGAGGGAGGTGGGTTTACTGAGACCTACACTTTAATACTCATATTACATCACATTAAAACATTTATGTATCTTATTGGAACTTTCTCACAGCGAGTTATTTCTTTTTTTTTTTTCAAATGAAAGTCTGATTACTGTCGGAAGGTCGGAACTTTTCTGAACATTTCTCTTCCTGCTTTGCACATTTAGAGACAAAGATGATTGACTGTTACCTTACCCTGACAACCTTTATGCTTGTTGGCAAGAAATGTTGCAAACATATTCTTTTAATGACCGACTCTCTACCTTAGCTCTAGGGTTAGATGTTAGTGGCCTACTCTCTACCTTAGCTCTAGGGTTAGATGTTAGTGGCCTACTCTCTAACTTAGCTCTAGGGTTAGATGTTAGTGGCCTACTCTCTAACTTAGCTCTAGGGTTAGATGTTAGTGGCCTACTCTCTACCTTAGCTCTAGGGTTAGATGTTAGTGGCCTACTCTCTGCCTTAGCTCTAGGGTTAGATGTTAGTGGCCTTCTCTCTACCTTAGCTCTAGGGTTAGATGTTAGTGGCCTTCTCTCTACCTTAGCTCTAGGGTTAGATGTTAGTGGCCTTCTCTCTACCTTAGCTCTAGGGTTAGATGTTAGTGGCCTTCTCTCTGCCTTAGCTCTAGGGTTAGATGTTAGTGGCCTTCTCTCTACCTTAGCTCTAGGGTTAGATGTTAGTGGCCTTCTCTCTACCTTAGCTCTAGGGTTAGATGTTAGTGGCCTACTCTCTACCTTAGCTCTAGGGTTAGATGTTAGTGGCCTTCTCTCTACCTTAGCTCTAGGGTTAGATGTTAGTGGCCTACTCTCTGCCTTAGCTCTAGGGTTAGATGTTAGTGGCCTTCTCTCTACCTTAGCTCTAGGGTTAGATGTTAGTGGCCTTCTCTCTACCTTAGCTCTAGGGTTAGATGTTAGTGGCCTACTCTCTGCCTTAGCTCTAGGGTTAGATGTTAGTGGCCTACTCTCTAACTTAGCTCTAGGGTTAGATGTTAGTGGCCTACTCTCTACCTTAGCTCTAGGGTTAGATGTTAATGGCCTTCTCTCTATCTTAGCTCTAGGGTTAGATGTTAGTGGCCTTCTCTCTACCTTAGCTCTAGGGTTAGATGTTAATGGCCTTCTCTCTACCTTAGCTCTAGGGTTAGATGTTAATGGCCTTCTCTCTATCTTAGCTCTAGGGTTAGATGTTAGTGGCCTTCTCTCTATCTTAGCTCTAGGGTTAGATGTTAATGGCCTTCTCTCTACCTTAGCTCTAGGGTTAGATGTTAATGGCCTTCTCTCTATCTTAGCTCTAGGGTTAGATGTTAGTGGCCTACTCTCTGCCTTAGCTCTAGGGTTAGATGTTAGTGGCCTACTCTCTAACTTAGCTCTAGGGTTAGATGTTAGTGGCCTACTCTCTACCTTAGCTCTAGGGTTAGATGTTAATGGCCTTCTCTCTATCTTAGCTCTAGGGTTAGATGTTAGTGGCCTTCTCTCTACCTTAGCTCTAGGGTTAGATGTTAGTGGCCTTCTCTCTACCTTAGCTCTAGGGTTAGATGTTAGTGGCCTTCTCTCTACCTTAGCTCTAGGGTTAGATGTTAATGGCCTTCTCTCTACCTTAGCTCTAGGGTTAGATGTTAATGGCCTTCTCTCTATCTTAGCTCTAGGGTTAGATGTTAATGGCCTTCTCTCTACCTTAGCTCTAGGGTTAGATGTTAGTGGCCTTCTCTCTACCTTAGCTCTAGGGTTAGATGTTAGTGGCCTTCTCTCTACCTTAGCTCTAGAGTTAGATGTTAGTGGCCTTCTCTCTACCTTAACTCTAGGGTTTGATGTTAGTTGCCTTCTCTCTACCTTAGCTTTAGGGTTAGATGTTAGTGGCCTTCTCTCTACCTTAGCTCTAGGGTTAGATGTTAGTGGCCTTCTCTCTACCTTAGCTCTAGAGTTAGATGTTAGTGGCCTTCTCTCTACCTTAACTCTAGGGTTAGATGTTAGTGGCCTTCTCTCTACCTTAGCTTTAGGGTTAGATGTTAGTGGCCTTCTCTCTACCTTAGCTCTAGAGTTAGATGTTAGTGGCCTTCTCTCTACCTTAGCTCTAGGGTTAGATGTTAGTGGCCTACTCTCTACCTTAGCTCTAGGGTTAGATGTTAGTGGCCTTCTCTCTACCTTAGCTTTAGGGTTAGATGTTAGTGGCCTTCTCTCTGCCTTAGCTCTAGGGTTAGATGTTAGTGGCCTTCTCTCTACCTTAACTCTAGGGTTAGATGTTAGTGGCCTTCTCTCTATCTTAGCTTTAGGGTTAGATGTTAGTGGCCTTCTCTCTACCTTAGCTCTAGGGTTAGATGTTAGTGGCCTTCTCTCTACCTTAGCTTTAGGGTTAAATGTTAGTGGCCTTCTCTCTACCTTAGCTCTAGAGTAAGATATTAGTGGCCTTCTCTCTACCTTAGCTCTAGAGTTAGATTTTAGTGGCCTTCTCTCTACCTTAGCTCTAGAGTAAGATATTAGTGGCCTTCTCTCTACCTTAACTCTAGAGTTAGATGTTAGTGGCCTTCTCTCTACCTTAGCTCTAGAGTTAGATGTTAGTGGCCTTCTCTCTACCTTAACTCTAGGGTTAGATGTTAGTGGCCTACTCTCTACCTTAGCTCTAGGGTTAGATGTTAGTGGCCTTCTCTCTGCCTTAGCTCTAGGGTTAGATGTTAGTGGCCTTCTCTCTACCTTAGCTTTAGGGTTAGATGTTAGTGGCCTTCTCTCTGCCTTAGCTCTAGGGTTAGATGTTAGTGGCCTTCTCTCTACCCTAGCTCTAGGGTTAGATGTTAGTGGCCTTCTCTCTACCTTAGCTTTAGGGTTAGATGTTAGTGGCCTTCTCTCTGCCTTAGCTCTAGGGTTAGATGTTAGTTGCCTTCTCTCTACCTTAGCTCTAAAGTTAGATGTTAGTGGCCTTCTCTCTACCTTAGCTCTAGGGTTAGATGTTAGTGGCCTTCTCTCTACCTTAGCTCTAGGGTTAGATGTTAATGACCTATTCTCTACCTCTCTCTCTCTCTCTGCCACAATATTCTGCCCAAAGAATCTAAAATAAACTATTTTCATACACTGTCTGTGATTTTCTGTTTTGAATGTCTGAGCTTGAGGAAGATTTCTAAAATGAGAAGCAGAAAAAACAAAAGTGATATTAAAATGTTCTAACTACAGCCAAAGTGATGCATAAAAGTCCAATTGGAAGGATTTAGGGTTATTTTAGCCAAAAGACATGGGTGTGGGGATGTGGTTTTAGCAATTAAGTGAACCAAGACTTGGGTGTAGCTGAAAGTCTTTTTTTAGGCAGGAATAAAATAAGAAAACACTGTTAGCTGCTGCAAAACCTGAAGGGTAAAGTAGAAAAACATCTGAGATTGCTCAAGAGATGACATTTAGACCTGCATGTTGGTCATAAAGTAAAAACCCATCTTAAAAGGAGTAGCTTTTGTTTCACTGTTTCACAGTCAGAGTGGAGAGTTCCTCACTCATGTTGAAGGATAGACTTCACCTGAATAACTTAATTGTCTTTTCTACATTTTTTTAATGTTAGACTCTGGACCATAGCTCTAAAAGAAAGAGAAAGCTAATGGAATACTTTCAATTCAGTGCATAAATACTTTAATGCCAAAGGGAAATAAGATTTTGTCACACAGAAGTTTGTGTAGTCAGTCACCCATCACAGGTCAGGCGAGCTATCCAGGGTGTACCCCACCTCTTAGTCATTGCATTGATATCCTCTCCATGGGGCTGACTGTGCTAGCTCAGTCTGTAACCTCAAAACGACCTTGCAGGGCTTCTTCAGCTTCCTGGGACCATCTTTTTACAGTTCTTTTTAAGCAGGTAATCTCTTATAAAGTGGCTTAAACTCTCAGCAAGGTTGTGATCTGATTTACCTAGAGGAGGTATTAGGGTTAGATGTTAGTGGCCTTCTCTCTATCTTAGCTCTAGGGTTAGATGTTAGTGGCCTTCTCTCTATCTTAGCTCTAGGATTAGATGTTAATGGCCTTCTCTCTACCTTAGCTCTAGGGTTAGATGTTAGTGGCCTTCTCTCTACCTTAGCTCTAGGGTTAGATGTTAATGGCCTTCTCTCTACCTTAGCTCTAGGGTTAGATGTTAGTGGCCTTCTCTCTATCTTAGCTCTAGGGTTAGATGTTAGTGGCCTTCTGTCTACCTTAGCTCTAGGGTTAGATGTTAGTGGCCTTCTCTCTATCTTAGCTCTAGGGTTAGATGTTAATGGCCTTCTCTCTATCTTAGCTCTAGGGTTAGATGTTAGTGGCCTTCTCTCTATCTTAGCTCTAGGGTTAGATGTTAGTGGCCTTCTCTCTATCTTAGCTCTAGGGTTAGATGTTAATGGCCTTCTCTCTATCTTAGCTCTAGGGTTAGATGTTAGTGGCCTACTCTCTGCCTTAGCTCTAGGGTTAGATGTTAGTGGCCTTCTGTCTACCTTAGCTCTAGGGTTAGATGTTAGTGGCCTTCTCTCTATCTTAGCTCTAGGGTTAGATGTTAGTGGCCTTCTCTCTATCTTAGCTCTAGGGTTAGATGTTAGTGGCCTTCTGTCTACCTTAGCTCTAGGGTTAGATGTTAGTGGCCTTCTCTCTATCTTAGCTCTAGGGTTAGATGTTAGTGGCCTTCTCTCTATCTTAGCTCTAGGGTTAGATGTTAGTGGCCTTCTCTCTATCTTAGCTCTAGGGTTAGATGTTAGTGGCCTTCTCTCTACCTTAACTCTAGGGTTAGATGTTAGTGGCCTTCTCTCTATCTTAGCTCTAGGGTTAGATGTTAGTGGCCTTCTCTCTATCTTAGCTCTAGGGTTAGATGTTAGTGGCCTTCTCTCTATCTTAGCTCTAGGGTTAGATGTTAGTGGCCTTCTCTCTATCTTAGCTCTAGGGTTAGATGTTAGTGGCCTTCTCTCTATCTTAGCTCTAGGGTTAGATGTTAGTGGCCTTCTCTCTATCTTAGCTCTAGGGTTAGATGTTAGTGGCCTTCTCTCTATCTTAGCTCTAGGGTTAGATGTTAGTGGCCTTCTCTCTATCTTAGCTCTAGGGTTAGATGTTAGTGGCCTTCTCTCTACCTTAACTCTAGGGTTAGATGTTAGTGGCCTTCTCTCTATCTTAGCTCTAGGGTTAGATGTTAGTGGCCTTCTCTCTATCTTAGCTCTAGGGTTAGATGTTAGTGGCCTTCTCTCTATCTTAGCTCTAGGGTTAGATGTTAGTGGCCTTCTCTCTAACTTAGCTCTAGGGTTAGATGTTAATGGCCTTCTCTCTACCTTAACTCTAGGGTTAGATGTTAGTGGCCTTCTCTCTATCTTAGCTCTAGGGTTAGATGTTAGTGGCCTTCTCTCTAACTTAGCTCTAGGGTTAGATGTTAATGGCCTTCTCTCTACCTTAACTCTAGGGTTAGATGTTAGTGGCCTTCTCTCTATCTTAGCTCTAGGGTTAGATGTTAGTGGCCTTCTCTCTATCTTAGCTCTAGGGTTAGATGTTAGTGGCCTTCTGTGTACCTTAACTCTAGGGCTAGATGTTAGTGGCCTTCTGTGTACCTTAACTCTAGGGCTAGATGTTAGTGGCCTTCTGTGTACCTTAACTCTAGGGCTAGATGTTAGTGGCCTTCTGTCTACCTTAGCCCTAGAGATAGATGTTAGTGGCCTGTCTCTACCTTAGCTTCAAAGAGAGAGCTTGTGATTTCCTAAAGCCACTCTGGTACTTTGGCATAACTTTTCGAATCCATCCTGTCAGTTTAGGCCATCCTGTGGGCTTTCTCCTGTTCATTAATCTGAATGACTAAAAGGACAGTGGTCATTATAACATTCAAGCTAATATTCAGACTACATTCTCTGTGTTGTTGCTGCCTGTTTTTCTTCTGTTTTTACTGAGTGAATATGCAGCAGTGTTTATTTTTGCTTATCTGTTGTCAGGGAGACAGTGGGTCTACCAGACCTGCAGTGAGTTTGGATTCTACCAGAGCACAGACTCCCCAAACCAGCCATTCACAGGCTTCCCTCTTGGGTAAGTGCAGCACATAGTGTTTCTGCCTAATAGGGTCATGATTATGATTCAGTACAGTGCACATTCTCACCCAATCGGCTTTAATTACGTTCACATCATGCACTGTTTCATATATTCCTCTCTGGTTTTAGAAAGTCGTTTTGTTGTTGGAGAAAAACATACATAACTGTTTTAAGTCTTTACCATTTGCTGTGTAATCCACAAATAGGGTTAGTAATTTGTCTTAATAGTATTTTATGCAGCAGCAAATTCAAAACAAAATATAAGATATTCATTAAATGGAAGGAAAAAATGTTCACAGTTTTCTTAAATCCACCTACAGACGTATAGTTTTAAGGATTCATGAAAGCTAAATGCAGCAAATGACATCAAAGTGTCATGATCTGCTCCTCTGGGTTAGTTATGTTTTTCTGTATTTACTAATAAAGTTTATATCACCTTTGAATCACTTCTTAGCTTAATCTTTCCTCATTGAAAAGGAAAGGTTAAACTAAACTTTTCATTTTATGTTATCTCCTGTTGGAGCTCTATTGTGCTATGGGCATTTTGAGGAGAAGGTGTTTTTATTTTCTTCCCACATCTGAAGAGTTGCTTGGTTGTTCAGTGAAAGCTAACAATAGCAGCTGCTAACAGCTGTCTCCACTGGGTCCCCCCCCCCCCCCCCCCCCGATCACAGCCTAGCTTCATGGCAATAATGTGGCTCTGCATCCTGTTCTAGATGTTTTTTAGGTTCATGGTTTTAACAGAAGAATCAGAGGAATTTATGCCACAGGCGTAACTTTCTGAAGTACTGGTATCACCCACACCAACTCTGGCCTGGTGGGGACCGTCCCCCCCAATAATCTCTGCTTTTTTCCCCATTTCCGCTCATTTACTTTAGCCAAAGTTTAGAGAGTTTGGTTGCAGCTAACTGCCATCAGAGCGTTTTGACTCTGTGTTTTTTTCCCTCTCTCCCGTTGCTCCTTTGTCCCGCCTCTCGGTGTGACATCATCAGATCTGTCGCTTTGACATCATCAGATCTGTGCTTCAACTGGCTGATGGTTCAACCACCCAAACCAATTCAAGACGATGTTCATCCGTGTTTCCATTATAGCATGCTAAGCTAGCTCCAACAGTGTTCCCCCTCTGATGTCACCATGGAGACGGCTTTTTCCAGCTGTTCATTGGAGTGCTGCTGTGGAGCTACTGAATGTAGGATATTTGGATTAAAATGAGCCTGTTTGGTTCCTAATAACTCAGAACAACCTGGTTTTTCCTGCTGCAGAATTCAGAATTACATGAAATCAATATTGCTTCATCAATACTTTCTTTCTATCTAAAAAAACAAACAAACATGCATCCTCTTCCTTCCTGCTCACCATTATGCACTTACTAGTGTTAGTCATTCATATAGATGCCTGTAAAACACATTGAAGCCTAAAGAAGTACGGCGGGATTTCCCAGACACTGGATCTCTTTAATTTCTTGTATTTGCCTGAATTAAATGCAGTTATCAAGTGAAACAGTGTGCAAGATTCTACAACATCAGTGCTGAGGAGGTGGCAGAAGCTGTGGCCCAGACCAACGAGTACTACGGTGGCTATAACATCCGCTCCAGCAGGATAGTGTTCCCCAACGGGTCCGTCGACCCCTGGCACGCTTTGGGAATCACTCAGGACATCACAGCTGAGCTTCCTGCCGTCTTTATTAAAGGTGAGCCATGATGATGGTGTCCTCTTTCAGCTGTTTAGAGGCTCAATCATTGCATCATGTTTTTAGCATCTTCTGTTTCCTTCGCTGAAGACTTTTCACCACTAACCTGATAGTGAGTCAAATACCAGCACAGTAGGCAGACTCTTCAACCGGAGCTGTGGAGCTCCTCCAAAGTAACAGTTACGGTGGTCCAGTCAGACCATCCCTTGGGAGCGTTGCAATTAATCCTGATTAAATGCTGAAAATAAATCCCACAGATTGACTCTACTTTAGGTGACGAGGCAGAAGAGTTCTTTTGCTTAAATAAACCATATTTTCCTTTTCTGCTTTCTGTGTTTTATCTCATCAAATCCCAGAGAAAAGCGTTGATGTTTGTTGTCATTATGTGAGGGAAAAGTTAAAGGGGAGGAACATTGATGGTAGCTTCCTCCAAAGCTAAGACTCCTTTTTATTTCCATTCTTTGTCCTTAATGATGTTCAGATTCAGCTCAACTCTCCTCAGCCTGTGATTCCTGAATGCGGAGCCTCTGTGGGATTAATGCAGTTTTGTTTCTTGATCCAGGGACGGCTCACTGCGCCAACATGTACCCAGCGAGGAGCCAAGATCTTCCACAGCTGTCTGAGGCTCGAGATCACCTCCTCCTGCTCCTCCAGCAGTGGTTGAAGCGATGAGCGTCTCTCTGCTTAAAGAAGCAAACGCATCGATCCTGATTTCTGAAATTAAGAACCAGTTTCCTTTCACTGCTGCCAAATTTTAAGCTCCTTGAAATCTTGAAATGCGTCTTTGCACAAGTTGAGAAGTTTTTTGTTCTGAATGAGTTCAAGCTTTGATTTAATAAAGTTTTTTTTTCTTATTGATACCAAGTTGGAGATATTTTTACATGTGTGATTTTTGTATTGTGAAGGTGTTGTGCTCCTTAATGCTAATCGCACTCTGGCCAGCAGGGGGTCAGATGGGGGAGGATGTCAGACAGCATCTCCCCATGGTGATCCATCCAGTCAGAGCTTAAATCGTCCAAGCTAACCAACCTCACAGAGAATTTCAGTAGCTTTCCAGACACCGATTATCACCAAGTCTGTGGAAACCAGCAGAGCTGATTCACCGTTCACTGGTCCAGCTGCTGTTGCAACAGGAAGTGGTGAGACTGAGGCAGCAGTTTAGAGCCTGGAACAGACTCACTCCTTGTATGTGATCGGGTTACGTGTCCAGCTGGCCTGCATGAACGCGGTCCTGGTCAGGAAATGCTCAGCATTATCTGGTGTGCTTAGGTTTTTATAATAACACCACCAGGACCATGAAATGTGGGAATGTGGTGCTGAGCAGCTCTGTGGGATTCTACAGCACCTCTTCCCCCTTAGTCTGACCCTGGAGACACTTCCAGGGATGTGGAAGACCTCCTGCCTGGATCCAGGACCAAAGGAGTCCCTTTGGGCGCCTGGGGCTTCGGGTCTCCCGGCGCTGGACTCAGTGCTCTGGGGGGGGCACCTCTTCGGCTCTCCACAACCGCTATTGAGCATTTTTTCTATGGATGAACTTTACATGCACAAGTTCACCATCACAAACAAACTACAGGTGCTCGGCTCCAGGAGATCCACTTCCAAACAGAAAGCCCACATTCATATCTTCAGGTAACACAGAGTACATGTCAGACTTAAAGCTACAGTGTGTAATTTTCAGCGACATCTAACGTCCAGACTGCAGACTGCAGCAACATGAACACCCCCCCCCCCCCAACAGTACGGCGAGCGTTACGGGACAAAATGTCTTCCACGACGTCCGCATCACCTACCTTCTCAAGTGATGAGGTTTGTTTACATAGATAATTTTACAGATAGTATTTCATTAGTCTGTGTAGGGTATAGATTTCATGTAGACTTAAGATAATAAATATACTCGTTATTTTTTCTACATCGTTGCTTTGCATGGTGATATAAACAGACGAAGTAACTGTAGTCATTAGTTTAACAGCGAGATTGTGTTCGCTGGAAGAATATATATTCCCCGTTTACAGAGTCCAAGTCTTGTTTGTGGCACGGGGGTTACAAGGCGAGGAAGAGGGCGAGGAAGAGGGCAGAGAGGCCGGCGTGGGCGTGCAGCCAGGGCCAGGCGAGGGAGGGGTGCCAGCGGGGTGACTAGAGCAGAGGAGGAAAGGCTTGAAGATCTCCAAAGGAGCCGGAGAGAAGTAACCGAGGTATATATCCAGAAAATTATTTTACAGAAAATTACTGAATCATTACCTGTGAAACGTCAGGGACGTTGCTGAATAAGTATACTGGAGAGTAACAGCATCATCACGCAGCGTGTTATTGTAATGGACGATATCGCAATCGCTAGTTTGTTGGCTCTGCGCTGCCGTAGCGCAAAGATGTCTGCCTCCATGGCTGCGAGACCGCTCCTATGTAATTATAAATAACGAATTCTAAGGCAACGCAAATATTAAGGTTAAGAGGCTGAGCTCGTAGATGATGATAAATAACACAGTTATGTATAATATATTACATTTCTGACTGTATATCCCTGTAATTATTACACACTGTAGCTTTAATAATATAACTTTAGCGATAGTTTCAAGGTGTTGCTTTATTGTATATCTCGTTCCGTGTCTTTCGGTTGTGCTGTTCTTTTTTCATCTTGTTCCAGGTGATGAAGCAGACTGAAAATGTTTTGTTATTTTCTCCTTTCGATCTCCTCTTTCTTTCATCTTTTCTCTTTTTTTTCCTTCGGTTTTTCTGCTCTATTTACATTGCAGTGTTCATATAAACTGTAAAACTCCCTGCATAATTATAATAAAGCAATTTACATGCATGAAACAAGTGGAGCGGTATGGCGATAGAGTCTGATCTCCTCCTCCTGACTCTGTTCTCCAGGTCAGCTGTAGACAGACCTCTGAAGAAGATCTTTCCTTTTTACAGCATCAACATCTCCAGCAGCTGGATGGAGAGAAAAACTGATGAGTTTGAACATTAGATTTTCCTTCAGGATCAATAAAGTATTTTTGAATTCAATCATCTTGGACTGATTCATTCTTTCTGTCTTTGTCTCTCATCTTTTCTTCATGTTTGTTTTTACTTCCTGGTTATAACCGTTAGCCGAGCTCTGGCTCCACAGTATCTGAACATCCTGAAGTCCTGCTGAGAACAGGAAGCCCTGAATCTCAGTCACAAACAGATAAATTCACAGACTAACGTTGTCCTGTTGGTTGGGTGATGAATCTGGTCAGGTCTGCACTACAGTTAGGGTGATAATATTACCCTGCCACTCATGTCTGTTCTAGGTGTTCTACCTCTTTGCAAACGGAGCCGTTCACACGTCTATGTCTGGTATGAACACAGCTTTACCTTCAATAACGGCCCTATTTAAAACATAAAAAGTAGAAAAAAAAACTAGATTATTTGATAAAGTCTTTGCCAAACTATCAGACTGAGCCGTTTTAATCATCTGGTCCAAAACTAAAACCTTTGAAACCCCACATATCATCATTTTGGTTAATCCACCGGCTTGTTTAACTAATCCTAACCTCTCGGTGCGTGAAGCCATCTTCTCCACGGTGGAGGTTACATCTCACCGTAAATAAAAGATCTTTTGGTTTTATGGAACATTTTTTATGTGAAGTTTCTTCAATAATTTCACTTTTTGAACTTGAATGTTAAAAACTAAATTAACTCTTTGGTCTATTGTAATTCATTGGGTTGCAGCTGTACAATAACACTAAACATGTAAATTAAAAGTTGGATTTAAAAAAAAAGCTTGTGTTATGTCATAACACTTATTCCAAATTTTTTGAAGAGTTTCAGTCTGGCTTTAGAGCTCATCATAGCACTGAAACAGCTCTGGTGAAAGTCACTAATGATATTCTCATGGCCTCAGATAATGGACTTGTATCTGTGCTCGTCCTGTTGGATCTCAGTGCTGCATTTGATACAGTTGACCATAATATTCTTTTAGAAAGACTTGAATATTTTGTTGGAATTAAAGGAACAGCTCTAGACTGGTTTAAATCTTATCTATCTGATCGAATTCAGTTTGTTCATGTTAATGATAGATCTTCCTCATGCTCAAAGGTTACCTGTGGAGTACCACAGGGATCAGTGCTAGGACCAATTCTCTTTACTTTATACATGCTCCCAATCGGTAGAGTTATTAGACAGCATGGGATTAATTTCCACTGTTATGCTGATGATACCCAGCTATATCTGTCTATAATCCAGATTAAGCTAACCCATTACATAGATTACAGGCATGTCTGAAGACAGAAAAACCTGGATGACTCTTAACTTTCTGCTTCTGAATGCAGATAAAACAGAAGTTATAGTCTTTGGACCAGTCTTTGAAAAAGAAGCTGATTGTTGAGTCACTTCATTTGGATGGGATTAAACTGATTTTTAGATAATAAAGTAAAAAATCTTGGTGTTGTTTTTGATCAGGACCTGTCATTTAAATCCCGTATCAAAGAGGTTTCTAGAATTTCCTTCTTTCATCTGAGGAACATTGCAAAAATTAGAAATATCCTGTCCAAGGGTGATGCTGAGAAACTAGTCCACACAAGTGTTACTGTTTACTGGACTATTGTAATTCTTTACTATCAGGAAGTCCACAAACTGTAGTTAAAAGCCTTCAGCTGATCCAAGATACTGCAGCCAGATTTCTGAAGAAAATTAAAAAGAGAGATCATATCTCTCCTATTCTGGCTTCTCTTCATTGGCTTCCTGTTAAATCCAGAATAGAATTTAAAATCCTCCTTCTCACATATAGAACCTTAAATGGCCAAGCTCCATCTGATATCAGAGATCAGATTGTTGCTTATGTTTCTAACAGAGCGCTTTGCTCTGTGAGTAATTTCTAAAAATAGAATTGGAGGCAGATCTTTTAGTTATCAGGCTCCTCTCCTGTGGAACCAACGACCAGTTTTAGTCCATGAGGCAGACACCCTGTCTACTTTTACAGTAAGGGTAGGCCTAAAAGTTTCCGTTCAGGTTATCCTGAGCTATCTCTCTGGTTATGCTGATATAGGCTTAGACTGCTGGAGGACATAGGCACCCCTTTTTCATCCTTCTGCTTCATTCTATCTCTATTCTCTCACTCTGCAGAATCTGTTGGTTAAATCTCTAACGTTATGCTCTCTCTGCTTTTTCTCATAGTAGCTTCATCTGGTCTGTTCCTGTTTGGCTGTGACTCCATCCTGGAGAGAAATATCAGCTGTGCTGCTGCCATCAACACCTTTGTTTCTAGATGTTGGAGCTTGGCCTGTTTCCAGTGTAGTCCTGTTTCTCTGACTGTGACTAACTGGATGTGCTCTCTTCATCCTCTGACATGGGAGCTGGCTCGGAGCTCGTCTGCCTGGCTGTGTGTTTCCTGGACGGGGCCGCCTGTGGAGCTGGTTGACAGTTGCCTTTTGTATCTATGCTTCTTTTTCTATGTCTGCTTCTGTCTCCTTGAACCCCAGTGGGCCTCAGCAGATGGCCGCTCACACTGAGCCTGGTTCTGCTGGAGGTTTCTTCCTGTTCAAAGGGAGTTTTTCCTCTCCACTGTCGCTACAAGCATGCTTAGTGTGAGGGATTGCTGAAGAGTCAATGAGTCGATGCAATCAGCTGGTTTTCCTTAGATAGAAAACTTTGAATCAATCTGACTGGATGATCTGTTTGATCTGGATCTATAAAGTGACCTGAGATGACATGATGTGAATTGGCGCTATAGAAATAAACTGAATAGAATTTAACTTCCCCACTAGTGTTTCCGCTTTATTTCATCTTTCTTGTTCGCCATCCCAAGTGAATTTATTTTATTTTCTTAGGAACAATAATGGTGGTTTTATTTTGAAAGTCTAGCGGAAGTTGTGCTGCCAGTTGGTGCTGTTCGGTAGTTTGACCAGTAGGCGGAGCTCGGTCCATTAAATGCTGCTGTGATCGCAGCAGAGCTCAGATCAGCTAAGCAGTGATTCCTTAAAGCTGCTCTTCTCAGCGGGCTGCAGTCGGAACCGAACCGGTTGAAGGTTCTAGATTCTCCTGGGGAACTGAAGGTCCAATAGGAGTGAAGGTAAGAGGAGGAGAGGGGGAGGTGATGCAGGGAGCAGCATGGAGGAGCTACAGCCTCAGCTCCTGCTCCATGGAATGATTAGTCAGGTCTGATCAGCGCTGATGGTCCTTTTAATGTAGTTTAACAACTGCGGAGGAGCAGGGCCGCTCTCAGCTGTTCTGGGGCCCTCAGCAGGAACTGCTCCAGGTTCTCTGATCCAGATCTTCTAACCTTCATCTCAGGCAAACTGGGATTTTTCCAGTCACCACCGTTTAAAGTTTAACTGGTTGTGTTTCTCCTTCAGATGTTTTTCGGATTAAAGTTAAAGGGAATCATTTTTCTAGATCAGCCGCCGTTTCTTAATTCCTGCAGAAAATTATTGATAAACGATTTTCTTTTTTCGCATCTGAAAATGCCAACATGTCCAAAAGTGTTTCTGCTTCAGCATTTAAAATGAAATAATTTACCGTAACTGCTGGAAGAGCAGGGATTCTATTTAGACTCAGCTTTATTTATCCCTCAGGATTACTTCTTCACAGGCTGCTCAGTAGGTAGCACTGCTGCCTTGCAGCAAGAAGGTTCTGAGGTTGATTCCCGGCCCGGGGTCTTTCTGCATGGAGTTTCCATGTTCTCCCTGGGCATGCGTGGGTTCTCTCTGGGTACTCCAGCTTCCTCCCAAAATCCAAAAACATGATACTGGTTAACTTGCTTACCCTCCATAGGTAGTGGTTTGCACAATATGCCAGAGGAGCGGTGAGCTGACCCTTGTCCCTCCTCCTATCGCCTCCTCCTTCTCCCAGTGAGGAGTTGCATCTATTTGCAGCGGTTAACTGATGTCACTGTGGGAGTGGGTTTCCTTTTTCTAAATGGGGGCTGAATAAAAAGCTCCTCTACAGGCAGCAGCTAGTAGACGTGAACAGGCTAGCTAGTAGACGTGAACAGGCTAGCTAGTGGACATGAACAGGCTAGCTAGTGGACGTGAACAGGCTAGCTAGTGGATCTAAACGAGCTAGCTAGTGGACGTGAACGGGCTAGCTAGTGGACGTGAACGGGCTAGCTAGTGGACATGAACGGGCTAGCTAGTGGATCTAAACGAGCTAGCTATTGGATGTGAACGGGCTAGCTATTGGATGTGAACAGGCTAGCTAGTGGACGTGAACAGGCTAGCTAGTGGATCTAAACGGGCTAGCTAGTGGATGTGAACGGGCTAGCTAGTGGACATGAATGGGCTAGCTAGTGGATCTAAACGGGCTAGCTAGTGGATGTGAACGGGCTAGCTAGTGGACATGAATGGGCTAGCTAGTGGATCTAAACAGGCTAGCTATTGGACGTGAACGGGCTAGCTATTGGATGTGAACAGGCTAGGTATTGGATGTGAACGGGCTAGCTATTGGATGTGAACAGGCTAGCTAGTGGATGTGAACGGGCTAGCTAGTGGATGTGAACGGGCTAGCTAGTGGATGTGAACGGGCTAGCTAGTGGATGTGAATGGGCTAGCTAGTGGACATAAACGGGCTAGCTAGTGGATCTAAACAGGCTAGCTATTGGACGTGAACGGGCTAGCTAGTGGATCTAAACAGGCTAGCTATTGGATGTGAACGGGCTAGCTATTGGATGTGAACAGGCTAGCTAGTGGACGTGAATGGGCTAGCTAGTGGACGTGAATGGGCTAGCTAGTGGACGTGAATGGGCTAGCTAGTGGACGTGAATGGGCTAGCTAGTGGACGTGAATGGGCTAGCTAGTGGACGTGAATGGGCTAGCTAGTGGACGTGAATGGGCTAGGTAGTGGACGTGAACAGGCTAGCTAGTGGATCTAAACAGGCTAGCTATTGGACGTGAACAGGCTAGCTAGTGGATGTGAACAGGCTAGCTAGTGGATGTGAACAGGCTAGCTAGTGGATGTGAACAGGCTAGCTAGTGGATCTAAACAGGCTAGCTAGTGAATCTAAACAGGCTAGCTAGTGGATGTGAACAGGCTAGCTAGTGGATGTGAACAGGCTAGCTAGTGGATCTAAACAGGCTAGCTATTGGATGTGAACAGGTTAGCTATTGGATCTAAACAGGCTAGCTATTGGATCTAAACAGGCTAGCTATTGGATCTAAACAGGCTAGCTAGTGGACGTGAACGGGCTAGCTAGTGGACGTGAACGGGCTAGGTAGTGGACGTGAATGGGCTAGGTAGTGGACGTGAACGGGCTAGCTAGTGGATCTAAACAGGCTAGCTAGTGAATCTAAACAGGCTAGCTAGTGGATGTGAACAGGCTAGCTAGTGGATGTGAACAGGCTAGCTAGTGGATCTAAACAGGCTAGCTATTGGATGTGAACAGGTTAGCTATTGGATCTAAACAGGCTAGCTATTGGATCTAAACAGGCTAGCTATTGGATCTAAACAGGCTAGCTAGTGGACGTGAACGGGCTAGCTAGTGGACGTGAACGGGCTAGGTAGTGGACGTGAATGGGCTAGGTAGTGGACGTGAACGGGCTAGCTAGTGGATCTAAACAGGCTAGCTAGTGGACGTGAACGGGCTAGCTAGTGGATCTAAACAGGCTAGCTAGTGGACGTGAACAGGCTAGCTAGTGGACGTGAACGGGCTAGCTAGTGGACGTGAACGGGCTAGCTAGTGGACGTGAACAGGCTAGCTAGTGGACGTGAACGGGCTAGCTAGTGGATCTAAACAGTCTAGCTAATGGATGTGAACAGTCTAGCTAGTGGATCTAAACAGGCTAGCTAGTGGACTCGAATGGGCTAGGTAGTGGACGTGAACGGGCTAGCTAGTGGACGTGAATGGGCTAGCTAGTGGACGTGAACGGGCTAGCTAGTGGACGTGAACGGGCTAGCTAGTGGACGTGAACGGGCTAGCTAGTGGATCTAAACAGGCTAGCTAGTGGACGTGAACGGGCTAGCTAGTGGATCTAAACAGGCTAGCTAATGGATGTGACCAGGCTAGCTAGTGGATCTAAACAGGCTAGCTAGTGGACGTGAATGGGCTAGCTAGTGGACGTGAATGGGCTAGCTAGTGGACGTGAATGGGCTAGGTAGTGGACGTGAACGGGCTAGCTAGTGGATCTAAACAGGCTAGCTATTGGACGTGAATGGGCTAGCTAGTGGATCTAAACAGGCTAGGTATTGGACGTGAACGGGCTAGCTAGTGGATCTAAACAGGCTAGCTATTGGACGTGAACGGGCTAGCTAGTGGATCTAAACAGGCTAGCTATTGGACGTGAATGGGCTAGGTAGTGGACGTGAACCGGCTAGCTAGTGGATCTAAACAGGCTAGCTAATGGATGTGAACAGGCTAGCTAGTTGATCTAAACAGGCTAGCTAATGGACGTGAACGGGCTAGGTAGTGGACGTGAACGGGCTAGTTAGTGGACGTGAACAGGGGGTGGGGGGTTCCTGGTTCTACCTTTGAATGATATTATTTGGCCTTTTTAAGTCATCAAAAAGATTTTGAACGGCTCTTTATCTGACCCGCATGTATGCCCTGCAGACCCTACTGAGGCAAATAAACCCACGACAGCACGGCTTGTGGGATCATCTGGTACTCGACAATCTGCTTTCCTAATCTGATGAGAATATTAATCGTAATATTGGAGCTTATTGGGCTATATGTAAAACCTCTGATATCAGCTAGCTGATAGAAGCAATGCTTCAGGCAGTTTCCATGACCCAGTGGTTCATTCTGTGTTTGGAACAAGACTTTTATAACATTCAACAATATTAGGAACTAAAATGATGGTTGATGCTTAAACCTCGTCGGTATTGGGGAGGAAATGCTGTGTCATGGTCAGTCTGTTTAGGGTAGGACTTTTAAGGTTCTGAGTGGTCATGGATGCGACTCTGAGGGCTGTGGTAGATTCATGTTTCCTTACAGGTGTGTTTTCTAAGGAGGAGCGAAGAAGCTCATCCAATGTTCATCATTTCTCTCTTTCTAGGTTCTACAGGTACCAAAATGAAACAAATCTTACTCGGTCTGTATGCGCTGGGGGCCCTCTGTGCCTGTAAGGTAGTGCTGTCAGCAGCTCCCACATATGGCGAGCGGGGCTCTGATCTGGGGATACAGGTGTTTCAGCAGATGGTCCGTTCCAAGCCTCTGGAAAATGTGGTGCTCTCACCCCATGGCGTGGCTTCCATCTTGGGCATGCTGCTACCTGGAGCCCATGGGGAAACCAGGAAGCAGATCGTTAGCTCTCTGCGTTACAAGAGAAACGGTAATGAGGATGCTGGCAGATGTACCTTAATGATCTGATATTAGTGCTTTCAACATTAATTAAAGATTGTGTTCTGCACAGGACCTTATAAGATGCTGAGGAAGCTGCACAAAAACCTGACTACCAAGTCCAACCAAGATCTTGTGCTGATTGCCAATGCCATGTTTAGCCAGAAGGGTTTCCCAATGGACCAGACCTTTGTGGCCACCAATAAAGCCAACTTTCAGTGTGAGAGTAGGAGCCTAGACTTCAGCAGCCCCAGCGCAGCGGCGGACAACATCAATGCTTGGATCAGCAATAAGACCAAAGGTATGGATAGTGCTCAGTTTGTTCACGCCTGTGGGAACTTTGTCTTTGGTTCGTCAAAGTCCAGATTTGGCCGCTTTGAAGCACCAGAATATTTCTGGTGTGATTTCCACCCATGGCTTGGGCCTGAACTATGTGAGGTCTGGGCTCACTATGCCACATGGTAAGGATGTTACACCATGGCCTCAGACTGTTACAATACGACCTTAGTATGTTACACAATGGCCTCAGACTGTTACAATACGACCGTAGTATGTTACACCATGGCTTCAGACTGTTACAATACGACCTTAATATGTTACACCACGGCCTCAGACTGTTACAATACGACCATAAGATGTTACACAATGGCCTCAGGCTGTTACAATACGACCGTAATATGTTACACCATGGCTTCAGACTGTTACAATACGACCTTAATATGTTACACCACGGCCTCAGACTGTTACAATACGACCATAAGATGTTACACAATGGCCTCAGACTGTTACAATACGACCGTAGTATGTTACACCATGGCTTCAGACTGTTACAATACGACCTTAATATGTTACACCACGGCCTCAGACTGTTACAATACGACCATAAGATGTTACACAATGGCCTCAGGCTGTTACAATACGACCTTAGTATGTTACACCACGGCCTCAGACTGTTACAATACGACCATAGGATGTTACACAATGGCCTCAGGCTGTTACAATACGACCTTAGTATGTTACACCACGGCCTCAGACTGTTACAATACGACCATAGGATGTTACACCACGGCCTCAGACTGTTACAATACGACATTGAGGTGTTACACCAAGGCCTCGGGCTGTTACAATACGACATTGAGGTGTTACACCACGGCCTCAGACTGTTACAATACGACATTGAGGTGTTACACCAAGGCCTCGGGCTGTTACAATACGACATTGAGGTGTTACATCAAGGCCTCAGACTGTTACAATACGACCATAAGATGTTACACAATGGCCTCAGGCTGTTACAATACGACCTTAGTATGTTACACCACAGCCTCAGACTGTTACAATACGACCATAGGATGTTACACCACGGCCTCAGACTGTTACAATACGACATTGAGGTGTTACACCAAGGCCTCGGGCTGTTACAATACGACATTGAGGTGTTACATCAAGGCCTCAGGCTGTTACAATACGACGTTGAGGTGTTACACATAGGCCTCGGGCTGTTACAATATGACCTTAGTATGTTACACCATCGACTCAGGCTGTTACAATACGACGTCAGGGTGTTACACCAAGGCCTCAGGCTGTTACAATAAGATGTCAGGGTGTTACACCATGGCCTCAGGCTGTTACAATGCGACGTTGAGGTGTTACACCATGGCCTCAGGCTGTTACAATACGACATTGAGGTGTTACACCAAGGCCTCGGGCTGTTACAATACGACATTGAGGTGTTACATCAAGGCCTCAGACTGTTACAATACGACCATAAGATGTTACACAATGGCCTCAGGCTGTTACAATACGACCTTAGTATGTTACACCACAGCCTCAGACTGTTACAATACGACCATAGGATGTTACACCACGGCCTCAGACTGTTACAATACGACATTGAGGTGTTACACCAAGGCCTCGGGCTGTTACAATACGACATTGAGGTGTTACATCAAGGCCTCAGGCTGTTACAATACGACGTTGAGGTGTTACACATAGGCCTCGGGCTGTTACAATATGACCTTAGTATGTTACACCATCGACTCAGGCTGTTACAATACGACGTCAGGGTGTTACACCAAGGCCTCAGGCTGTTACAATAAGATGTCAGGGTGTTACACCATGGCCTCAGGCTGTTACAATGCGACGTTGAGGTGTTACACCATGGCCTCAGGCTGTTACAATATGACCATAGTATGTTACACCATGGCCTCAGACTGTTACAATACGACCATAGGATGTTACACCACGGCCTCAGACTGTTACAATACGACATTGAGGTGTTACACCATGGCCTCAGGCTGTTACAATACAATGTCGGGGTGTTACACCAAGGCCTCAGGCTGTTTCAATACAACGTCCGGGTGTTGCACCATGGCCTCAGGCTGTTACAATAAGATGTCAGGGTGTTACACCACAGCCTCAGACTGTTACAATACGACCGTAGGATGTTACACCACGGCCTTAGACTGTTACAATACGACCTTAGTATGTTACACCATGGCCTCAGACTGTTACAATACGACCTTAGTATGTTACACCATGGCCTCAGACTGTTACAATACGACCATAGGATGTTACACCACGGCCTCAGACTGTTACAATACGACCATAGGATGTTACACCATGGCCTCAGACTGTTACAATACGACGTTGAGTTGTTAAACATAGGCCTCGGGCTGTTACAATATGACCATAGTATGTTACACCATCGACTCAGGCTGTTACAATACGATGTCGGGGTGTTACACCAAGGCCTCAGGCTGTTACAATACGACGTCAGGGTGTTGCACCATGGCCTCAGGCTCTTACAATAAGATGTCAGGGTGTTACACCACAGCCTCAGACTGTTACAATACGACCGTAGGATGTTACACCACGGCCTCAGACTGTTACAATACGACCTTAGTATGTAACACCATGGCCTCAGACTGTTTCAATACGACCATAGGATGTTACACAATGGCCTCAGACTGTTACAATACGACCTTAGTATGTTACACCATGGCCTCAGACTGTTTCAATACGACCATAGGATGTTACACCACGGCCTCAGACTGTTTCAATACGACCATAGGATGTTACACAATGGCCTCAGACTGTTACAATACGACCTTAGTATGTTACACCACGGCCTCAGACTGTTACAATACGACCATAGGATGTTACACCACGGCCTCAGACTTTTACAATACGACCATAGGATGTTACACCACGGCCTCAGACTGTTACAATACGACCATAGGATGTTACACCACGGCCTCAGACTGTTACAATACGACCATAGGATGTTACACAACGGCCTCAGACTGTTACAATACGACCATAGGATGTTACACAATGGCCTCAGACTGTTACAATACGACCATAGTATGTTACACCATGGCCTCAGACTGTTACAATACGACCATAGGATGTTACACAATGGCTTCAGGCTGTTACAATACGACCTTAGTATGTTACACTATGGCCTCAGACTGTTACAATACGACCATAGGATGTTACACCACGGCCTCAGACTGTTACAATACGACCATAGGATGCTACACAATGGCTTCAGACTGTTACAATACGACCTTAGTATGTTACACCACGGCCTCAGACTGTTACAATACGACCATAGGATGCTACACCACGGCCTCAGACTGTTACAATACGACATTGAGGTGTTACACCAAGGCCTCGGGCTGTTACAATACGACATTGAGGTGTTACATCAAGGCCTCAGGCTGTTACAATACGACGTTGAGGTGTTACACATAGGCCTCGGGCTGTTACAATATGACCTTAGTATGTTACACCATCGACTCAGGCTGTTACAATACGATGTCGGGGTGTTACACCAAGGCCTCAGGCTGTTACAATACGATGTCAGGGTGTTGCACCATGGCCTCAGGCTGTTACAATAAGATGTCAGGGTGTTACACCATGGCCTCAGGCTGTTACAATGCGACGTTGAGGTGTTACACCATGGCCTCAGGCTGTTACAATATGACCATAGTATGTTACACCATGGCCTCAGGCTGTTACAATACAATGTCGGGGTGTTACACCAAGGCCTCAGGCTGTTACAATACGACGTGAGGGTGTTGCACCATGGCCTCAGGCTGTTACAATACGACATTGGGGTGTTACACCAAGGCCTCGGGCTGTTATAATACGACGTTGGGGTGTTACACCATGGCCTCAGGCTGTTACAATACGACGTCGGGGTGTTACACCAAGGCCTCAGGCTGTTACAATACGACGTCAGGGTGTTGCACCATGGCCTCAGGCTGTTACAATACGACATTGAGGTGTTACACCAAGGCCTCGGGCTGTTACAATACTACGTTGAGGTGTTACACCAAGGCCTCGGGCTGTTACAATATGACATTGGGGTGTTACACCAAGGCCTCTGGCTGTTACAATGCTACATTGGGGTGTTACACCAAGGCCTCAGGCTGTTACAATACGACGTTGAGGTGTTACACCAAGGCCTCAGGCTGTTACAATACGACGTTGAGGTGTTACACCAAGGCCTCAGGCTGTTACAATACAACGTCGGGGTGTTACACCATGGCCTCAGGCTGTTACAATACGACGTCGGGGTGTTACACCATGGCCTCAGGCTGTTACAATACGACATTGGGGTGTTGAACCATTGCCTCAGGCTGTTACCATACGACGTCGGGGTGTTACACCAAGGCCTCAGGCTGTTACAATACGACCTTAGGATGTTACACCATGTCCTCAGGTCATTCCAATGCGAGGATAGGATGTTACACCATGGCTTTAGGTCGTTGCAATACGACGTCAGGGTGTTACACCAAGGCCTCAGGCTGTTACAATACGACGTCAGGGTGTTGCACCATGGCCTCAGGCTGTTACAATACGACATTGAGGTGTTACACCATGGCCTCAGGCTGTTACAATACGACGTCAGGGTGTTGCACCATGGCCTCAGGCTGTTACAATAAGATGTCAGGGTGTTACACCACAGCCTCAGACTGTTACAATACGACCGTAGGATGTTACACCACGGCCTCAGACTGTTACAATACGACCTTAGTATGTAACACCATGGCCTCAGACTGTTTCAATACGACCATAGGATGTTACACAATGGCCTCAGACTGTTACAATACGACCTTAGTATGTTACACCATGGCCTCAGACTGTTACAATACGACCTTAGTATGTTACACCACGGCCTCAGACTGTTACAATACGACCATAGGATGTTACACCACGGCCTCAGACTGTTACAATACGACCATAGGATGTTACACCACGGCCTCAGACTGTTACAATACGACCATAGGATGTTACACCACGGCCTCAGACTGTTACAATACAACCATAGGATGTTACACAACGGCCTCAGACTGTTACAATACGACCATAGGATGTTACACAATGGCCTCAGACTGTTACAATACGACCATAGTATGTTACACCATGGCCTCAGACTGTTACAATACGACCATAGGATGTTACACAATGGCTTCAGGCTGTTACAATACGACCTTAGTATGTTACACTATGGCCTCAGACTGTTACAATACGACCATAGGATGTTACACCACGGCCTCAGACTGTTACAATACGACCATAGGATGCTACACAATGGCTTCAGACAGTTACAATACGACCTTAGTATGTTACACCACGGCCTCAGACTGTTACAATACGACCATAGGATGCTACACCACGGCCTCAGACTGTTACAATACGACATTGAGGTGTTACACCAAGGCCTCGGGCTGTTACAATACGACATTGAGGTGTTACATCAAGGCCTCAGGCTGTTACAATACGACGTTGAGGTGTTACACATAGGCCTCGGGCTGTTACAATATGACCTTAGTATGTTACACCATCGACTCAGGCTGTTACAATACGATGTCGGGGTGTTACACCAAGGCCTCAGGCTGTTACAATACGATGTCAGGGTGTTGCACCATGGCCTCAGGCTGTTACAATAAGATGTCAGGGTGTTACACCATGGCCTCAGGCTGTTACAATGCGACGTTGAGGTGTTACACCATGGCCTCAGGCTGTTACAATATGACCATAGTATGTTACACCATGGCCTCAGGCTGTTACAATACAATGTCGGGGTGTTACACCAAGGCCTCAGGCTGTTACAATACGACGTGAGGGTGTTGCACCATGGCCTCAGGCTGTTACAATACGACATTGGGGTGTTACACCAAGGCCTCGGGCTGTTATAATACGACGTTGGGGTGTTACACCATGGCCTCAGGCTGTTACAATACGACGTCGGGGTGTTACACCAAGGCCTCAGGCTGTTACAATACGACGTCAGGGTGTTGCACCATGGCCTCAGGCTGTTACAATACGACATTGAGGTGTTACACCAAGGCCTCGGGCTGTTACAATACTACGTTGAGGTGTTACACCAAGGCCTCGGGCTGTTACAATATGACATTGGGGTGTTACACCAAGGCCTCAGGCTGTTACAATACGACGTTGAGGTGTTACACCAAGGCCTCAGGCTGTTACAATACGACGTTGAGGTGTTACACCAAGGCCTCAGGCTGTTACAATACAACGTCGGGGTGTTACACCATGGCCTCAGGCTGTTACAATACGACGTCGGGGTGTTACACCATGGCCTCAGGCTGTTACAATACGACGTTGGGGTGTTGAACCATTGCCTCAGGCTGTTACCATACGACGTCGGGGTGTTACACCAAGGCCTCAGGCTGTTACAATACGACCTTAGGATGTTACACCATGTCCTCAGGTCATTCCAATGCGAGGATAGGATGTTACACCATGGCTTTAGGTCGTTGCAATACGACGTCAGGGTGTTACACCAAGGCCTCAGGCTGTTACAATACGACGTCAGGGTGTTGCACCATGGCCTCAGGCTGTTACAATACGACATTGAGGTGTTACACCATGGCCTCAGGCTGTTACAATACGACGTCAGGGTGTTGCACCATGGCCTCAGGCTGTTACAATACGATATTGAGGTGTTACACCATGGCCTCAGGCTGTTACAATACGACGTTGGGGTGTTGAACCATGGCCTCAGGCTGTTACAATACGATGTTGGGGTGTTACACCAAGGCCTCAGGCTGTTACAATACGACTTTAGGATGTTACACCATGTCCTCAGGTCATTCCAATGCGAGGATAGGATGTTACACCATGGCTTTAGGTCGTTGCAATACGACATTAGTGTTACACCATGGCATGCGGGCGTTACTCCAGGGCCTCAGACTTTACAGTCACGGCTTCATCCAGTTTTTCTTCATCCTGTGATGTGGTCATATTATTGTTTAACAGCCCAATAAAATGTCAGACTGAGCAGCTAGACCTGCCGTGTGAAGGTCACCTTAGTGTAGAAGAACTAGTGCTGTGAGTCACCATAATAAAATTAGGGCCCTTTAAGCACAAGGACAGGAAGTGGGCAGATGCCTTGTTAACATAAACCCGATCATGATGAAGGATGTCAATCTTCACAGAAAATAAATTCCTACGATGGGTGTGAAGACTTACTTCAGAGAGGGAGGTGCAGCGTGTGAATACTTTCTGAGAAGGGGGTCACTTTATACTGAAGAGAATTCATTCGTATAAAACATGGAGTGCAGTTGCTTCAACCTTTTTTTCCCGTTGAACAAGGAGCTAATCTTGGCTCCTCCCACATCGTTCTGAAGTTGAGTTTCTGTCATGATGCTGTGCTGCGTAGCCCCGCTTCCTCAGATGCTTCCTGTTCAGGTATCTGCTCCGTTATTCATGATGCGGTGGTTCTGCTGAGTGTTCTGAGGCATGAGTCTGCAGTTTTACTTCCTTTCTGTGTGCTTTTCTTCCAGCTTCCCTCTAGTCTGTTTATTTCTGCAGGTCACATCACCAGCTTGATGAAAGCAGACATGCTGGACTCGCCGCTGACCCGTCTGGTAGTGCTCAACTCCATCTACTTCAAGGGTTTATGGAAGTCCTGCTTTGAGCCCAATAACACCAAGATGAGGCCGTTCACGGCTGGAGACGGAGACGTGTCCAAAGTCCCAATGATGTCCCAGCTGTCCATCTTTAACCTGGGTGAGTCCTGTTCTGTCTGAGCGTGCTCACAAGCAGGCAGACTTCACTGGGACCTGTTCTGAGACAGATGCTTTATCCGTCCAAAGTGTTTGCTGTGAAACAGGCTTCTGGTCCTGGTGGTCCTGAAGGTCCTGGTGGTCCTGAAGGTCCTGGTGGTCCAGTAACCTGCACCTTTTAGACGCGCCTCTGCTTCAACACACCTGAGTACTTGGATACTAAGGAGGACTCTGGAGAACCTGACAGCAGACTGAGGAGGTCATTGGATGCAGAAGCAGAGACATGTATGTAAGACACTGGCCCTCCAGGTTCTCCAGGTGCTTCAGGACCTCCAGGTTCTCCAGGTGCTTCAGGACCTCCAGGTTCTCCAGGTGCTTCAGGACCTCCAGGTTCTCCAGGCCCTTCAGGACCTCCAGGTTCTCCAGGCCCTTCGGGACCTCCAGGTTCTCCAGGCCCTTCAGGACCTCCAGGTTCTCCAGGCCCTTCAGGACCTCCAGGTTCTCCAGGCCCTTCGGGACCTCCAGGTTCTCCAGGCCCTTCGGGACCTCCAGGTTCTCCAGGCCCTTCGGGACCTCCAGGTTCTCCAGGTCCTTCAGGACCTCCAGGTTCTCCAGGTCCTTCAGGACCTCCAGGTCCTTCAGGACCTCCAGGTTCTCCAGGTCCTTCAGGACCAGAACTGAGGAATTCTGCTGTAAAAGATCTCAGTCTTTGAACTCATCCTGGATTCATTGTGTTTTTCTCGCCTCTCAGTTAAACAGCTTTTTTAAAATAGTTTTTATTTTTGGTAACACTGGACATTACAGCCAAATTTTGGCTCCTAACGGTTTCTGATTCGGCCTCTTTGCTGGTCCGAGTCCTAAAGAGTCACACGTCTGTCGACAGGATGTTTTCATCCTGCTGTGAATGATGCAGCAGCTATATTTAAAGCTGTTATGGAGCAGGGGGGCGGGTCACAGTCGGCGCGTTGCAGAATCACACTACCTGGGCCCTGACGGCTCCAGGCCTGTCAGGGCCCAACATAAGGACCTGCTGTGAAGCTTTGAAAACTCCAACCTGTTGAAGATCAGCGCCTCAGACTCGGTCCTGGCGTCTGGTTGGTCCAGCATGTTCTACCTCCTCCAGGAGCAGAAATGTGTCCTCCTGTCCTCCTGCTCTTTATCTAGTCCTGCTGTTTTTGTTTTTTTTCTTTGGAAATCGATGCTTGTTCATTTCTTCTGAATGTTTTTCTGGGCGCTCCATGGAGCGCAGGGAAGGACAGCAGATGTCTCTCCAGGTTGCTGCTCCTCAGGCGATTCCTCAGACCTTCTGTCTGTAAAGTGATGGTTGTAGAGATGTTCTCTGCTTCGTTATTCCATTAAACCGTCTGTTAAATGTCTTCTGACCCGTTTTCCTGCCAGGCATGGCCAGCACGCCACAGGGGCTCAGGTACCGGGTGATCGAGCTGCCGTACCACGGAAACTCCATCAGCATGCTGATTGTTGTCCCTGCTGACGAGGACGTGTCTCTGTCCAGTGTCATTCCACACATCAGCACGGCCACCATTCAGAGCTGGACCAAGCTCATGCACATGAGGAAAGTCCGCCTGCTCCTCCCCAAGTCAGTCTGAACAGAGATGCACGCCTCGGGCCGCGGCTTGGAGAGACAGGAAGGCTAACTAGAGGTTCTGGCTCTGTTTGCAGGTTCTCTGCAGATGCAGAGGTGGACCTGAAGGGTCCGCTGATGGCGCTGGGAATCACAGAAGCGTTCAGTCAGGATGCAGCCGACTTCATGCACCTCAGTGAGTGAAAGCATCATCACACGCAGAGCGAACGCGGCTGCAGGAGGTTTGTTTAGGATGTTAAAGCCTGAGGAGGACGCTGCAGCCGCCTCAGAGCTCTACTGCCACCATGTGACGTAAAACAGTCATGTCTTAGTTTGAAGGTAGATCGTCCAATCGCTGGCTGACAGGAAGTCCTTTCTGCTGCTGTTCCCTCAGGCAGCGAGCCGCTCTTTGTGTCCAAGGCTCTGCAGAAATCCAAAGTGGTGGTGAATGAAGAGGGAACCATGGCAGCAGCAGCCACCAGTAAGTATGGTTCTGGATTAAAGATGGCGCCGTCTGACCCCGCCCTCTCGCTCTAACCTGCTGTGTTGTTTAGCTGCCATCCTGATGGCTCGGTCCTCCCCCCCCTGGGTCACGGTGGACAGACCCTTCCTGTTCCTCATAAGACACAACCCAACAGGTAAGATCAGCTTCGGCTGCATGAGGCGGGACTCCAGCAGTGAAGCGATGACCTCATGGTTTCTGTTTCCAGGCGCCGTCCTGTTCATGGGCCAGATCAACCAACCATGAGGCCCCCGTCCAGCAAGCAGACGGACCTGGAAGCTGGTCCAGCTGGAGAAAAGCTCCCAGACTGCCGTGCACGAGGCGCAGAGAGACGCCGTCGGCCCACCTCTGACCTACGTGAACAAATCTTTGTTTTAAATGTGGCTTTTTATGTTGGTTTTCTGCAGCGCATCACATGCTTTCAACATGTTTTAATTTTTGGATGTAGGTTTTTTTAAAAGACTTTAAATGTCCCAATGTCTTAACCCTGGAGAATGAGGATGCCTTTATTTATCTGCTCTCTGCTTTGGTTTAACTCCAGTCTGTCTGTTTCCCTCCTCAGTTCCAAACTTTAAGATGTTTTCTTGGCTGCTATGAATTTTTGTTTTCTCTTTACTGAGAAATTCCTCGTTTGCTTCACATGTGGAAACAGAATTAAAGACGTCGGTTTATAACATCAACATTGTTGTCTAAACCTTTTTAGAGTAAAGGGCATAAAAATAAATTTGATTTTAGTATTGGCTTAAATCCACCAACAAATCCCAGAATCTGCAGCATCCATTATCAGCTGAAAGTCGGTCAACCTGCGGCTCTGAGTGGAAGTATTCACACCCCTGGAACCGGACCGCCATCAGGTTTAACGCCTCTAACCCACTGAGTTTAAGGTCTTAATGAGGTCACTGGTGTGTGATATACTCCTAAGGAGAGTAAAACTGAGGAAATCTGCTTTTCATCCTGAACAGTTTTTAGAGTGAAGCGCTGAGATGGCAGCATCATGCTGAGGGCCAGCCTGCATGGCTGCGATCCTCTGAAGATGAGACACAGGACAGCAGATCAGGGACACCATTCCTGGAACTGGTGCTTTAAGAGGAAAAGATAAATGAAATTTGCTCGAGGCTGGGCCCCCCAATATAGGCCCCTCTATGGACCACTTAATGGGCCCCTCCATGGCCCCTCCATTGACCCCTCTATTGGCCCCTCCATGGACCCCTCTATTGGCCCCTTCATTGACCCCTCTATGGGCCCCTCCATGGACCACTTTATGGGTCCCTCCATGGCCCCTCCATTGACCCCTCTATTGGCCCCTCCATGGACCCCTCTATTGGCCCCTTCATTGACCCCTCTATGGGCCCCTCCATGGACCACTTTATGGGTCCCTCCATGGCCCCTCCATTGACCCCTCTATTGGCCCCTCCATGGACCCCTCTATTGGCCCCTTCATTGACCCCTCTATGGGCCCCTCCATGGACCACTTTATGGGTCCCTCCATGGCCCCTCCATTGGCCCCTCCATTGACCCCTCTATTGGCCCCTCCATGGACCCCTCTATTGGCCCCTTCATTGACCCCTCTATGGGCTCCTCCATGGACCCCTTTATTGGCCCCTCTATGGACCACTTTATGGGTCCCTCCATGGCCCACTTTATGGGTCCCTCCATGGCCCCTCTATGGACCCCTTTATGGGCCCCTCTATGGACCACTTTATGGGTCCCTCCATGGACCACTTTATGGGTCCCTCCATGGCCCCTCTATGGGTCCCTCCATTGCCCACTTTATGGGCCCCTCCATGGACCACTTTATGGGCCCCTCCATGGCCCACTTTATGGGCCCCTCCATGGCCCACTTTATGGGTCCCTCCATGGCCCCTCTATGGGTCCCTCCATGGCCCCTCTATGGGTCCCTCCATGGCCCCTCTATGGGCTCCTCCATGGCCCCTCTATGGGCCCCTCCATGGCCCACTTTATGGGCCCCTCCATGGCCCACTTTATGGGCCCCTCCATGGACCACTTTATGGGTCCCTCCATGGACCACTTTATGGGTCCCTCCATGGCCCCTCTATGGGTCCCTCCATTGCCCACTTTATGGGCCCCTCCATGGACCACTTTATGGGCCCCTCCATGGCCCACTTTATGGGCCCCTCCATGGCCCACTTTATGGGTCCCTCCATGGCCCACTTTAAAGGCCCCTCCATGGACCACTTTATGGGTCCCTCCATGGTCCCTCTATGGGCTCCTCCATGGACCACTTTATAGGCCCCTCCATGGACCACTTTATGGGTCCCTCCATGGGCTCCTCCATGGCCCACTTTATAGGCTCCTCCATGGACCACTTTATGGGTCCCTCCATGGTCCCTCTATGGGCTCCTCCATGGACCCCTTTATGGGCCCCTCTATGGACCACTTTATAGGCTCCTCCATGGACCCCTTTATGGGCCCCTCCATGGCCCACTTTATGGGTCCCTCCATGGCCCCTCTATGGGTCCCTCCATGGCCCCTCTATGGGCTCCTCCATGGCTCCTCCATGGCCCCTCTATGGGCCCCTCCATGGCCCACTTTATGGGCCCCTCCATGGCCCACTTTATGGGCCCCTCCATGGACCACTTTATGGGTCCCTCCATGGTCCCTCTATGGGCTCCTCCATGGACCCCTTTATGGGCCCCTTCATTGACCCCTCTATGGGCTCCTCCATGGACCCCTTTATTGGCCCCTCTATGGACCACTTTATGGGTTCCTCCATGGCCCACTTTATGGGTCCCTCCATGGCCCCTCTATGGACCCCTTTATGGGCCCCTCTATGGACCACTTTATGGGTCCCTCCATGGACCACTTTATGGGTCCCTCCATGGCCCCTCTATGGGTCCCTCCATTGCCCACTTTATGGGCCCCTCCATGGCCCACTTTATGGGCCCCTCCATGGCCCACTTTATGGGCCCCTCCATGGCCCACTTTATGGGTCCCTCCATGGCCCACTTTAAAGGCCCCTCCATGGACCACTTTATGGGTCCCTCCATGGTCCCTCTATGGGCTCCTCCATGGACCACTTTATAGGCCCCTCCATGGACCACTTTATGGGTCCCTCCATGGTCCCTCTATGGGCTCCTCCATGGCCCACTTTATAGGCCCCTCCATGGACCACTTTATGGGTCCCTCCATGGTCCCTCTATGGGCCCCTCCATGGCCCACTTTATGGGCCCCTCCATGGCCCACTTTATGGGTCCCTCCATGGCCCACTTTAAAGGCCCCTCCATGGACCACTTTATGGGTCCCTCCATGGTCCCTCTATGGGCTCCTCCATGGACCACTTTATAGGCCCCTCCATGGACCACTTTATGGGTCCCTCCATGGTCCCTCTATGGGCCCCTCCATGGACCACTTTATGGGTCCCTCCATGGTCCCTCTATGGGCTCCTCCATGGACCACTTTATAGGCCCCTCCATGGACCACTTTATGGGTCCCTCCATGGTCCCTCTATGGGCTCCTCCATGGCCCACTTTATAGGCTCCTCCATGGACCACTTTATGGGTCCCTCCATGGTCCCTCTATGGGCTCCTCCATGGACCCCTTTATGGGCCCCTCTATGGACCACTTTATAGGCTCCTCCATGGACCCCTTTATGGGCCCCTCTATGGGCCCCTCCATGGACCACTTTATAGGCCCCTCCATGGGCCCCTCTATGGGCCCCTCCATGGACCACTTTATAGGCCCCTCCATGGACCACTTTATGGGCCCCTCCATGGCCCCTCTATGGGCCCCTCCATGGACCACTTTATGGGTCCCTCCATGGACCCTCTATGGGTCCCTCCATGGCCCACTTTATGGGCCCCTCCATGGACCACTTTATGGGTCCCTCCATGGCCCACTTTATGGGTCCCTCCATGGTCCCTCTATGGGCTCCTCCATGGACCCCTTTATGGGCCCCTCTATGGGCCCCTCCATGGACCACTTTATGGGCCCCTCCATGGACCACTTTATGGGTCCCTCCATGGCCCCTCTATGGGCCCCTCCATGGACCACTTTATGGGCCCCTCCATGGACCACTTTATGGGACCCTCCATGGCCCCTCTATGGGCCCCTCCATGGACCACTTTATGGGTCCCTCCATGGCCCCTCTATGGGCCCCTCCATGGGCTGTGGGGTCAGTTGACCTTTAAACATTGTAAACTATATAAATGTAGAGTAAACACCATCGCCATGCAGATATAGAAGTACATATCTAGATTGGTCCCTTAAGATGAGAACAAACAGACCAAGAAAGGTTGTAGATACAGAGGTCTCACTCTGTCATAAATGTGTTTGTCTGCAGCGGATCTTCCTGCAAAAGGAATCATGTTCCCTCAAAGTTTAAAGTAAAAATAGCCTTAGCATAAAAGGCTAAATGTAATCAATCAATTGATTAATTAATTAACTGATAGAAGGAATCATGTTCCATCAAAGTTTAAAGTAAAAATAGCCTTAGCATAAAAGGCTAAATATAATCAATCAATTGATTAATCAATTAACTGATAGAAGGAATCATGTTCCATCAAAGTTTAAAGTAAAAATAGCCTTAGCATAAAAGGCTAAATATAATCAATCAATTGATTAATCAATTAACTGATAGAAGGAATCATGTTCCATCAAAGTTTAAAGTAAAAATAGCCTTAGCATAAAAGGCTAAATGTAATCAATCAATTGATTAATTAATTGATAGAAGGAATCATGTTCCCTGAAATGACCAGTGAGGTTCAAATTAAAATTAGCATAAAAGGCTAAATATGATGCATGATCCACCTCTGCTTGTTCTGCTGCTTTCCACACATACAGTTTATCCTCACATTTAGAGATCAACACTTAGTGACGTCATCAGACGGACATGCACAAATAGCCTTGATCTTTATTCTGAAGTAAAACATAAGAAGCTGCAGGTCAGATTTCTGTCCAGGAAGCAGCCAGATAGAAACATCTGCTACAGGTTTGCTCCTCAGCTGTTTCTCGGGTTCTCGTTTGGGACGTTCTCGCGATAGTTGCGGCATTTGGCGGGTTCTCGTCTGGGTCGTTCTCGCGATAATTTCGGTATTTCCCGCTGGCGCCACCTTGCGTTCATTCCGGTAATCCTCTAACGGCTCTGGGTGTCAGCTGATCCTCCTCTGCTGGAGGAAAACATTGGTGCTCGCTGGGAGAAACATGGCGGCAGAGATCCACTCCAGGCCCCAGGCGGCTCGGCCGGTCCTCCTCAACAAGATCGAGGGACACTCGGACACCGTCAACGCGGCCGTTTTGATACCGAAGGAGGACGGAGTGATCACGGTCAGCGAGGACAGGTAAACCCGGCAGGCTCCAGCTAGCCGCAGCTAGTGGGCTCGGTCTATTTACTGGTCCTCATGTTGATACCAGGTGAGGGTGGGAGCAGCCCTCCCAACCTGTCCCCTGTCTGTCCCTGTGGGGAACACAGATGGTCAAACTGGGGACAATGTCTCCTCCTTCCTCCACAGCTAGCCAGCATCTTTACTGGGAAAATGTTCTCAGCTGTTTATTATTTATTGGTTCCAGACGCACAATATTTATATTGTAAAAACAGACCAGTGTTTTATTTGTTTATTTTATTAACTCACTTATGCTGTTTTTTAATAAACACTTTTCTAAGGTCCACAATGTTTTTGCTCCTGAAAACCCCACAATTTCCCCATTGAGGGTCATTAAAGGGATTTTCTGTTCTTTTCTATTCTAAGCTATTTTTCTACAGATCTCTACTGGTTCCTCCTAGTTCTGGTCTATAGGGCTGCAGTTAGTTAATCGGCACCTGAACGCATCACGTTCCCTGCCCCCTTCAGGTGCCGTCAGTTAAACTGGTTCTTTTTCCATACTTTCAGAACCATCCGGGTGTGGCTGAAAAGGGACAGCGGTCAGTACTGGCCCAGCATCTTCCACACAGTGTCCTGTAAGTATGGCCGCCATGTGACCCCTAGTGGCCCCGCATTGGACGCTAACCCGCCATCATTTCTGCCCCCAAGCGCCGTGTTCCAGCATGTCCTACCATCATGACAGCAGGCGCATCTTCATAGGCCAGGACAACGGGGCGGTGGTGGTGAGTGAGCTCCTTCTCTGCTGGGGGGGGGGTCGGTTGGTTCGGTCTGATTTGGTTGTTTTATTCTCGCTGCAGGAGTTTCTCATCTCTGAAGATTTCAACAAGATGAACCACGTTAAAACCTACCCAGGTGAGGACAGGTGGGGGACGTCCTGCTGGACCTGGAGGACAGGTGGGGGACGTCCTGCTGGACCTGGAGGACAGGTGGGGGACGTCCTGCTGGACCTGGGGGACAGGTGGGGGACGTCCTGCTGGACCTGGGGGACAGGTGGGGGCCTTCCAGCTGGACCTGGAGGACAGGTGGGGGACGTCCTGCTGGACCTGGGGGACAGGTGGGGGACGTCCTGCTGGACCTGGAGGACAGGTGGGGGACGTCCTGCTGGACCTGGGGGACAGGTGGGGGCCTTCCAGCTGGACCTGGAGGACAGGTGGGGGACGTCCTGCTGGACCTGGGGGACAGGTGGGGGCCTTCCAGCTGGACCTGGAGGACAGGTGGGGGACGTCCTGCTGGACCTGGGGGACAGGTGGGGGACGTCCTGCTGGACCTGGAGGACAGGTGGGGGACGTCCTGCTGGACCTGGAGGACAGGCAGACGTCAGAAGGTCTGATGATGCAGCAGGTCGCAGGGAGACTCTGCTGCAGAAACGTTTCTCCTTCCTAAGATCTAAACTAAACCTAAAATAAATAATCAATCCCCCCCCCCCCTCAGAACACACTGACATCCCTGAAGTTTCTCTGCAGTGACTGGGTTCTATGTGTTCTAGGTCCTTTATGGGATCCCGGGTTCTATGTGTTCTAGGTCCTTTATGGGATCCCGGGTTCTATGTGTTCTAGGTCCTTTATGGGATCCCGGGTTCTATGTGTTGTAGGTCCTTTATGGGATCCCGGGTTCTATGTGTTCTAGGTCCTTTATGGGATCCGGGGTTCTATGTGTTGTAGGTCCTTTATGGGATCCGGGGTTCTATGTGTTCTAGGTCCTTTATGGGATCCTGGTTTCTATGTGTTGTAGGTCCTTTATTGGATCCCGGGTTCTATGTGTTCTAGGTCCTTTATGGGATCCCGGGTTCTATGTGTTGTAGGTCCTTTATGGGATCCCGGGTTCTATGTGTTGTAGGTCCTTTATGGGATCCCGGGTTCTATGTGTTGTAGGTCCTTTATGGGATCCGGGGTTCTATGTGTTGTAGGTCCTTTATGGGATCCCGGGTTCTATGTGTTCTAGGTCCTTTATGGGATCCCGGGTTCTATGTGTTCTAGGTCCTTTATGGGATCCCGGGTTCTATGTGTTGTAGGTCCTTTATGGGATCCCGGGTTCTATGTGTTCTAGGTCCTTTATGGGATCCGGGGTTCTATGTGTTGTAGGTCCTTTATGGGATCCGGGGTTCTATGTGTTCTAGGTCCTTTATGGGATCCTGGTTTCTATGTGTTGTAGGTCCTTTATTGGATCCCGGGTTCTATGTGTTCTAGGTCCTTTATGGGATCCTGGTTTCTATGTGTTGTAGGTCCTTTATTGGATCCCGGGTTCTATGTGTTCTAGGTCCTTTATGGGATCCCGGGTTCTATGTGTTGTAGGTCCTTTATGGGATCCGGGGTTCTATGTGTTGTAGGTCCTTTATTGGATCCCGGGTTCTATGTGTTGTAGGTCCTTTATTGGATCCCGGGTTCTATGTGTTGTAGGTCCTTTATGGGATCCGGGGTTCTATGTGTTGTAGGTCCTTTATTGGATCCCGGGTTCTATGTGTTGTAGGTCCTTTATTGGATCCCGGGTTCTATGTGTTCTAGGTCCTTTATGGGATCCCGGGTTCTATGTGTTGTAGGTCCTTTATGGGATCCGGGGTTCTATGTGTTCTAGGTCCTTTATGGGATCCTGGTTTCTATGTGTTGTAGGTCCTTTATTGGATCCCGGGTTCTATGTGTTGTAGGTCCTTTATTGGATCCCGGGTTCTATGTGTTCTAGGTCCTTTATGGGATCCCGGGTTCTATGTGTTGTAGGTCCTTTATGGGATCCCGGGTTCTATGTGTTCTAGGTCCTTTATGGGATCCCGGGTTCTATGTGTTCTAGGTCCTTTATTGGATCCCGGGTTCTATGTGTTCTAGGTCCTTTATTGGATCCCGGGTTCTATGTGTTCTAGGTCCTTTATTGGATCCCGGGTTCTATGTGTTCTAGGTCCTTTATTGGATCCCGGGTTCTATGTGTTCTAGGTCCTTTATGGGATCCCGGGTTCTATGTGTTCTAGGTCCTTTATGGGATCCGGGGTTCTATGTGTTCTAGGTCCTTTATGGGATCCCGGGTTCTATGTGTTGTAGGTCCTTTATGGGATCCCGGGTTCTATGTGTTCTAGGTCCTTTATGGGATCCGGGGTTCTATGTGTTGTAGGTCCTTTATGGGATCCGGGGTTCTATGTGTTGTAGGTCCTTTATTGGATCCCGGGTTCTATGTGTTGTAGGTCCTTTATGGGATCCGGGGTTCTATGTGTTGTAGGTCCTTTATTGGATCCCGGGTTCTATGTGTTGTAGGTCCTTTATTGGATCCCGGGTTCTATGTGTTCTAGGTCCTTTATGGGATCCCGGGTTCTATGTGTTGTAGGTCCTTTATGGGATCCGGGGGTTCTATGTGTTCTAGGTCCTTTATGGGATCCTGGTTTCTATGTGTTGTAGGTCCTTTATTGGATCCCGGGTTCTATGTGTTGTAGGTCCTTTATTGGATCCCGGGTTCTATGTGTTCTAGGTCCTTTATGGGATCCCGGGTTCTATGTGTTGTAGGTCCTTTATGGGATCCCGGGTTCTATGTGTTCTAGGTCCTTTATGGGATCCCGGGTTCTATGTGTTCTAGGTCCTTTATTGGATCCCGGGTTCTATGTGTTCTAGGTCCTTTATTGGATCCCGGGTTCTATGTGTTCTAGGTCCTTTATTGGATCCCGGGTTCTATGTGTTCTAGGTCCTTTATGGGATCCCGGGTTCTATGTGTTCTAGGTCCTTTATGGGATCCCGGGTTCTATGTGTTCTAGGTCCTTTATGGGATCCGGGGTTCTATGTGTTCTAGGTCCTTTATGGGATCCCGGGTTCTATGTGTTGTAGGTCCTTTATGGGATCCCGGGTTCTATGTGTTCTAGGTCCTTTATGGGATCCCGGGTTCTATGTGTTCTAGGTCCTTTATGGGATCCGGGGTTCTATGTGTTCTAGGTCCTTTATGGGATCCCGGGTTCTATGTGTTCTAGGTCCTTTATGGGATCCCGGGTTCTATGTGTTCTAGGTCCTTTATGGGATCCGGGGTTCTATGTGTTCTAGGTCCTTTATGGGATCCCGGGTTCTATGTGTTCTAGGTCCTTTATGGGATCCGGGGTTCTATGTGTTGTAGGTCCTTTATGGGATCCCGGGTTCTATGTGTTGTAGGTCCTTTATGGGATCCCGGGTTCTATGTGTTCTAGGTCCTTTATGGGATCCCGGGTTCTATGTGTTGTAGGTCCTTTATGGGATCCGGGGTTCTATGTGTTCTAGGTCCTTTATGGGATCCGGGGTTCTATGTGTTCTAGGTCCTTTATGGGATCCGGGGTTCTATGTGTTCTAGGTCCTTTATGGGATCCCGGGTTCTATGTGTTCTAGGTCCTTTATGGGATCCGGGGTTCTATGTGTTGTAGGTCCTTTATGGGATCCCGGGTTCTATGTGTTCTAGGTCCTTTATGGGATCCCGGGTTCTATGTGTTGTAGGTCCCTTATGGGATCCCGGGTTCTATGTGTTGTAGGTCCTTTATGGGATCCGGGGTTCTATGTGTTCTAGGTCCTTTATGGGATCCGGGGTTCTATGTGTTCTAGGTCCTTTATGGGATCCCGGGTTCTATGTGTTCTAGGTCCTTTATGGGATCCGGGGTTCTATGTGTTGTAGGTCCCTTATGGGATCCCGGGTTCTATGTGTTGTAGGTCCTTTATGGGATCCCGGGTTCTATGTGTTGTAGGTCCTTTATGGGATCCCGGGTTCTATGTGTTGTAGGTCCTTTATGGGATCCCGGGTTCTATGTGTTGTAGGTCCCTTATGGGATCCCGGGTTCTATGTGTTGTAGGTCCCTTATGGGATCCGGGGTTCTATGTGTTCTAGGTCCTTTATGGGATCCGGGGTTCTATGTGTTCTAGGTCCTTTATGGGATCCGGGGTTCTATGTGTTCTAGGTCCTTTATGGGATCCCGGGTTCTATGTGTTCTAGGTCCTTTATGGGATCCGGGGTTCTATGTGTTCTAGGTCCTTTATGGGATCCGGGGTTCTATGTGTTCTAGGTCCTTTATGGGATCCCGGGTTCTATGTGTTCTAGGTCCTTTATGGGATCCGGGGTTCTATGTGTTGTAGGTCCTTTATGGGATCCGGGGTTCTATGTGTTCTAGGTCCTTTATTGGATCCCGGGTTCTATGTGTTCTAGGTCCTTTATTGGATCCCGGGTTCTATGTGTTCTAGGTCCTTTATTGGATCCCGGTTTCTATGTGTTCTAGGTCCTTTATTGGATCCCGGGTTCTATGTGTTCTAGGTCCTTTATTGGATCCCGGGTTCTATGTGTTCTAGGTCCTTTATGGGATCCCGGGTTCTATGTGTTCTAGGTCCTTTATGGGATCCCGGGTTCTATGTGTTCTAGGTCCTTTATTGGATCCCGGGTTCTATGTGTTCTAGGTCCTTTATTGGATCCCGGGTTCTATGTGTTCTAGGTCCTTTATTGGATCCCGGGTTCTATGTGTTCTAGGTCCTTTATGGGATCCGGGGTTCTATGTGTTCTAGGTCCTTTATGGGATCCGGGGTTCTATGTGTTGTAGGTCCTTTATGGGATCCCGGGTTCTATGTGTTGTAGGTCCTTTATGGGATCCCGGGTTCTATGTGTTGTAGGTCCTTTATGGGATCCCGGGTTCTATGTGTTGTAGGTCCTTTATGGGATCCCGGGTTCTATGTGTTGTAGGTCCTTTATGGGATCCCGGGTTCTATGTGTTCTAGGTCCTTTATTGGATCCCGGGTTCTATGTGTTCTAGGTCCTTTATTGGATCCCGGGTTCTATGTGTTCTAGGTCCTTTATGGGATCCCGGGTTCTATGTGTTCTAGGTCCTTTATGGGATCCGGGGTTCTATGTGTTGTAGGTCCTTTATGGGATCCCGGGTTCTATGTGTTGTAGGTCCTTTATGGGATCCCGGGTTCTATGTGTTGTAGGTCCTTTATGGGATCCCGGGTTCTATGTGTTGTAGGTCCTTTATGGGATCCCGGGTTCTATGTGTTGTAGGTCCTTTATGGGATCCCGGGTTCTATGTGTTGTAGGTCCTTTATGGGATCCCGGGTTCTATGTGTTGTAGGTCCTTTATGGGATCCCGGGTTCTATGTGTTGTAGGTCCTTTATGGGATCCCGGGTTCTATGTGTTGTAGGTCCTTTATGGGATCCGGGGTTCTATGTGTTGTAGGTCCTTTATGGGATCCGGGGTTCTATGTGTTGTAGCTCCTTTATGGGATCCCGGGTTCTATGTGTTGTAGGTCCTTTATGGGATCCCGGGTTCTATGTGTTGTAGGTCCTTTATGGGATCCCGGGTTCTATGTGTTGTAGGTCCTTTATGGGATCCCGGGTTCTATGTGTTGTAGGTCCTTTATGGGATCCCGGGTTCTATGTGTTGTAGGTCCTTTATGGGATCCCGGGTTCTATGTGTTGTAGGTCCTTTATGGGATCCCGGGTTCTATGTGTTGTAGGTCCTTTATGGGATCCCGGGTTCTATGTGTTGTAGGTCCTTTATGGGATCCCGGGTTCTATGTGTTGTAGGTCCTTTATGGGATCCCGGGTTCTATGTGTTGTAGGTCCTTTATGGGATCCCGGGTTCTATGTGTTGTAGGTCCTTTATGGGATCCCGGGTTCTATGTGTTGTAGGTCCTTTATGGGATCCCGGGTTCTATGTGTTGTAGGTCCTTTATGGGATCCCGGTTCCTCTAAAGGAGAGCGCGGGGATCGGTTCGGTTCCTCTAAGGAGAGCGCGGGGATCGGTTCGGTTCCTCTAAGGAGATCGCGGGGATCGGTTCGGTTCCTCTAAGGAGATCGCGGGGATCGGTTCGGTTCCTCTAAGGAGAGCGCGGGGATCGGTTCGGTTCCTCTAAGGAGAACGCTGGGATCGGTTCGGTTCCTCTAAGGAGAGCGCGGGGATCGGTTCGGTTCCTCTAAGGAGAGCGCGGGGATCGGTTCGGTTCCTCTAAGGAGATCGCGGGGATCGGCCCGGTTCCTCTAAGGAGAACGCTGGGATCGGTTCGGTTCCTCTAAGGAGAGCGCGGGGATCGGTTCGGTTCCTCTAAGGAGATCGCGGGGATCGGCCCGGTTCCTCTAAGGAGAACGCTGGGATCGGTTCGGTCTCGCTAAAGTAGTTAAAATCTAAAGCATTAATCTTTCCTTTGATCTCTTGTGTAACTATGGAGACGCTGATATAGGTGTCCCAGCAGAAGCCGGTCTCCCTCAAAGAATCGAATGTTTGGTGTTTTTAATCTGTAGTTCTGCTGCTAGGCTTTGGTACTGGGTCCCAGCAGAACTGGGTCAGAACCATCCGGCCTTGATGTATTCATCCATGAGAATGTTTGACGGTTCTCCTGCAGCCCACCAGAACCGCGTGTCGGACATGGCGTTCTCCCTGGACAGCGAGTGGCTGGTCAGCACGGGACACGACAAGAGCGTCAGCTGGATGTGCACCCAGAGCGGCAGCATGCTGGGGCGACACTACTTCAGCTCCTGGGCGTCCTGCCTGCAGTATCCTTCCATTCAGAGTGTCAGCAGCAGTTAACTGGTTAGAACTGGTTCAGGCCCTGACTCCTCACTCAGATACGACCACGACACGCAGCACGTCTTCGTGGGAGATTACTCTGGACAGATCACTCTGCTGAAACTGGAGAAGCAGACGTACTCCACCGTCACCACGCTGAAGGGCCACGAAGGTAAGATCAACGACTGCAGCCTCCATCAGACGCTCAACCTTTGACTTGACCTATTAGAGGGAGGGGCCAGGGAGAGGGAGGGGCTCAGGGAGAGGTGCTATTTTTTCCTCAGGGGGTTTTTGGTTTTGTTAGCTGGATGAGTGCAGTTCTCCCTGTGAACACTGGGGGGAGCCAGTTCGACTGATTCTCTCTCTGTTAAAGGAATAGTACACCCAAAACATGATTAGCCTTCATTTTCTACTCCCCCCCCATGCTGAACAACACTCTGGAGTACTTTTTTGATATCTCAAATGCATCTGGAGATCTGGGAGGCTTCTTGTTGTCTGCTGACATTCAAATAATGGACGTCTATGGCGCCCGAGGCAGAAAGGTCCATAAAAGTCCACAAAAAACGTGTCAATATTCCTCCATACTGCTCGTCCAATGTACTCCAAGTGTCCTGAGTGGGTAGCGTCCAGAATTTACTCGAAACGAAGTCATTTAGAATGTTTTTAGAGCATAAACAGTAGTGTATAGGATTTCCTGAAAGCGCGTTCACGAGTCTACGGAAACCGCGGCAGACCAAACCAGATGAAAGTGCGCATTCAGCTCGGCAAAGAACTCATGCTCTTCCTCAACACTGAAGTCCTCAGACATTTTTCTTTCGTTGTTTCTTTCTTTGCACAGGTAAACAGCACATTTCTTCTTCTACGCTTGCATTATCGGCAGAGCAGACGCTGAATGCGCACTTTCATCTGGTTTGGTCTGCCGGCTTCCGTAGCGTCGTGAACGTGCATGCGCGCGCTTTCAGGAAATCCTATACACTACTGTTTATGCTCTAAAAACATTCTAAATGACTTCGTTTCGAGTAAATTATGGACGCTACCCACTCAGGACACTTGGAATACATTGGACGAGCAGTATGGAGGAATATTGACACGTTTTTTGTGGACTTTTATGGACCTTTCTGCCTCGGGCGCCATAGACCTCCATTATTTGAATGTCAGCAGACAGCAAGAAGCCTCCCAGATCTCCAGATGCATTTGAGATATCAAAAAAGTACTCCAGAGTGTTGTTCAGCATGGGGGTGAGTAGAAAATGAAGGCTAATCATGTTTTGGGTGTACTATTCCTTTAACCAGTTCTAACTGGATCTTTCTGGTATTGCAGGAAGCATAGGAGCCCTGTGGTGGGACCCGGTCCAAAGGCTGCTGTTCTCAGGGGCCTCGGACCACAGCATCATCATGTGGGACATCGGGGGCCGGAAGGGACGGACTCTGCTTCTCCAGGGACATCAGTAAGTCCTCTGCTGCCCTCAGGAGCGACTCAGGGTCCAACCTGCTTTGGTGCAGAAGATCCTTCAAGGACATGAGAGGAAACTCCAGGTCTCCTCCAGTCACAGGTCTCTTCCAGTCACAGGTCTCTTCCAGTCACAGGTCTCTTCCAGTCACAGGTCTCTTCCAGTCACAGGTCTCCTCCAGTCACAGGTCTCCTCCAGTCACAGGTCTCTTCCAGTCACAGGTCTCTTCCAGTCACAGGTCTCTTCCAGTCACAGGTCTCCTCCAGTCACAGGTCTCCTCCAGTCACAGGTCTCTTCCAGTCACAGGTCTCCTCCAGTCACAGGTCTCCTCCAGTCACAGGTCTCCCAGGGCTCCCAGAGAGGTTCTGTGGAGGATTTGCAGACTCGGTTCAGACTTGAGCAGAATCATCTGAGCTTCTTCTGTCTGTTGCTTTATGTTTTTCTCTGCTGACTTTGTCGGGTCCTTATCTGTACTTCCTTGTTTTTCCCGTCAGCTGGACCGTCTGTAAATAGAAGCATTCAGCCATTTAACCACTAGATGGCAGTAAATTCTTCATAGGTTGATCTTGTAAAGAAATAGATGTTTTTAATGAGCTGACTAGCATAGCACCCCCTCCAGGACGGCTGATTCTGGGTCAGCGCTGCTGCTCAGAACTAAAGGGCACTCCTCCATCAAGGTTCCTGATTGTTTTCCTCCAAGGTTCCCTCCGGGGGCGGAGTTGGTTGTGGTGGTAACAGGAGCCGCGGTGGGCGGGTCATTAGGAATGAGTTTTAACCGCCGCTCTCCTCCGTGTCCCTCAGCGAGCGCGTCCAGGCGCTGCGTTTCCTCCAGTTCACCAGGCAGCTGCTGTCCTGCTCGGCCGACGGCGGCATCGCGGTGTGGAACATGGACGCCCGCAGAGAGGAGGTCTGCATCCCTGCTGCAGCTTTGAATGGTTTGATGATGCAGCGCCAGGTCATCTAGTCCTGCTTGTTCCACAGGCGCCGCAGTGGTTGGACAGCGACTCCTGTCAGAAGTGTGAGCAGCCATTCTTCTGGAACATCAAGCAGATGTGGGACACTAAGACCCTGGGACTGAGACAGGTACTGTCCCCAGAGGGGGAGGGTTGTTGTCCCCCTTTTGAGCCTTGCTCATGCATCCATGTGTTCTGTTTGCAGCACCACTGCAGGAAGTGTGGGAAGGCGGTGTGCGGGAAATGCAGCTCCAAACGCTCCACCTTCCCAATCATGGGCTTCGAGTTCCCGGTGCGCGTGTGCGACGCCTGCTTCGACTCCATCAAAGAGGAAGAGTTAGTGTCGGCCTTCTCAAAATACTGCCAGGCTTCCCTCGGGGCATCCTGATAAAAAGCTGTCGCTGTGTGTCTGTGCTGCAGTCGGGCGCCGCTGGCCACCTTCCACGAGGGGAAACACAGCATCGCCCGCATGGACATGGACCCGTCCAGAGGCCTGATGGTCACCTGTGGAAGCGACCGCATCGTTAAGGTCAGAGCTTTTCTTTCACTGCTGTCTCAATCCTTAGAAAATGTTCCCCCGGTCTGGTTGGAAGTTGGATTCTGTCTTAGATGAAGCTGAAGCGTCTCCTCTGGGTCTTTGCTCTCCTCAGAAATGAATGAAATGAGCTTCAACCCGGTTCTGACTCGTCCTCATCGGGTCACATTCAGAATATCAAACGTCAGTGTTCTAGTCAGTGATCTGAATCTGAAAATTCTCCGGGTTCAGAGTAGAAATGGCTGCAGCACTCTGACTGGACGACCAGCAGGCCGTTCTGGTTTCACTGGACTTTTTCTAATGCATCAGAATCCCAGTTTGGACTAAAAGGTCCAAACATCTTTCTGGTTCCTTCTGACCAGCCCAAGAGGAGAAGCTGTGAAAGATCTCCTAGCTGCAGCTTTAGCTCCATCATTTCTTTCCTGTGTTTTAATGTTTTGTAAATAAAGTTGGAATAAAAAAAGTCCCTTTGGATGTCCTGTCCAGCTGTCCTAACTCTGACCATGTCCATCTCCGCAGATCTGGGACATGACACAGGTGGTCGGCAGTGGCTTAGCAACAGGCTTCTCCCCGCGCTGATTGGCTCGGACCACTACACCCCACCCCACAGCCCCACCCTCTTCTTTCTGCTTCCTGACGGTCGACAGAGACTCTGACTGATGTGGACTTTTGTTCTGGTCTCAAACAGAACCCGAAGCACAATGAATGAATGAATGAATGAATGAATGTCAGTGTGAGTGTGTGTGGCGGGGGGGCTAATGTTTACACTGCAGTCATCCCATTACTCTTTGATAAAGGTCTTTTTTCCCCATAAAGCCTGACTTGCTGCTTCAAAGAGGAGTTAACATCTAGCACCTAACGGCCGGGCGCTAACATCTAGGCGATGGCGCTATGATCTTTGAGCTAACATCTAATAGTTAGTCGCTGGGCGCTAACAGCTAGGCATTAACATTTAAAAGTTAACATCTAGGTGCTAACTTCCAGGGGCAAGCCGCTAATGGCTAGGCACTAGCAACTAGGAGCTCACAGCTGAATGCTGGCATCTAAGAACTAACCATTTGGGACTAACATCTAGAAGCTAACTGCTGGGGGCTATCATTTAAGACAGGGGTGCCCAAGTCCAGTCCTCAAGAGCTACCATCCTGTAACTTTTATATGCATCTCTTCTCTAGCACACCTGAATCTAAAGCCTCAATCCCCCATTAGCTCATCAGAGGCATGGTAACGAGCATTTGATTCAGGTGTGTTAAAAATGGTTGCATGAAATACTTGCAGGATAGTAGCTCTTGAGGACTGGACTTGAGCACCCCTGATTTAAGAGCTAACTGCTAGGGACTAGCATGTAGGAGCTAACCGCTAGATGCATAGCATGTAGGAGCTTACTGCTAGGTGCTAGCATGTAGGAGCTAAGTGCTAGCATTTAAGAGCTAACTGCTAGGCGCTAGTATGTAGGACGTAACCGCTTGGCGCTAGCATGTAGTAGCTAAACACTAGGCGCTAGCATCTAAGAGCTAACTGCTTGGCGCTAGGATGTAGGAGCTAACCGCTAGGTGCTAGCATGTAGGAGCTAACCGCTAGGCTCTAGTATCTAAGAGCTAACTGCTAGTTGCTAGCATGTAGGAGCTAACTGCTAGGTGCTAGCATCTAAGAGCTAACTGCTTGGCGCTAGGATGTAGGAGCTAACCGCTAGGTGCTAGCATGTAGGAGCTAACCGCTAGGCTCTAGTATCTAAGAGCTAACTGCTAGTTGCTAGCATGTAGGAGCTAACTGCTAGGTGCTAGCATCTAAGAGCTAACGGCTAGGCGCTAACCTCCGTACTCCAAGGCTGGTCCCTGTAGATGCTCACGCTCTCCGTTTGCACATCCCTCGTTCACCAGCGGGCCTTTAGTCTCAGGAGGTTCACGTCACCGTCACCACCCGTCGGTCCTGATGGTGTCTGTCGCTATGGTTACTGGACATATATCTGATGGTTAGATTATCAGATATTTGCCAGGCATCAGTGAACCTCCATCAACCAGATGTGGAAGTTGGACTGGGTTTCCATAGCAACAAGCATAGTGGTCAGCGGCATGCAGAGACCTGATGAAGGACCCGATTGTTCAGCTCAGGATGTCGGAGGATAAAGCTGTCCTCCAGAGACGCTGAAAGAAAGAGCCAGCTCCATAACCGTCCATCCTGTCCCTCAGATCGTCCTTCTCCACACGTGTCCCAGGTAGAGCCAGGAGTATCTAGCAGCAGTAACCGTCCTACCTGGACCGATTGTCCCTTCTGTCCCCCTCCTCCTTTTTCTTGCTGCTGTGTTTCAGATCTTTAGTGTTTATTTCTGTTTGTGGTAGAAGGTGTCGACGCTCTGGATTTGTCATTTCCTGCTCCCAGAGACGTCTAGATTCCTGTTGGACTTTAAAACCACTTCTTTCCATTTTTTCCAAAGACGTGGAGAACGGATGAACCCATCACCTCATCCGTTCATCCAGGAAGGGCTGGTTAATAAAGTGACAGCAGAACCTGGACCAGTACTGAGACCCGACATCTTCTAGTCTGAACAGATCAGCGGAGCCTTTAGAACCAAAATGGAGGCATCTTCTAGAAGCTTCTGTTGGTTTTATATTTGGCGAAATTAAAGCTAGATCTCCCTTAAAATGCTGCCGTGCAGCTTTAGTGAACCTTCTTCCCCAAACATTAAAACATTAAAGTTCTGTGGGTTCAGGCTGGAAGCCGCCATCTTCTTCCTGGTTTTTGGGATCAGACTGGGAGCAAAGGTCAGCAGCGGTGATATTTTAGCCTGCTTTAAATGGACGTCTGGGTGGTCTTCTCTTGGACCAGCTGTTGGCTGCAGCTGATCTGGACTCAATGGAAAAGAAAATGGCAGGAGAGCCGTTCCCTCCCTCCCTTCAGAGGAGGCCTTAAATCTGCTGCATGGCGTGAAGATCAGCAGCTCCATGATGAACCTTTGATTGATCCATCTTCATGAGAAACACGGATCTGCAGTTTAGTCTCTTCTTCTCATCCTTTATTAATCATCACATCCACGGGGTGGACCTAAAACTGACCTTCATCTTTCCAGGAACCTGAAAGGAAGGAAGCGGCGGGTTCGGTGGTCCTCCTCCTGCTCTCTGGTTCCCAGAACCTTCCTTCCCTCCAGCTCATAGTTAAACCTTCTGTGCTTGTAAAAACCTTCCATTCCTACAGGGTTGTTATTAATGTACATCTGCAAATATTTTGAAAAGTTTTTGTTGATAATTGGAGCAGACGTGGGCGTCCATGTCCTCTGAAACTCCTAATAAACACTTTGGATTCCTTTGACTTGTTGTTTTTATAGAGAAATGAGACCAAGCAGAACAAAACATTTTAAACGTTTTTATTGATGCAGGTTTTTACAGAATCAGGGAAGGAAAAGTTAGGTGGAAGGAAAAAAGCTGTCTGAGCAAATATGGACTCCCAGATCTGTGACTTCATAGCTGCATATGTGGAGTGATGCCGCCGCGCGGCGTAGGTCTTGCACTGCTGTAGCTCCATGCAGACGGGTTACTGACGAGGGTTAGAGGTTTGACACACAGACGTCAGAGAAACAGCAGCCTGCCTGAAACACGCAGGGACTGCAGCCGGATCAGATTCCATCTGATGCGCCGTTTCTACGTCCCATCCTGGTGTTTGGCTTCAGAAAGCATCGCCGTCAAACACTGATGCACAGCAAGAAAAGCCGGTTAGAAAGCGTCCAGTCTGCTGCTTCTGCAGGACCTGCTCTGTTGCTCCCCCAGATGGTGGAGCGGGTAGAGCGGGTGGAGTAGATCTCCCTGATCAGCAGAGGCTGTTAGTGGGGGGGGGGGGGTCTCAGTGGGGAGCAAACGTCTTGGCCAGGTCCTCCAGCAGTGACATGAGCTTCTGCTCCTCCAGGGGGGAGCTGTGGGTCCAGGCCAGCGGCAGGTGGGTGGACACCACCTTACGGTCTGAGGACACACACACACACAGGTCTTAACATAGATCTTCTTTTCCTAGAGCTTTTACACATTTCCTGACATTAAAACCCTCAATATAACTGAGTCGAAATGATCGGTGGCAAATATCTGATAAATTAGACCAAGATGTTGAACCGATGTTGACTAATCATTTCCATCAAGTTAGACAGTGTCTCTAGAACCGCAGAGACAGACTGTCTCTAAAAACCATCTTCATTCAGATTCGTCTGAAATTATCAATAACAGGTCATGAGAACCAGACCACCTCCAGACTGGTCCTCCTCTTTAGTGGCCCGTCCACGTTTAGATGCACCACTCACTTTGTTCTGCGTATCTCCAAAGATGAAAGTTAGGATTAGGGACGGTCCTTTTTCAGCAGATCAGATTTCTATTTTATCTCATTATTCTAATCAGGTCCTGCTGTCTGTGCTGGACTGGTTTGGAGTTTCTGACAAACGGGAAACACTAGAGACCAAAGCAACCAAAGACCAGGATGATGTAGACCTCAGGTCATCCAAGGACTTCCTGTCTTTGGTTGTAAGACCAGAACCAAACTGGCAGCCTGCTAAGATCCGGAACCAACTGGCTGAAAACTTAAACTCAGACCTGAAAATGGCAGCTGAGGTAGACCATCGAGCCCTGAAAACTGCAGCTGAGGTTGACCATCCAGCCCTGAAAACTGCAGCTGAGGTAGACCATCGAGCCCTGAAAACTGCAGCTGAGGTAGACCATCCAGCCCTGAAAACTGCAGCTGAGGTAGACCATCCAGCCCTGAAAACTGCAGCTGAGGTAGACCATCCAGACCTGAAAACTGCAGCTGAGATAGACCATCCAACCCTGAAAACTGCAGCTGAGGTTGACCATCCAGACCTGAAAACTGCAGCTGAGGTAGACCATCGAGCCCTGAAAACTGCAGCTGAGGTAGACCATCCAGCCTGAAAACTGCAGCTGAGGTAGACCATCCAGCCCTGAAAACTGCAGCTGAGGTAGACCATCGAGCCCTGAAAATTGCAGCTGAGGTAGACCATCCAGCCCTGAAAACTGCAGCTGAGGTAGACCATCGAGCCCTGAAAACTGCAGCTGAGGTAGACCATCGAGCCCTGAAAACTGCAGCTGAGGTAGACCATCGAGCCCTGAAAACTGCAGCTGAGGTTGACCATCCAGACCTGAAAACTGCAGCTGAGGTAGACCATCCAACCCTGAAAACTGCAGCTGAGGTAGACCATCCAGCCCTGAAAACTGCAGCTGAGGTAGACCATCGAGCCCTGAAAACTGCAGCTGAGGTAGACCATCGAGCCCTGAAAACTGCAGCTGAGGTAGACCATCCAGCCCTGAAAACTGCAGCTGAGGTAGACCATCGAGCCCTGAAAACTGCAGCTGAGGTAGACCATCGAGCCCTGAAAACTGCAGCTGAGGTTGACCATCCAGACCTGAAAACTGCAGCTGAGCTAGACCATCTAACCCTGAAAACTGCAGCTGAGGTAGACCATCCAGCCCTGAAAACTGCAGCTGAGGTAGACCATCGAGCCCTGAAAACTGCAGCTGAGGTAGACCATCCAGCCCTGAAAACTGCAGCTGAGGTTGACCATCCAGACCTGAAAACTGCAGCTGAGGTAGACCATCCAACCCTGAAAACTGCAGCTGAGGTAGACCATCCAGCCCTGAAAACTGCAGCTGAGGTAGACCATCGAGCCCTGAAAACTGCAGCTGAGGTAGACCATCCAGCCCTGAAAACTGCAGCTGAGGTAGACCATCGAGCCCTGAAAACTGCAGCTGAGGTAGACCATCGAGCCCTGAAAACTGCAGCTGAGGTAGACCATCGAGCCCTGAAAACTGAAGCTGAGGTAGACCATCGAGCCCTGAAAACTGCAGCTGAGGTAGACCATCCAACCCTGAAAACTGCAACTGAGGTAGACCATCCAACCCTGAAAACTGCAGCTGAGGTAGACTATCCAGCCCTGAAAACTGCAGCTGAGGTAGACCATCCAACCCTGAAAACTGCAGCTGAGGTAGACCATCCAGCCCTGAAAACTGCAGCTGAGGTAGACCATCCAGCCCTGAAAACTGCAGCTGAGGTAGACCATCCAACCCTGAAAACTGCAGCTGAGGTAGACCATCCAACCCTGAAAACTGCAGCTGAGGTAGACTATCCAGCCTGAAAACTGCAGCTGAGGTAGACCATCGAGCCCTGAAAACTGCAGCTGAGGTTGACCATCCAACCCTGAAAACTGCAGCTGAGGTAGACCATCCAGCCTGAAAACTGCAGCTGAGGTAGACCATCCAGCCTGAAAACTGCAGCTGAGGTAGACCATCCAGCCCTGAAAACTGCAGCTGAGGTAGACCATCCAGCCTGAAAACTGCGGCTGAGGTAGACCATCCAACCCTGAAAACTGCGGCTGAGGTAGACCATCCAGCCTGAAAACTGCAGCTGAGGTAGACCATCCAGCCTGAAAACTGCGGCTGAGGTAGACCATCCAGCCTGAAAACTGCAGCTGAGGTAGACCATCCAGCCTGAAAACTCCAGCTGAGGTAGACCATCCAGCCCTGAAAACTGCAGCTGAGGTAGACCATCCAGCCTGAAAACTGCAGCTGAGGTAGACCATCCAGCCCTGAAAACTGCGGCTGAGGTAGACCATCCAGCCCTGAAAACTGCGGCTGAGGTAGACCATCCAGCCCTGAAAACTGCAGCTGAGTTAGACCATCCAGCCCTGAAAACTGCGGCTGAGGTAGACCATCCAGCCTGAAAACTGCGGCTGAGGTAGACCATCCAGCCCTGAAAACTGCGGCTGAGGTAGACCATCCAGCCCTGAAAACTGCGGCTGAGGTAGACCATCCAGCCTGAAAACTGCGGCTGAGGTAGACCATCCAGCCCTGAAAACTGCGGCTGAGGTAGACCATCCAGCCTGAAAACTGCAGCTGAGGTAGACCATCCAGCCCTGAAAACTGCAGCTGAGGTAGACCATCCAGCCCTGAAAACTGCAGCTGAGGTAGACCATCCAGCCTGAAAACTGCAGCTGAGGTAGACCATCGAGCCCTGAAAACTGCAGCTGAGGTAGACCATCCAACCCTGAAAACTGCAGCTGAGGTAGACCATCCAGCCCTGAAAACTGCGGCTGAGGTAGACCATCGAGCCCTGAAAACTGCGGCTGAGGTAGACCATCCAGCCTGAAAACTGCAGCTGAGGTAGACCATCCAGCCCTGAAAACTGCGGCTGAGGTAGACCATCCACCATGAAAACTGCGGCTGAGGTAGACCATCCAGCCTGAAAACTGCGGCTGAGGTAGACCATCCAACCCTGAAAACTGCGGCTGAGGTAGACCATCCACCCTGAAAACTGCGGCTGAGGTAGACCATCCAACCCTGAAAACTGCGGCTGAGGTAGACCATCCAGCCTGAAAACTGCGGCTGAGGTAGACCATCCAACCCTGAAAACTGCGGCTGAGGTAGACCATCCAGCCTGAAAACTGCGGCTGAGGTAGACCATCCAGCCTGAAAACTGCGGCTGAGGTAGACCATCCAGCCTGAAAACTGCGGCTGAGGTAGACCATCCAGCCTGAAAACTGCGGCTGAGGTAGACCATCCAGCCTGAAAACTGCGGCTGAGGTAGACCATCCAGCCTGAAAACTGCGGCTGAGGTAGACCATCCAGCCTGAAAACTGCAGCTGAGGTAGACCATCCAGCCTGAAAACTCCAGCTGAGGTAGACCATCCAGCCCTGAAAACTGCAGCTGAGGTAGACCATCCAGCCTGAAAACTGCAGCTGAGGTAGACCATCCAGCCCTGAAAACTGCAGCTGAGGTAGACCATCCAGCCCTGAAAACTGCAGCTGAGGTAGACCATCCAGCCTGAAAACTGCGGCTGAGGTAGACCATCCAGCCCTGAAAACTGCGGCTGAGGTAGACCATCCAGCCCTGAAAACTGCGGCTGAGGTAGACCATCCAGCCTGAAAACTGCGGCTGAGGTAGACCATCCAGCCCTGAAAACTGCGGCTGAGGTAGACCATCCAGCCTGAAAACTGCGGCTGAGGTAGACCATCCAGCCCTGAAAACTGCGGCTGAGGTAGACCATCCAGCCCTGAAAACTGCGGCTGAGGTAGACCATCCAGCCTGAAAACTGCAGCTGAGGTAGACCATCCAGCCCTGAAAACTGCAGCTGAGGTAGACCATCGAGCCCTGAAAACTGCAGCTGAGGTAGACCATCGAGCCCTGAAAACTGCAGCTGAGGTAGACCATCCAACCCTGAAAACTGCAGCTGAGGTAGACCATCGAGCCCTGAAAACTGCAGCTGAGGTTGACCATCCAGACCTGAAAACTGCAGCTGAGGTAGACCATCCAGCCCTGAAAACTGCGGCTGAGGTAGACCATCCAGCCCTGAAAACTGCGGCTGAGGTAGACCATCCAGCCTGAAAACTGCGGCTGAGGTAGACCATCCAGCCCTGAAAACTGCGGCTGAGGTAGACCATCCAGCCCTGAAAACTGCGGCTGAGGTAGACCATCCAGCCTGAAAACTGCGGCTGAGGTAGACCATCCAGCCCTGAAAACTGCGGCTGAGGTAGACCATCCAGCCTGAAAACTGCGGCTGAGGTAGACCATCCAGCCCTGAAAACTGCAGCTGAGGTAGACCATCCAGCCCTGAAAACTGCAGCTGAGGTAGACCATCGAGCCCTGAAAACTGCAGCTGAGGTAGACCATCGAGCCCTGAAAACTGCAGCTGAGGTAGACCATCCAACCCTGAAAACTGCAGCTGAGGTAGACCATCCAGCCCTGAAAACTGCGGCTGAGGTAGACCATCGAGCCCTGAAAACTGCAGCTGAGGTATACCATCCAGCCTGAAAACTGCAGCTGAGGTAGACCATCCAGCCCTGAAAACTGCGGCTGAGGTAGACCATCCACCATGAAAACTGCGGCTGAGGTAGACCATCCAGCCTGAAAACTGCGGCTGAGGTAGACCATCCAACCCTGAAAACTGCGGCTGAGGTAGACCATCCACCCTGAAAACTGCGGCTGAGGTAGACCATCCAACCCTGAAAACTGCGGCTGAGGTAGACCATCCAGCCTGAAAACTGCGGCTGAGGTAGACCATCCAACCCTGAAAACTGCGGCTGAGGTAGACCATCCAGCCTGAAAACTGCGGCTGAGGTAGACCATCCAGCCTGAAAACTGCGGCTGAGGTAGACCATCCAGCCTGAAAACTGCGGCTGAGGTAGACCATCCAGCCTGAAAACTGCGGCTGAGGTAGACCATCCAGCCTGAAAACTCCAGCTGAGGTAGACCATCCAGCCCTGAAAACTGCAGCTGAGGTAGACCATCCAGCCTGAAAACTGCAGCTGAGGTAGACCATCCAGCCCTGAAAACTGCAGCTGAGGTAGACCATCCAGCCCTGAAAACTGCAGCTGAGGTAGACCATCCAGCCTGAAAACTGCGGCTGAGGTAGACCATCGAGCCCTGAAAACTGCGGCTGAGGTAGACCATCCAGCCCTGAAAACTGCGGCTGAGGTAGACCATCCAGCCTGAAAACTGCGGCTGAGGTAGACCATCCAGCCCTGAAAACTGCGGCTGAGGTTGACCATCCAGCCCTGAAAACTGCGGCTGAGGTAGACCATCCAGCCTGAAAACTGCGGCTGAGGTAGACCATCCAGCCCTGAAAACTGCGGCTGAGGTAGACCATCCAGCCTGAAAACTGCGGCTGAGGTAGACCATCCAGCCCTGAAAACTGCGGCTGAGGTAGACCATCCAGCCCTGAAAACTGCGGCTGAGGTAGACCATCCAGCCTGAAAACTGCAGCTGAGGTAGACCATCCAGCCTGAAAACTGCGGCTGAGGTAGACCATCCAGCCCTGAAAACTGCGGCTGAGGTAGACCATCCAGCCTGAAAACTGCGGCTGAGGTAGACCATCCAGCCCTGAAAACTGCGGCTGAGGTAGACCATCCAGCCTGAAAACTGCGGCTGAGGTAGACCATCCAGCCCTGAAAACTGCGGCTGAGGTAGACCATCCAGCCCTGAAAACTGCGGCTGAGGTAGACCATCCAGCCTGAAAACTGCAGCTGAGGTAGACCATCCAGCCCTGAAAACTGCAGCTGAGGTAGACCATCGAGCCCTGAAAACTGCAGCTGAGGTAGACCATCGAGCCCTGAAAACTGCAGCTGAGGTAGACCATCCAACCCTGAAAACTGCAGCTGAGGTAGACCATCGAGCCCTGAAAACTGCAGCTGAGGTTGACCATCCAGACCTGAAAACTGCAGCTGAGGTAGACCATCCAGCCCTGAAAACTGCAGCTGAGGTAGACCATCCAGCCCTGAAAACTGCGGCTGAGGTAGACCATCCAGCCTGAAAACTGCGGCTGAGGTAGACCATCCAGCCCTGAAAACTGCGGCTGAGGTAGACCATCCAGCCCTGAAAACTGCGGCTGAGGTAGACCATCCAGCCCTGAAAACTGCGGCTGAGGTAGACCATCCAGCCCTGAAAACTGCGGCTGAGGTAGACCATCCAGCCTGAAAACTGCGGCTGAGGTAGACCATCCAGCCCTGAAAACTGCGGCTGAGGTAGACCATCCAGCCTGAAAACTGCAGCTGAGGTAGACCATCCAGCCCTGAAAACTGCAGCTGAGGTAGACCATCGAGCCCTGAAAACTGCAGCTGAGGTTGACCATCCAGACCTGAAAACTGCAGCTGAGGTAGACCATCCAGCCCTGAAAACTGCAGCTGAGGTAGACCATCCAGCCCTGAAAACTGCGGCTGAGGTAGACCATCCAGCCTGAAAACTGCGGCTGAGGTAGACCATCCAGCCCTGAAAACTGCGGCTGAGGTAGACCATCCAGCCCTGAAAACTGCGGCTGAGGTAGACCATCCAGCCTGAAAACTGCGGCTGAGGTAGACCATCCAGCCCTGAAAACTGCGGCTGAGGTAGACCATCCAGCCTGAAAACTGCAGCTGAGGTAGACCATCCAGCCCTGAAAACTGCAGCTGAGGTAGACCATCCAGCCCTGAAAACTGCAGCTGAGGTAGACCATCCAGCCTGAAAACTGCAGCTGAGGTAGACCATCGAGCCCTGAAAACTGCAGCTGAGGTAGACCATCCAACCCTGAAAACTGCGGCTGAGGTAGACCATCCAGCCTGAAAACTGCGGCTGAGGTAGACCATCCAACCCTGAAAACTGCGGCTGAGGTAGACCATCCAGCCTGAAAACTGCGGCTGAGGTAGACCATCCAGCCTGAAAACTGCGGCTGAGGTAGACCATCCAGCCTGAAAACTGCGGCTGAGGTAGACCATCCAGCCTGAAAACTGCAGCTGAGGTAGACCATCCAGCCTGAAAACTCCAGCTGAGGTAGACCATCCAGCCCTGAAAACTGCAGCTGAGGTAGACCATCCAGCCTGAAAACTGCAGCTGAGGTAGACCATCCAGCCCTGAAAACTGCAGCTGAGGTAGAACATCCAGCCCTGAAAACTGCAGCTGAGGTAGACCATCCAGCCCTGAAAACTGCGGCTGAGGTAGACCATCCAGCCCTGAAAACTGCGGCTGAGGTAGACCATCCAGCCCTGAAAACTGCGGCTGAGGTAGACCATCCAGCCTGAAAACTGCGGCTGAGGTAGACCATCCAGCCCTGAAAACTGCGGCTGAGGTAGACCATCCAGCCTGAAAACTGCGGCTGAGGTAGACCATCCAGCCCTGAAAACTGCGGCTGAGGTAGACCATCCAGCCCTGAAAACTGCGGCTGAGGTAGACCATCCAGCCTGAAAACTGCAGCTGAGGTAGACCATCCAGCCCTGAAAACTGCAGCTGAGGTAGACCATCGAGCCCTGAAAACTGCAGCTGAGGTAGACCATCGAGCCCTGAAAACTGCAGCTGAGGTAGACCATCCAACCCTGAAAACTGCAGCTGAGGTAGACCATCGAGCCCTGAAAACTGCAGCTGAGGTTGACCATCCAGACCTGAAAACTGCAGCTGAGGTAGACCATCCAGCCCTGAAAACTGCGGCTGAGGTAGACCATCCAGCCCTGAAAACTGCGGCTGAGGTAGACCATCCAGCCTGAAAACTGCGGCTGAGGTAGACCATCCAGCCCTGAAAACTGCGGCTGAGGTAGACCATCCAGCCCTGAAAACTGCGGCTGAGGTAGACCATCCAGCCTGAAAACTGCGGCTGAGGTAGACCATCCAGCCCTGAAAACTGCGGCTGAGGTAGACCATCCAGCCTGAAAACTGCAGCTGAGGTAGACCATCCAGCCCTGAAAACTGCAGCTGAGGTAGACCATCCAGCCCTGAAAACTGCAGCTGAGGTAGACCATCGAGCCCTGAAAACTGCAGCTGAGGTAGACCATCGAGCCCTGAAAACTGCAGCTGAGGTAGACCATCCAGCCCTGAAAACTGCGGCTGAGGTAGACCATCCAGCCTGAAAACTGCGGCTGAGGTAGACCATCCAGCCCTGAAAACTGCGGCTGAGGTAGACCATCCAGCCTGAAAACTGCAGCTGAGGTAGACCATCCAGCCCTGAAAACTGCAGCTGAGGTAGACCATCCAGCCCTGAAAACTGCAGCTGAGGTAGACCATCGAGCCCTGAAAACTGCAGCTGAGGTAGACCATCGAGCCCTGAAAACTGCAGCTGAGGTAGACCATCCAACCCTGAAAACTGCAGCTGAGGTAGACCATCCAGCCCTGAAAACTGCGGCTGAGGTAGACCATCGAGCCCTGAAAACTGCAGCTGAGGTATACCATCCAGCCTGAAAACTGCAGCTGAGGTAGACCATCCAGCCCTGAAAACTGCGGCTGAGGTAGACCATCCACCATGAAAACTGCGGCTGAGGTAGACCATCCAGCCTGAAAACTGCGGCTGAGGTAGACCATCCAACCCTGAAAACTGCGGCTGAGGTAGACCATCCACCCTGAAAACTGCGGCTGAGGTAGACCATCCAACCCTGAAAACTGCGGCTGAGGTAGACCATCCAGCCTGAAAACTGCGGCTGAGGTAGACCATCCAACCCTGAAAACTGCGGCTGAGGTAGACCATCCAGCCTGACAACTGCGGCTGAGGTAGACCATCCAGCCTGAAAACTGCGGCTGAGGTAGACCATCCAGCCTGAAAACTGCGGCTGAGGTAGACCATCCAGCCTGAAAACTGCGGCTGAGGTAGACCATCCAGCCTGAAAACTCCAGCTGAGGTAGACCATCCAGCCCTGAAAACTGCAGCTGAGGTAGACCATCCAGCCTGAAAACTGCAGCTGAGGTAGACCATCCAGCCCTGAAAACTGCAGCTGAGGTAGACCATCCAGCCCTGAAAACTGCAGCTGAGGTAGACCATCCAGCCTGAAAACTGGGGCTGAGGTAGACCATCGAGCCCTGAAAACTGCGGCTGAGGTAGACCATCCAGCCCTGAAAACTGCGGCTGAGGTAGACCATCCAGCCTGAAAACTGCGGCTGAGGTAGACCATCCAGCCTGAAAACTGCAGCTGAGGTAGACCATCCAGCCCTGAAAACTGCAGCTGAGGTAGACCATCGAGCCCTGAAAACTGCAGCTGAGGTAGACCATCGAGCCCTGAAAACTGCAGCTGAGGTAGACCATCCAACCCTGAAAACTGCAGCTGAGGTAGACCATCGAGCCCTGAAAACTGCAGCTGAGGTTGACCATCCAGACCTGAAAACTGCAGCTGAGGTAGACCATCCAGCCCTGAAAACTGCAGCTGAGGTAGACCATCCAGCCCTGAAAACTGCGGCTGAGGTAGACCATCCAGCCTGAAAACTGCGGCTGAGGTAGACCATCCAGCCCTGAAAACTGCGGCTGAGGTAGACCATCCAGCCCTGAAAACTGCGGCTGAGGTAGACCATCCAGCCTGAAAACTGCGGCTGAGGTAGACCATCCAGCCCTGAAAACTGCGGCTGAGGTAGACCATCCAGCCCTGAAAACTGCGGCTGAGGTAGACCATCCAGCCTGAAAACTGCGGCTGAGGTAGACCATCCAGCCCTGAAAACTGCGGCTGAGGTAGACCATCCAGCCTGAAAACTGCAGCTGAGGTAGACCATCCAGCCCTGAAAACTGCAGCTGAGGTAGACCATCCAGCCCTGAAAACTGCAGCTGAGGTAGACCATCGAGCCCTGAAAACTGCAGCTGAGGTAGACCATCGAGCCCTGAAAACTGCAGCTGAGGTAGACCATCCAACCCTGAAAACTGCAGCTGAGGTAGACCATCCAGCCCTGAAAACTGCGGCTGAGGTAGACCATCGAGCCCTGAAAACTGCAGCTGAGGTATACCATCCAGCCTGAAAACTGCAGCTGAGGTAGACCATCCAGCCCTGAAAACTGCGGCTGAGGTAGACCATCCACCATGAAAACTGCGGCTGAGGTAGACCATCCAGCCTGAAAACTGCGGCTGAGGTAGACCATCCACCCTGAAAACTGCGGCTGAGGTAGACCATCCAACCCTGAAAACTGCGGCTGAGGTAGACCATCCAGCCTGAAAACTGCGGCTGAGGTAGACCATCCAACCCTGAAAACTGCGGCTGAGGTAGACCATCCAGCCTGAAAACTGCGGCTGAGGTAGACCATCCAGCCTGAAAACTGCGGCTGAGGTAGACCATCCAGCCTGAAAACTGCGGCTGAGGTAGACCATCCAGCCTGAAAACTGCGGCTGAGGTAGACCATCCAGCCTGAAAACTGCGGCTGAGGTAGACCATCCAGCCTGAAAACTGCAGCTGAGGTAGACCATCCAGCCTGAAAACTCCAGCTGAGGTAGACCATCCAGCCCTGAAAACTGCGGCTGAGGTAGACCATCCAGCCTGAAAACTGCGGCTGAGGTAGACCATCCAACCCTGAAAACTGCGGCTGAGGTAGACCATCCAGCCTGAAAACTGCGGCTGAGGTAGACCATCCAGCCTGAAAACTGCGGCTGAGGTAGACCATCCAGCCTGAAAACTGCGGCTGAGGTAGACCATCCAGCCTGAAAACTGCAGCTGAGGTAGACCATCCAGCCTGAAAACTCCAGCTGAGGTAGACCATCCAGCCCTGAAAACTGCAGCTGAGGTAGACCATCCAGCCTGAAAACTGCAGCTGAGGTAGACCATCCAGCCCTGAAAACTGCAGCTGAGGTAGACCATCCAGCCCTGAAAACTGCAGCTGAGGTAGACCATCCAGCCTGAAAACTGCGGCTGAGGTAGACCATCGAGCCCTGAAAACTGCGGCTGAGGTAGACCATCCAGCCCTGAAAACTGCGGCTGAGGTAGACCATCCAGCCTGAAAACTGCGGCTGAGGTAGACCATCCAGCCTGAAAACTGCAGCTGAGGTAGACCATCCAGCCCTGAAAACTGCAGCTGAGGTAGACCATCGAGCCCTGAAAACTGCAGCTGAGGTAGACCATCGAGCCCTGAAAACTGCAGCTGAGGTAGACCATCCAACCCTGAAAACTGCAGCTGAGGTAGACCATCGAGCCCTGAAAACTGCAGCTGAGGTTGACCATCCAGACCTGAAAACTGCAGCTGAGGTAGACCATCCAGCCCTGAAAACTGCAGCTGAGGTAGACCATCCAGCCCTGAAAACTGCGGCTGAGGTAGACCATCCAGCCTGAAAACTGCGGCTGAGGTAGACCATCCAGCCCTGAAAACTGCGGCTGAGGTAGACCATCCAGCCCTGAAAACTGCGGCTGAGGTAGACCATCCAGCCTGAAAACTGCGGCTGAGGTAGACCATCCAGCCCTGAAAACTGCGGCTGAGGTAGACCATCCAGCCTGAAAACTGCAGCTGAGGTAGACCATCCAGCCCTGAAAACTGCAGCTGAGGTAGACCATCCAGCCCTGAAAACTGCAGCTGAGGTAGACCATCCAGCCTGAAAACTGCAGCTGAGGTAGACCATCGAGCCCTGAAAACTGCAGCTGAGGTAGACCATCGAGCCCTGAAAACTGCAGCTGAGGTAGACTATCCAGCCTGAAAACTGCAGCTGAGGTAGACCATCCAGAGGCTGCTTAGCTTTCAGTCATTCGGCTTATTCTTCTTTCTATTTGCCTTTTCTTCATCAGATCCTTTTCGTTTCTCATCTCTTCATCCAGTAAAGCTCTTAGTTAAACCGTGTTTAAATGGTGACAAACTAACTCATTGTGATACCCCCCCCCTTATTTTAGATCTGTAGACTGCTATCTGTTTTCTTATTTTAAGAAAAAAAGACCTATTTAGATGTATTTTCCAGTCTTTAGGTAGAGTTTCCTGTTGAACCAGAAGCTGGCAGAGACCAATGGAGTCATTGTCTCTGAGTTTACAAAGCAAGGTGTGTTTGTCGACGCTCATAGAGCCACTGTACTCTCTGGCACCAGAACCAGCCGCCTCCAGCTGCAGTGGACTCCTGCCAGCTCTCTACACAAACACCATCTGCACCATCCAGACCACAAGTCACTTACTCTTCGTCTACAAACAGGTTTTATTTGTCTTTTTAACTGCCTGTATCCATGGAACATCTGCTGGGCCAGCATACCCTGGTAGAAGCGCCCGCTGGGGTTCATGGTAGCAGCTTCAGAGACGGCCAGCCACACCACTGTGTCGGCCCCCTGCTCTGGGCTCCGTAGACTGTCCTTCATGGAGCGATGGAAGTCCGGCATGGCGTTGGCCACCGCTGCAGCAGACGGACAGAGGCCCACACAAACACATTAGATGCAGAAGGAAGGAATGGCAGAGTATTATATGGGGGGGGGGGGTCTAACCTGGAGTATCCACCCAGCCAGGATGCATGACAGAGAAGTGGATGTTAGTGTGAGTCTTTGCCAGCTGCTCCGTCATCACCACCTGCTGCCTCTGGAAAACAGGTTTGGACCAGGAATTATACTTATCCCAAAGAAAGCTTCACACAGACCTGATCATCCTCAGCTTCTCAATCAGGCAGAGACCACAGCTTTCGCAGTCCTTCACGTCTGACAGGTCGTTATGGGAACTCCACCCATAAGAGAATTAGACTGTCATAAAACATTTCTGGACTTTTTCCCACCCTCTTTATCTACAGAAGCAGTCTACAGAAAGCAGTCTACATATCTACAGATGGCAGTCTACATATCTACAGATGGCAGTCTACATATCTACAGATGGCAGTCTACATATCTACAGATGGCAGTCTACATATCTACAGGTGGCAGTCTACATATCTACAGATGGCAGTCTACATACACTATATTGCCAAAAGTATTTGCTCACCTGCCTTGACTCACATATGAGCTTAAGTGACATCCCGTTCCTAATCCATAGGGTTCAATATGACGTCGGTCCACCCTTTGCAGCTAGAACAGCTTCAACTCTTCTGGGAAGGCTGTCCACAAGGTTTAGGAGTGTGTTTATGGGAATTTTTGACCATTCTTCCAGAAGCGCATTTGTGAGGTCGCACACTGATGTTGGACGAGAAGGCCTGGCTCTCAGTCTCCGCTCTAATTCATCCCAAAGGTGTTCTATCGGGTTGAGGTCAGGACTCTGTGCAGGCCAGTCAAGTTCATCCACACCAGACTCTGTCATCCATGTCTTTATGGACCTTGCTTTGTGCACTGGTGCACAGTCATGTTGGAAGAGGAAGGGGCCAGCTCCAAACTGTTCCCACAAAGTTGGGAGCATGGAATTGTCCAAAATGTCTTGGTATGCTGAAGCATTCAGAGTTCCTTTCACTGGAACTAAGGGGCCAAGCCCAGCTCCTGAAAAACAACCCCACACCATAATCCCCCCTCCACCAAACTTTACACTTGGCACAATGCAGTCAGACAAGTACCGTTCTCCTGGCAACCGCCAAACCCAGACCCGTCCATCAGATTGCCAGATGGAGAAGCGCGATTCGTCACTCCAGAGAACGCGTCTCCACTGCTCTAGAGTCCAGTGGCGGCGTGCTTTACACCACCGCATCCGACGCTTTGCATTGCACTTGGTGATGTATGGCTTGGATGCAGCTGCTCGACCATGGAAACCCATTCCATGAAGCTCTCTGCGCACTGTTCTTGAGCTAATCTGAAGGCCACATGAAGTTTGGAGGTCTGTAGTGATTGACTCTGCAGAAAGTTGGCGACCTCTTCGCACTATGCGCGTCAGCATCCGCTGACCCCGCTCCGTCAGTTTACGTGGCCTACCACTTCGTGGCTGAGTTGCTGTCGTTCCCAAACACTTCCATTTTCTTATAATACAGCTGACAGATGACTGTGGAATATTTAGGAGCGAGGAAATTTCACGACTGGATTTGTTGCACAGGTGGCATCCTATCACAGTTCCACGCTGGAATTCACTGAGCTCCTGAGAGCGACCCATTCTTTCACAAATGTTTGTAAAAACAGTCTGCATGCCTAGGTGCTTGAATTTATACACCTGTGGCCATGGAAGTGATTGGAACACCTGATTCCAATAATTTGGATGGGTGAGCAAATACTTTTGGCAATATAGTGTATCTATAGATAGCAGTCTACATATCTACAGATAGAAGTCTACAGATAGAAGTCTACATATCTATAGATAGCAGTCTACATATCTACAGATAGAAGTCTACAGATAGAAGTCTACATATCTATAGATAGCAGTCTACACATCTACAGATAGAAGTCTACAGATAGTAGTCTACATATCTATAGATAGCAGTCTACACATCTACAGATAGAAGTCTACAGATAGAAGTCTTCATATCTATAGATAGCAGTCTACAGATAGTAGTCTACATATCTATAGATAGCAGTCTACACATCTACAGATAGAAGTCTACAGATAGAAGTCTTCATATCTATAGATAGCAGTCTACAGATAGTAGTCTACATATCTATAGATAGCAGTCTACACATCTACAGATAGCAGTCTACAGATAGAAGTCTACATATCTATAGATAGCAGTCTACAGATCTACAGAAGCAGTCTGTCAGAGGAGGTATGTCCACCTTAGAGTCATCGTCCATTGCAGTAAATCGGACCCAGTAAAGTTCAACCGTTGGATTTCAGTCCGATCACTGAAGCTGATGACGATATTAAACTGGTATTGGTTCCAATGATGAAGAACATTCCAGAAAGATATCAGTGGAAACAGGTTGCCTCCACAGAGGCAGATCTATTCTGTCTATCTCTATAACAGATCTAAGGTTAAACATGTGGTGGTCTTGTTGTGGTCATTATTGAACCTGGATGGAATCTGAGCTGTGTGGGTCTCTGGAATCAGAGAAAAACCGGATCAGATCATTAATGAACCAATGTGCAGGTGGCGCAGTTAGCCCACACCACCCACCTATGGAGGTCTTAGTCATCGCCGCGGGCGACCCGGGTTCGAATCGGGTCTGTGGTCCTTTCCGCCATGTCTCTCCCCCCCCCTTCCTGTCAGCCTACTCTCCATCAAAATGAGCCCCTAGTGCCGTAAAAGCAGCAGCTTATTGCTACTTTTCCAACAGTTTCCAGCTTTGGCCACTGAGGTAGAAAAACCGCCGTTCTGATCTCCATGACTTGGTGATGTTGGTTTGATGGAGGATCCGTTTGGTGACCAGCTGTGATCACACCGCCGACCGTCTTCTCTCGAGGAATAAACGCTCCTCTCACCTTGTGCTGAGCGTAGACCATGGTTCCATCGTAGCGGCCTCTCTCAGACTGCAGGTTTCCTATCCTCAGCTTCTGGACCAACATTCCTCCTGAAGACACTGTGATCTGCACACAGAAGCAGGAGATCAACTCCAATCGTGACCGTTGCTTAATATGGTTGCTTTTTCCCAAAAAGGTCTCAGCGTTAGTAATGAAGCAGCCTGAGGGAATCAGACTGGGCTCCAACTCACCACTCGGGGGTCTGTGCTCTTCTCCAGTAAGGGAATCAGACTCTTGGTCAAAATGTAGACCCCTGTAAGTCACAGGACCACCATGACCACCCATCCCCCTGGTCAGCATTGTCTCTGCGCTTCGTCCCTGTCTGTGACTCACCAAGCACGTTGACGGCGAAGCTCTTCTCCAGTCCCTCGGCGTTCACGTCCCTCTGACTCATGATGGAACCTGCATTGTTGATCTGAGGAGAAGCACAGAAATGAGACGCTGCTCTGCTGAGGACAGGAAGGAGACCTGGACGTGTTTTACCAGAACATTGAGGGCCTTGAACTTCTTCTTGAAGCCCTCTGCAAACTCCCACACCTTCCTGGTCTCAGACAGGTCCAGGATGTGGACATAGACCTCCTGTAAGAGAGTTTGCTGTTTGGAAAGGTTGCTTCTAAGCATGTTCTGTTGCATTGCTCTGGGAGGAACGCTGTACCTTGTTTCCCGTCTCCTTGACGATATCGGCTCGGGCCTCCTCAGCTTTGTCCTTGTTCCTGCACACCATGTGGACTGTCCCTCCTGAGACATGGAACACATTTAATGAAAATTGGCAAACATCTGATAATGAAAAGAAATACTTGGATATGATTAAGTAACTCCAGACTAACTTTGAGATAATTCAGTTTATGACTGACTGGGTTAATCTAGATTCATTAAACTGGTTCTGATTGATCAGCTTTAACGGCTGAAAGCATCAGTCTGAATAACCTGTTTGATAAGAAGGAAAATACTGAAATAAATATAAAATATAAATATAAATATATATAAATATATTTTAATTTGTTGAAGGATGTTTTTACTCTCCTGATGTTTATCTTTGAGTTGTTTTTTCTGCTGCGTTATGAGCAGCTCCTCTTTTCAGCCATCAGCTTTTTTTATGAGTCCACATCAGGAGCTGGAACCAGTTTCTGGAACAGCGAACCAGTGGCTGCTGGTCCAGAACCAGCGCTGACACAGCAACAATAACAGAGCCTGAACTATGGGCACGTGTTTTAGCTTCCAGCAGGGTCCTAGGCCGTTATTCCAGCAGGAGGCGCTGCAGCAATCACTAAACTCACATCAGCTGGTTTTTGTTCTCATGCTAACTCTGCTTGCATGTCTTTGGTTTATTTGCTACTTAAAGAAGTTCTGCTTCATGGCGGCAGCGCTTTGCTTTGAACGCTGCAGCGCTCTGCCCTGATTGGACAGCAGCCTGGACCTTTGGTGTTGATACCAGCTTTGTTAAGCTTGGTTGGATCAATTGGATCAGCCAAGCAAATTATGAAACAGTCTGAGCAAACCTCATCAGCGGACAGAAACTCCAGAACAACGGCTGGTATCAGATACGATGACATCAAAGCACGTTCCTCCCGTTCTTTTAGCTTCTCTCCAACTTTCCTCAGATAATCTTTATCATTTCGGTTAGCATCAACATTTAAATACCACTAGCATGGGTATTCTTGCATGTCTTTTACTGGACAATCAAACTAAAGTTTCTATGAGATCGATTCGTTTTCCCACAAAGGTTGTTTTTTACATTAGGTTCATAATATATCGATAAAAGATAAAACATTAGTAGAAACCCTTTCATCTGCAGCATCTTCTTTAAACCAGATCAGAACATTTGGTTCGGCAGGGTTCATGTCTAAGTTGATTTGCTGCAACTTTAGCAAAGTACCTCTTTTGGCGACGGCCATGGCGGTGGCTTTCCCGATGCCGCTGTTAGCTCCAGTGATCATGAAGGAGCGTCCAGCCACAGACACCTCCAGGTCCTTCTCCACAAAGTGCTTGGATGCTGAGAGGTGCCCATTCCTGCAACAGATCACCAACCACTTTATTAGATCTGCATCACATAGAATGGATGCATTTCTGTGGGGCTTGCTGACCTACTGGTTTGTGCTCCTGTTTGAGAATATGACCAGTTTCAGGTTTTAACCTCTGAGGCCGGCCTTCACAAGCTGTTTGCTAACAGTTATGTTTAGGGTTAGGGCATCAAAAGGTCCTCACTAGATATAGCAAGACGTGAGTGTGTGTGGGGGGGTGGTCACTGTATGTCCCTGCAGACTCTTACTGTAATGACACAATGAGTAGAGTGTGTCTGGGTGAGACTCCCCTGCTGTTTCAGGGATTCTGTTCAAAAGCATGTGTGGCACCGAAGACCTCAATTAGTCCTATTGTCCCTGATGAAGGGGGAACATGTGGGGGCTAAAGGCGCTAAGATGAAATGCCCCCACTGTTCCATGGTGTCATGCAGAGAGCTATTAGCGCGGGGTCAGAGCGGGTAGCCGGCAGCTCGCTGCAAGCAAAGATAACACAGAACAAAGAGGAGAAGGGAAACAATGACAAAAGCATGTCTTCATTGGGCCGAGCCTGCCAAGACCTGCTGAGGGGAGAAGGATGCCCAGACGTTTCCTCCATCATCTATACAACCAGGAGCCCTCTGCCATGTCGCCATTTTTTTATTCTGACATCAATGTTTAGAAGGTTCCCCATAGATCAGATAAAATAAATGTATGTTATAAAAAGAATCTAATTGTCTGAATGATGCTGTTAAAAAGCTTCAAAATTCTTTTTACTGGAGCTCCAGATCAGACCGACCTCCAAGGATCCAAATCAAGGATTAGGAAATCAGTAAACAGCAGCCATGATGGATGATCATTTATGAACATTCTAGGCCTGATGGTGGAATAGCTGCTCTAAATGAACTAACATCCTCATTATTAGTAATCATCTACTTATTCTTACACATTTTGTAGTTTTTCATTTTTAAAGACATCCATTTTTATCACAGGCAGAGGTGTGAGTTAACAAAGTACAAATACTTCATTACTGTACTTAAGTACACTTTTTATGTATCTATACTTTACTCCATTACTTATTCACTTCTGACTTCTACTCATTTTCACACCAGTATCTGTTCTTTCTATTCCGTACATCTTTAAACCAAACGTTACTCGTTCCTCTTGGCTTCGGTTTAATGTTTCTAAATCTTTATTTCCCGTCATGTGCTCCATCCAATGCAGATCATTGGCTCCGCCCATATCTAGTGAAAACTAGTGTGATTGGATGAGTCATAGAAGGCAAACACTCATTGGTTAGCTAAAGGAAATCATCAGAAGCAGCAGGTGTTCTTCAAACTGCTAACGTGAATTGTCTATGCCATGCTACAATGTGGGATTCAGAAAAAGATGTTGAAATGTCTGAAAGGTCGGACACAGGCGAGAGCGTATCGGGAGACGGAGACCAACCAGACCTCCCTCATCCTCGGCCCTATCTCAGAGGATTTATAGAAATAGTCGTTAAATTGAGCTTTCAGTTCATATAGCGGCATCTGGCTGTTTTTATTAAAGGTTACTTTATACTTTTAAACTTTAGTAGTTTTTGGAGCACATACTTTTTCACTTTTACTTGAGTAAAGAGGTCAAGTTGATCCTTCAACTTTTACCAGAGTGTTTTTAAACTGCAGGATCTATACTTCTACTGAAGTAACTAATGTGGGAACTTTTGACTCCTCTGATCACAGGAAGTTTTTCTATTAAAGCTAAAAATGGGAATTTTGCATTATCAGGTTTTCTCTAAACATCCAACTCGATGAGACAGCAGGAAGACCTCACACATCATCATCATCATCATCATCATCAGCATCATCATCATCATCAGCATCACCTAAAAGACATAAAGAGGACTTACTTGGTGAACTCAGTGAGTCCTTTGAGGAACCAGGCGGAGTTTCGGTACAGAGACATTCTGCTGCTGCTGCTGCTGCTGAAGCGTCTCAGTCGGTCTGGTTCTTTCCTCTCCTTTCACTCTGAACAAAACCCCCCTGGAGCTCCACTGATTGAACATCCAGAGCTCCTCTCCAGCGGCCCCTAGTGACAACATGGAGAAACGCGTTCATTTAGAAGCTGATTAGTCAGTCACTTCATTTGGATGGGATTAAACTGATTTCAGATAATAAAGTAAAAAATCTTGGTGTTATTTTTGATCAGGACCTGTCATTTAAATCCCAGATCAAAGAGGTTTCTAGAATTTCCTTCTTTCATCTGAGGAATATTGCAAAAATTAGAAATCTCCTGTCCAGGGGTGATGCTGAGAAACTAGTCCATGCATTTGTTACTTCAAGGCTGGACTATTGTAATTCTTTACTATCAGGAAGTCCACAAACTGAAATAGATCAGATAGATCAGATTTAAACCAGTCTAGAGCTGTTTCTTTAATTCCTACAAAACTTCAACGTCTTTCTAAAAGAATATTATGGTCAACTGGATAAATTGCAGCACTGAGATCCAACAGGACGAGCACAGATACAAGTCCATTATCTGAGGCCATGAGAATATCATTAGTGACTTTCACCAGAGCTGTTTCAGTGCTATGATGAGCTCTAAAGCCAGACTGAAACTCTTCAAAAAGTTCATTATGGTGGAAGTGATCGCACACTTGTTTGGCAACTACTTTCTCAAGAATTTTAGACAAGAAAGGAAGATTGGATATAGGTCTATAATTGACCAAGTCATCTGGGTCAAGAGACGGTTTCTTAAGCAGAGGTTTAATTACAGCAACCTTAAAAGCCTTTGGTACATTCAATTCTATTCAGTGTATTTCTATAGCTCCAATTCACATCATGTCATCTCAGGTCACTTTCCAGATCAACCAGATCATCCAGTCAGATTGATTCAAAGTTTTCTATCTAAGGAAAACCAGCTGATTGCATCGACTCATTGACTCTTCAGCAATCCCTCACACTAAGCATGCTTGTAGCGACAGTGGAGAGGAAAAACTCCCTTTGAACAGGAAGAAACCTCCAGCAGAACCAGGCTCAGTGTGAGCAGCCATCTGCTGAGGCCCACTGGGGTTCAAGGAGACAGAAGCAGACATAGAAAAAGAAGCATAGATACAAAAGGCAACTGTCAACCAGCTCCACAGGCGGCCCCGTCCAGGAAACACACAGCCAGGCAGACGAGCTCCGAGCCAGCTCCCATGTCAGAGGATGAAGGGAGCACATCCAGTTAGTCACAGTCAGAGAAACAGGACTACACTGGAAAACAGGCCAAGCTCCAACATCTAGAAACAAAGGTGTTGATGGCAGCAGCACAGCTGATATTTCTCTCCAGGATGGAGTCACAGCCAAACAGGAACAGACCAGATGAAGCTACTATGAGAAAAAGCAGAGGGAGCAGAACGTTAGAGATTGAACTAATAGATTCTGCAGAGTGGGAGAATAGAGATAGAATGAAGCAGAATGATGAAAAAGGGGTCCCTATGTCCTCCAGCAGTCTAAGCCTATAGCAGCAGAACTATAGAAATAGTAATACCTAGGAATAGGAATACCTCCTTAAATAACCTGGTTGGAACTGGATCTAACATACAAGTTGAAGGCTTAGATGAAGACAATAGTTTTGCTAACTCTGAAAGTTCAACTGGATCAAAGCTGTCTAAACCCGGTTCAGATTCCATGACTACCTCAGATGCTGCCCCACCCTCCAGAGACAAACCAATCATGGATAGAGGAGTGCTAATGATCTGATTTATAATAAGGTCAATCTTATTTACAAATACTGCCTGTGGAGCTGGTTGACAGTTGCCTTTTGTATCTATGCTTCTTTTTCTATGTCTGCTTCTGTCTCCTTGAACCCCAGTGGGCCTCAGCAGATGGCCGCTCACACTGAGCCTGGTTCTGCTGGAGGTTTCTTCCTGTTCAAAGGGAGTTTTTCCTCTCCACTGTCGCTACAAGCATGCTTAGTTGAGGGATTGCTGAAGAGTCAATGAGTCGATGGACGGATGGATGATGGATGGATGGATGGATGATGGATGATGGATGGATGGATGGATGATGGATGATGGATGGATGGATGGATGGATGGATGGATGAAAGGGTGGCAGCCAGTGCCTAGAGTGCAGGTGGGCGGGGCTTTAAGTGGAGAAAGTTTGCACCTGTTGATTTCTGACAGGATAAACATCAGCAGTAGCAGCAGCAGGTTCATTCTCTGCACTGCCAGCAGGTTTAGAGCTCTTCTACCAAATGGTGAGTAAAGGAAACTTTATTCTGTTTATTTAAATGTTTCTCAAAATGCAACTGAAATTTGTATTGGTTTCTATTTCAGAAGGTTCAGATGGAAATGTGACTGAGGAGCTGAACTTTAAACTTAAGGTTTATCAATACAAAGCTTTTGATAAGGACATGCATTATAGTATGAGAAACATTTATTTAATGTTTCTAAATCAAGTTGGGAAACTAGCTCACCTTCTTTACATACAATGCACTTTCTACCTGCCAAATTAATGCAAATGCATGATGGTTGAACCATAGATCTTAACACATCCAGGAGCACATCTTAAAATTAATATTTTGCTCTAAACATCTTGCTGCAACCTACATGTGCAGTTTTATTGTGTTTCACACAGCTTGCAGCTGCACCCGGGGGCAAAGAGCTCTCATCAATTACCCTTGCACAACCAAGGCTCGTATTTGTTTACTGCACCCAGAGCTGATTTACATGCCTTGTTTCCCAGGTGACCCTCCCTGTACCCAGTTGTGCAATGCTGCAGTCTCTGATAGTGGTTTCTGTGTTATCAGTCAGACTTTCAGCCTGATGGTGCGTGGTGTGGTGAACAGGGGGTTACGAGGGGCGATCAGCCTCTAACGACCACCCCCCCATCAGGAATCAGAAGGTCAGGAGAAGATCAAACATGTTTGAAATTCAGTCGGCCTTCATAAGGTGGTCGTGGGCAAATCGCTCAGTGGGCAAACAAGGATTCTTCTTCTTCTTCCTCCCAGATGTAAACCCAGCAGCATGGCGGGGGGGCAATGAGTGAAATGGAGTTCTTTCTGTCAAACTGTCAGACCGTAGTAGCCATGTTAGCTCAGCCATGTCTTTGTCCAAATACGTCGTCTCCTTTTCTTTTTAGGGCTTTCAGCACTAAATTGCCCAAATTGCCAAGGAAACACGTTTCTCTCTAGTGAGCTTCAGCTCCTCTGCTTCTCACCGCCTGGTTTTTAGATGTACAGTGTGAGCGGTTAGGTCACATCAGAACGTCAGGTCGCACAGTGGGAGAACAAACATTGTGAGCTGTGAACTTTTAAATCCTGCAGATTCATCGTACAGTGTGAACTGTAGCTGCGTGCAACGATAAAAAACAATCGTACAGTGTACGCCCGGCTTTAAGGAGTAGAGAGTTTTACTGGATGTTTGACTGCTTTAACTTCTCATGGCTGCGCCTGTAGGCAGCAGCTTCATGCAGCTCTTGACAACTCCACAAATTATGCCGCTTAGAATTCTACAAATTCAGCATTGATCCCACCAGCGCCTGCTTGAGCTTTGGTCGTTTCTTGACTCTTAAATACTGACACTCTTGACCGTTTAAAAGGCTGCGGAGGGCTTCGGATAGATGAAAACTTTCCAGCAGGCCCAGAGACCAGGCCGCGACAGGGTGAGGCCCAGAGAAAATGATTTGCCAGGCGGCGAAAGAGGGGCTGCAAAGGCGGGCTAACAGCGAAGCTAAGAAGCAATCCCCACAGACCACTGCTACCATCAATCCAGCTTCCGCTCACAAAATGGATAATCTATGACTTGAAAGCTCTTCAAAAAAAAGAGTCATGGCTTCATTCATCAATACAGAACAATGCTGTTAGCCTGGAGGGGCTAACATACCACGGCAATAGAAACAGTGAACTCAGCGGTTAGACTAGAGGAGGCGGGTTCTGTGTTTACATCTTCAACAGCTGGTGTAAAAATGCTGGATCAGTCTCCAGCTTCTGCTCTCCAGACATCGATTTTCTGACTGTTAACTGCAGGCCGTTCTATCTGCCCAGAGAGTTCAGTGTGTGCCCCCCCCCCAGCCCTAACACAGCGCTAACACTAAAGAGGCCATGAAGACTCTATAGCAGGCTATCTCTGAGCTCCAATCTGCACCCAAAGGCTGTTTCCATCATTGCTACCAACATGAACCTTAACCTTAACCCTCTGGTGAAACCAGACCTGGTTTACTCTAACATCAAAGACGCATTCAGAGTAGGGGTCCACGATAAATCGGCCGGCCGATCGATCGGCCCCGAATTCCTTAATTTAGGTTGATTGGTGATCAGCCGATATTTACATATGAAACCGATCTTAACCACCGATCTATTTACCTCTGCGAGTGTTTTAAAATCAGTTGCTATTCCATATTTTTTCTGCTCTTAGAGACGGCTGACTGAAAGACCCGCCCACCGGGTCGAGTGAACTGTAACAACATCCGTTGTCGCAGTTCACAGGTCACCAGGAGCAGCCATGTTGCTGGTTTGGAAATATTATACAGCTAAAGAAGGAGACGAAAAGCTCGCTTGTAAGGCCGAAATTAGTCGGGATGAAACCACTTCCAAAAGCTTTAATACTACAAACCTCGTTCGCCATTTAAGGAACCACCACACCGCTGAATATGCAGCATTTGAATAGAACAATCAAGCTAGGGCTAAAGCGAAAGCCAGCGGAAGAAAAGAGTCCGCTGTTAGCTCTTATAAGCAATGAAAAAAGCAAAGCTACTTGGCTTTGGATGACCAGACATTTTCTATCGTTGAGGACCAGGGTTTCGGAAACTTGATGCAGCACTTAAGCCCACGATATAACATGCCGAGTCAGAGATATTTTTCAGACGTTGCATTACCGGAGTTGTTCGGCCAAGTTTCGAGGCACAACAATGTGAAGACACTCAGCTTTACAACAGACATCTGGACTTCTGATGTAAGTGTTATGTCCATGTTGAGTCTTACTGCACAATGGATTGATGTACAGTTCTTTGGGAAATCAACCATGCGAGGGTTCACGGTGTTTTACGGGACAACGCTCATAATATGAGCAAAGCACTGGATGATGCCAAGTTGAAAAGTTTACCCTGCCAAACACACACACTGCAACTCGTTGTAAACGAGGGACAGCTTGCACAGCGCAGTATTGCAGACATTGTTACAACAGGGAGGAGAATTGTTGGAGATTTTAAGCATTCACCGCTTGCCTATTCCCGCCTCCACGGCATGCAAACACAGTTAGGTCAGTCCAGGAAGCGATCGTTACAGGACGTTTCAACAAGTTGGAACAGCCCCGTTTACATGCTGCAGTCGCTGTTGGAGCAAAGACGCGTTATTGGCCTATATGCCACTGAGCACGAGTTACCAGCCACACTCACTGCACACCAGTGGGAGCTAATGGACAATGTGCTGACCATCCTTGGACCTTTTGAGGAACTCACAAAGGAGATCCGCTCATCAACAGCTACAGCAGCAGATGTCATTCCAGCCGTCACTGCATTCAAGCGGCTTCTGGAAAGGCAATCAAGCACCGACCATGGTGTGGGTACAGCCAAAGCAACTTTGCTGGATGCTGTTGATTCAGCAACATTGAGCATGAACCCCTTTACAGCTTGGCCACTATTCTTGATCCAAGGCAAGTAGCTATGAATATTTTATTTTCTGCCCATAATTACTTTTAGCCTACTACTTAAATTAAAAATGAAAAGTCCTTGATCTTTTTTGTTTATGCAACTCAAGGTACAAGAATCGCTACTTCTCAGCAGAAGTGAAGGATGGAGTGAAACTGCTCCTTTTGGCCAAACTTGCAGAGGGTGAGACCAGATGTACATCTGTGGATGAGAATCCTGCTGCAGGAACATCCTCTGAAGTGGAGCCTTCTAACATAGATGTACCTGCAGGTGTAGTTTACTGTTTGAGGTACATGATGAAATCCTGAAGGAGAGCCTGGATAAGGACCAACAGCTGGCCAGCCCTTCAGCTGTACAGGTCCAGAACTACCTATCTGAAGTTCCAGGACCCATTGGCCTACTGGAGGCTCAATAAAATCATTTCCCTCGTCTTGCTCTTCTTGCCTAAACCTACAGTATCTCTCTGCCCGATGCACAAGCATTGAAAGTGAATGCCTGTTTAGCTTGGTTGGACATGTAGTAGATGAGAAAAGAAGTTGCCTGACCCCAGGCTCACACCGACTCCGGTCTTACCGTTGCGGTGCGGTGGGTGCGGCGCCGCAGTGATTCCAAGTCATTAAAAAGATGTAAACCTCTCTCACCGGCTGCTGAGCTGTCCGGCTGCGGTTACCGAGACACTCCGGCGCTGCAGAAAATTCCGCAAGAAAGCTATCCTTGCGGCGTGCCGGAGCCCTCCGCAACAAGCTCTCGCAAAAATCCTTTATTTGGGCCGTGGTATCGCGTGAAGTTACGTGAGCTCAAGTGAACTTCTGTTAAATCTCCGGACCTGTTGCCGGAGCCGCAGAGCCGCACCGCACCGTAGTCAAAAGGGCGGTGTGAGAGGGGGTGTGCGGAAGTTGCGGTCTCCGTAGGCTCGGTAACTGCACCGGAGCCAGTGTGAGCAAGGGGTAAGTGGTGAAAAAGCAGAAATGCTTTTATTCATCAAGAAAAACCTGCCACTAATGCTCAAGTGACTCCAATAAGACTGTGAGATCAAAGCTTACCCCTGATTATGTTGTTAGAAGATTTAGTATTGTAAGATTTTGCAAGTTACTGTTTAGATGGCTTATACATTTAAAGGGACACAAAGCTGCATTTAGGGATTTTCTTGTAGGTTGCTAGTATGTTCTCAAAGGACCTTGAACCTTGTGATTTTGTAAAAGCAAAATACTGTTGTGCACTTTATTTTAGGTAAGAACCTTAAAACAGATCTCTAATCTGATCTTTTTTTGAAGTTTTGTCTTTTGAAATGTAAAAAATCAAAAGACTTAGTCTGTAGACTTAAGTTTGTTTTATTTAAAAGTTTGCTCAAACAATCTCTAAACTTCATTTCTATGTCAAGGCTCTGTCTCATGGGCAGTTAAAACAAGTTTATAATGGTTCAAGGTTATCGTTAAAGGGCATGTTTTTCAAGAAAAGACTGTAACATTGAAAGTGAATTGCGATCTTTTAACACAGTGTTGGTTATAGCAAAAAAATTATAAAATTGGTATCAACCAAAATCGGAATCGGCAGGTCAAACTTTTAAAGCTTGGTGATTAGAAATCAACCGGAAAACTTCAGTCGGTGCACCCCTAATTCAGAGCAGCCCCCCGCCCCCACCTCTGGTCATCAGATCACCTATCTGTCATGCTTATCCCTGCAGCCCCAGCTGATCAGAACTAAACCGACAGTTAAAGAGGTCAGAGTGTGGTCTGAGGGCGCCATGGAAACACTCCAAGGCTGTTCTGAATGCTCTGACTGGAACATCTTTAAAGCTGCAGCAACATATGACAAGATCAATATAGATGACTATGCATTGAAGACATCAGCACCTCTGCTGCTCTCCACCTGAGCCTGGCACACCTGGAGGAGAAGAACACCCACGATGGATGCTGTTCCTGGACTTCAGTTCAGCTTTCAGCACCATCATCCCACAGCATCTGATGGGCAAACTGGAACAGCTGGGCTTCAATACACCCCTCTGCTATTGGCTGCTAGACTTCCTCACCAACAGACCTCAGTCAGTCCGGGTCGGACAGAATGCCTCTGATGTCATCAGTCTAAGCCCCTCCCCTCAGGGCTGCGTCCTGAGCCCCCTGCCGTTCACCCTGATTATACACAACTGAGAACCGGCCTAACCACTCTCCACTCCTCATCAACAGCTCAGCTGTAGAGGTGGTCAGCAGCACCACATTCATCACAGCATTCGATGCAGATCCAGCAGGTTTCTGCAACAGCTTCTTCCCCACCGCCATCAGACTGATGAACTGATGAAAAGAAAACTCTAAATCATGTCACAGACTCTGCCTCACACTGATAACACCAAACCAGAAAGAGCTAAACTCATTTGCCTTTTGCACCATGTTTTTTTTTCTCCCACACTGTTTACATTTGATCACTATTAAATTTTATGAGATGGAAATGTATATTTCACAGAAAGGCTGCTGCTCATTTACTGTATGAAAGCTGTACAAAGCAAAATTTCATGTTTTATACACTCTATGTATACAAAATAATGGTTCAACAGAGCTATGGCTCTTGGTGAGTTTGGCAACTGTATTAAAAAGATATCTAGAATTATTCTTATTCTCTGTTAATGAGGAGAAATATGCTGGTCTTGCTTTACAAAGGGTCCTCTTATACAGCAGTAAACCATTTTTCCAGACTAGGAAGGATTCCTGCAGGCATATGGAGCGATATTTTCTCTCCAGTTTCCTAGCATTTTGCTTCAAAGTACGCAGCTCTGCATTAAACCAGGGAGCAAGCTTTCTATTTTTTTAAGTTTTTCTTTTTCAAAGAGGCTGCATTATCTAAAGGGTCGCCCTACTGGTTGCTAGCTTTTAATTCCATATCTTCAAAGTGTCATGGGGGTTTGGTGCTTATCTGGCAACAGCTGTCTTAACCAGGGTAACATGGCTAGGCAATATAGAGAGACAGCAGACTGGCAACCATGAAAACACAAATTCTCAACCACTATTTCAGAAATAATCAAACTTTTTTAATGGTAGAGGGGGGAACACGAGAAAACATGTAAGTGCCAAAAAAGAAAAGCAACAACTGGGATTGATGGATGGATGGATGGATGGATGGATGGATGGATGATGGATAGATGGATGGATGACGGATGGATGGATGGATGGAGGATGGATGATGGATGGATGGATGGAAGGATGATGGATAGATGGATGGATGACGGATGGATGGATGGATGGATGGAGGATGGATGATGGATGGATGGATGGAAGGATGATGGATAGATGGATGGATGACGGATGGATGGATGGATTGATGGATGGATGGAGGATGGATGATGGATGGATGATGGATGACGGATGGATGGATGGATGGAGGGATGGATGGATGGAAGATGGATGGACAGATGGATAGATGGATGGATGACGGATGGATGGATGGATGGAGGATGGATGATGGATGGATGATGGATGACGGATGGATGGATGGATGGATGGATGGAGGATGGATGATGGATGACGGATGGATGGATGTATGGAGGGATGGATGACGGATGGATGGATGGATTGATGGATGGATGGAGGATGGATGATGGATGGATGATGGATGACGGATGGATGGATGGATGGAGGGATGGATGGATGGAAGATGGATGGACAGATGGATAGATGGATGGATGACGGATGGATGGATGGATGGAGGATGGATGATGGATGGATGATGGATGACGGATGGATGGATGGATGGATGGATGGATGGAGGATGGATGATGGATGACGGATGGATGGAGGATGGATGATGGATGACGGATGGATGGATGTATGGAGGGATGGATGACGGATGGACGACGGATGGATGATGAGGCTCTCTCTGTTCTCAGCCAACAGTCTGTTTTTCTGTTCCTATGCCTGTAATAAAGTATAACACTCCCTCCACCCTCCCTCCACCCTCCCTCCTGCTCCCTCCACCCTCCCTCCACCCTCCCTCCACCCTCCCTCCTGCTCCCTCCACCCTCCCTCCACCCTCCCTCCTGCTCCCTCCACCCTACCTACACCCTCCCTCCTGCTCCCTCCACCCTACCTCTACCCTCCCTCCTGCTCCCTCCACCCTCCCTCCTGCTCCCTCCACCCTCCCTCCACCCTCCCTCCTGCTCCCTCCACCCTCCCTCCACCCTCCCTCCTGCTCCCTCCACCCTACCTTCACCCTCCCTCCACCCTCCCTCCTGCTCCCTCCACCCTCCCTCCACCCTCCCTCCACCCTACCTACACCCTCCCTCCTGCTCCCTCCACCCTACCTCCACCCTCCCTCCTGCTCCCTCCACCCTCCCTCCACCCTCCCTCCTGCTCCCTCCACCCTACCTTCACCCTCCCTCCTGCTCCCTCCACCCTACCTTCACCCTCCCTCCTGCTCTCTCCACCCTACCTCCACCCTCCCTCCTGCTCCCTCCACCCTCCCTCCACCCTCCCTCCTGCTCCCTCCACCCTACCTTCACCCTCCCTCCTGCTTTCTCCACCCTACCTTCACCCTCCCTCCACCCTCCCTCCTGCTCCCTCCACCCTACCTACACCCTCCCTCCTGCTCCCTCCACCCTCCCTCCACCCTCCCTCCTGCTCCCTCCACCCTACCTTCACCCTCCCTCCTGCTCTCTCCACCCTACCTTCACCCTCGCTCCTGCTCTCTCCACCCTACCTTCACCCTCCCTCCACCCTCCCTCCTGCTCCCTCCACCCTACCTACACCCTCCCTCCTGCTCCCTCCACCCTACCTTCACCCTCCCTCCTGCTCCCTCCACCCTACCTACACCCTCCCTCCTGCTCTCTCCACCCTACCTTCACCCTCGCTCCTGCTCTCTCCACCCTACCTTCACCCTCCCTCCACCCTCCCTCCTGCTCCCTCCACCCTACCTACACCCTCCCTCCTGCTCCCTCCACCCTACCTACACCCTCCCTCCTGCTCCCTCCACCCTACCTTCACCCTCCCTCCTGCTCCCTCCACCCTCTCTCCCACTCCCTCCCTCCCCAGTTACGCTTCCTGCTGCTGTTTAGTCGCCAGGGAAAGCTGCGGCTGCAGAAATGGTTTGTGGCAACATCGGAGCGAGAGAAGAAGAAGGTGATCCGTGACATGATGCTGTTAGTGATGCCTCGTCAGCCTCGAACCTGCAACTTCCTGCAATGGAAGGACCTAAAGATTGTTTACAAAAGGTGGCAGCACAACACAGGATGACACCAAACACTTTTTATTTTCTTTTAAATGTTAAATATGAACAGAAAAGTATATATTTAATGTTTTTTTCTATAAAATTTGCCTTTTTTATTTAACAAGTCTTTTTTTTTTTCAAAAACACCAGCAGACCATTAAGCAGCAGATAGTCACTTCCTTAAACTGGTTGAACTTTTGTCTAGTTTATTCATTAATCAGTAAGACCAGTGAATCCCTACCAGTCATCCTATCATTAGCTAGCATTAGCTATCATTAGCTAGTATTAGTTATCATTAGCTAGTATTAGCTATCATTGGCTATCATTAGCTAGCATTACCTGGCATTAGCTAGCATTAGCTACAATGCCAACTGATAATACACCATTTGAATGTTTTTGCATTTTCTTGTTTTTGATTTCAGATATGCTAGTTTGTATTTCTGCGCCGGTCTGGAGGAGCAGGATAATGAGCTGCTTGCTTTGGAATTGCTGCACCGATACGTTGAGTTGCTGGATAAATACTTTGGAAATGTAAGTTGTCCCTTCATGCAGCATTTCTGACTTACTGCAATTAGAGCCTCTCTTCAGGCAAACTTCAGTTGAGAGAAGCTAAAAGATCTTTATTTTGGGCTTCTTTGGTGTTTGATTCCATGATGAACCCTGAACAGAAAAGAGAGTTCCCATTTCTGGCCCTCTGGAATTGCATTGCCTAAATGGGAACGCCGTTTTTTTTTCCCATTGGTCCCTTGATTTTACGTTATTCCATCATGTTCTACTCACCCATATATACGTGTCATTTTGTGTCACTTGGAGCCGTGTATGATGTCATCCATGTGGCGGACTGGAGTTGTGACAGGCAGCCCGGACAGGATGAATGAACGGTAACCGGTGCACAGGGATGACATCATATACACGCCGCTTTGTTTTTAAAAGATATAAATATAAAACTCTAACATCACGGATGACTTTTCACGTGAAGCAGGAGGACTACAGATTGAGCTGTTTGTACTACAAGTCAGGGTAATCGTGACGTCACATCCGGCCACTGGGACATTCCCTTTCCGTGTAGCCGTCTTTTGTTAATTTGTTTTTGGCTATGTAACTGTGTTTTGTCGCTTGCAGTTTTGTCTTTGCACTTGTACAAGTGTTTCCGAACGGTCAATTTTTTTAGATATAAATTTGTTTCCCTATAATGTATTTTTTTTCTCTAAAATGAAACTTTCTCTCACCTAAAATCTAACTTATTTAAAATGTGAATTTGTTTCCTAAAATGTAAATTTGTTTTTAAAAATTTTAACTTTTTTTTCAAAAATACATTTGTTTCATAAAATATAATTTTGTTTCTTCAAATGTTATTTTGTTTTTTATTTGTTAATGTGTTTCAGAATTGTAAATGTGTTTTGCACTTCTCAGCCACCGTACTAAACTCATATGGGGGCGTAGAACATGATGAAATAACGTAAAATCAAGCACCCAATGTAAAAAAAAAACGGCGTTCTCCTTTAAGGGTGGCTCTGCTAGCTTGTGTTATTGTTTTCCTTTTTTTTAAGAGAACTACTTCCTTCTTTTGTGGATCATAGTTTCTTTTTACATTTTTTTCTCTTTGCTCTTTTGTTGGATGTAGTTTAACTGGAAGAATTTTTGCTGGTATACATTTTTTGGACATTAGTTAAAATATGTGAGCATAGCAAGTATTTTGTTAACTGCTGGTAATAGCTTATTAAAATATATCAAACTGAAATAATACTTATAGTACTTATGCTAGAACCAGCTGAGTTGAAAAGGTCGGGCCAAGGAAGCAGAGCTGAAGCAAAGAGAATAGAGAGGATGAGGACATTCAAGCCTCTTCCATCAATCATTAGACATAATCTGACATCTTTATCCCAAAGGCAATGCAGCATTATGTGCACGTTATGTTGTTGTCATGGTCACATGTTAAACTGTTGGCATTGGAGAGTTTACTGCTGTTATTTTGGGAAATATTTTACTTCTACCTTCTGCTATCGGTCAACACTGCGTGCAATGTCATTAGTTCTGTTGTCATAGAAACTGCTAAATGCATCTGTGGCGATAACTGGTGATTCAAAGTGTATTAAGACACTAATCAGAGATTTATTGAAGAGGCGGAAGCCAAACTTAAAGTCGTAGAGAAGCGGCTGTTCCAACCGTTCCATTCCTGAATTCTCCCGAGTGGTGCCCGACTGTGATTGGGGCGGGTTTGTTGTGGAGGAAGGTTCACAAGCAAGTTTGATTGTGGCCGGTTTGTCGGAAGCATCTTACTAAGCAGTTAGAAACTCAGTGCTAGTTCCCGATGGGAAATTCCATTGGGACCAAGTAGCACTAAATTGGTGACTTAAGGACTGGTTATACCCCCCCCCCCCAGCAGTGAGTCGCAGTGAGCTTGAAGCAGACATTTTTGATTTATGCTAAATTTTGAAGCGTGGTCTGCGCTATGTTATTCCACGCCACAACGCCAGAGGGCCAATCAGGAACTAGCTGTGGGTCTAGATACGGCCGAGGCGGTGAGGAAGTGGGGGCAAGTTTGTGCAACAACGGAGGGACATGAGGGCCAAAAAGAGCGGGGATCCAGGTGGAAAAAGGGTCACAGCGTTCTCACCTTGCTCTGCAAGGTGCTCCATCTTCACCAGTCGTTTTCTACAATGGCGGTCAGACAAACAAAACAGGCCGGCAAGTGGATGTAGATTTGACCAATCAAAGGCCTCCTGTCTGCGGCACTGTCTGTGGTCACCTACAATTTGGGAGAGGTGCAGCAGAGTGTCTGGAGAGGGGGCGGGGACGTCTTTGTGTTCACTGCGACGCACGACGACCTACTTACGAAGTATCCAATCCAATCCAATCCACTTTATTTATATTGCACGGTTTAAATAAACACAAGGTTTCCAAAGTGCTGCACACTATACGAAGTATAAATCAGCCTTTAGAAACGACGCTGTCAAGGAACACTATGGACAGCGGAAACATGCAAGAGGAGGAGAGTTTAATAAAGAAATGCTTTAAATCAGCTTTATTTCCACCAGGCACTTAATTAAAGCTATAAAAGACAGAAACATGCATTCATAATTTGGTATATTGAATACAACTGATGCTGTGAGAGAACGTCTGACTACACTGATGTCACAGCTTGGGATAGCTAGAGGCGCCGAGCATACTCCATTTTTATTACTTGGACGAGACACATAGAGCAAAGAAAGGATAATCTACCATCACACACAATAAAACCGCTCTAGACGCACTGCTTTCTATTTGAATTTTAAGGGAAGCGGCCGTTCCAACCGTTGCATTTCCAAATTCTCCCGAGTGGTGCACGACTACACGACTACACGAGTGAATAAAGTGAATGTGATTGGTCGATTATCAAGGGGGCGGGATTATTGTGGCTGAAGGTTCGCAAGCAGGTTTGGTTGTGGCCGGTTTGTTGGAAGCATCTTGCTAACCAGTTAGCATCTTAGTGCTAGCAGGTTCCTAATGGGAAATTCCATTGGGACCAAGTAGCACTAAATTGGTGACTTAGAAACGACGCTGTCAAGGAACGCTATGGACAGCGGAAACATGCAAGAGGAGGAGAGTTTAGTGTCGGAGGTCGTGAATGAGTCTCCTCCGTCATCCATTTTTTATTTAGAGGAGGAAAGCGGGGACGAAGATGTTGTGGAAGAGGACGCCAGGGCGGCAGAAGCTTGGTTTGGTGTAGAAGGCTTCCAGCCGTACATGTTTGAGCCCTTGCCTCGCAACGCTGCCAGTTCTGTTAGCTCTACGCCTGCCGAAGACACAGACGTCCATCCCCGTGAACACTGGGACGCAACTCAATGGGAAAGGAAAGGATTCTGGTTTCAACCGTTGCGTATATTAGCTGCGACACATGAATCAAGATGCTATGACCGAAAACATTTGATTGACAGATGACCGTTGATATATGATTGGCTGAATTTAGGTGTTCAGGCTGACGTAGAACTAACTGGCCTGAAGAAGATAACGAGAAAAAACAAAGATTTTAAGACAGGATTTAAAAAAAAAAAATAGAAATGTTCTAACTTTTGGAACAATATGGTCTGATAAAGAGAACATTTATATACATGTTTAAGCCACAATGACATTTAAATATGATTTCCCTACAACTTTAAACTACAAACTAAAGACGTTTTCTTCATTTAGTCTCATCTAAGACAATTTAATGCATTTTCGATGCATCAGTTGGGGAAAAAAAAGATGGAAAAGATGGTTTGACTAATGCCACCGCTCTGCTCTGTTAGCTCTTGCTAACGGCTTTATTTTATAAAGCTACATCCTGAAGCTCTTTTCTCATCATCATCAACCCAGTTATATAAACATATGAACAATCGTCTGTTTTTACAGTGTAGGGTTGGAGTCTATTAAACATGCAGCTATATAACTTTTTAACCAAATCTGCTTTTCTTTGTGTTGATGTTAAACTGTTGTTTTTAATCATGTTTTGTTCTGTATTTTTTCTATATTCTGATCATTAAGGTTTTGTAAATGCTTTGTTTGGGGGAGAGGTGTGTTTGGATCTGGGACCTTCTGCTTCGGCCTGTATTTGTTTTGGATATTTTGTCCACCAGGGGGTCACTAACCTGGTGCAACCCACATTTAGGGGCCCTCTAGAAGCACACGGGGGGCCTCGGCATTTTCTGAGCAGCGCAGCTCACCAGGGGGCTAAGTTTCTCTGAGCTCCAATCTGCACACAGACGTGTTTCCATCATTGCTGGGGATTTAAACCAGGCTAAGAATGTTCTTCCTTGTTTCTACCAACATGTGGACGTTGCAACTCGGGGTGAAAACCCTTTAGACCTGGTTTACTCTGACATCAAAGATGCATTCAGAGCAGCCCCCCCACCCACCTGCCGTTCACCCTGATGACACACGACTGCGTCCCCAGGTTCACCACCGATCACATGGTGAAGTTTGCAGACGACACCACGGTGGTGGGCCTCATCAGAGACGACAACGACCTGGACTACAGAGAGGAGGTGGAGCAGCTGGTGGAGCAGAGATAACAGCCTGATCCTGAAGGTGGAGAAGACCAAGGAGATCATGGTGGACTTCAGGAAGAAGCGGCCTAACCACGCTCCACTGCTCATCAACAGCTCAGCTGTAGAGGTGGTCATTCATCACAGACACCCTCACCTGGACTGGAAACACCACCTCACTGGTCCAAAGGGCACAGAAGCGCTTGGACTTCCTGCCCCCCCCATCCTCCCCACCTTCTCCAGAAGCACCATAGAGAGCGTTCTGAGCAGCTGTCTCACTGTGTGGTGTGGAGGCTGCAGCGCCTCAGACTGGAAGAAGGTGAGAACAGCAGAGAGGATCATGGGGGCTCCTCTTCCCTCCATTAAAGACATTTCATCCCAGCGCTGCGTGTCCCGTGACATCATCAATGACCCCTCACGCCCCCCCACCATGGACTGTTCTCCCTGCTGCCCTCTGGGAAGAGGCTTCCCAGCATTCAATGCAGGACCAGCAGGTTCTGCAGCAGCTTCTTCCCCACCACCATCACACTGATGAACTGATGGGTTATTATATTCTATTTATTATATTTAATCATAAAAAACTGAAATATTAGAACTATAATAAATATAGTCATAGGTTTATATTACTGTTTTTATTTTTTTTACTGTTTTCAAGGCTACCCTAAAAAAAATTGTCTGAAGAGTTGTTCTTAACGAAATTTATTTTTGTTTTTACAATTATGTTCACAAAATGACAAAATAAATCTAAGTCTTTTTTCTCTTCTTTTTAATCATTCATAGCGATTCCAAAATGAAAATTTATAAAAGAACCATTAAAAAATTTTCATCATGTCTAAAGTTTATGTGAACGCTGACCCCTCCAGGTCAAAGGTCACTACTTCCTATCTTAAAAGGTCGGTGACCTCTGGTGACCTCTGGTGCACAGCTTATAAATGACAATATAACAATCTAAATGTTTTAATCAGAATTAGGTGCTGTCTAGATAAAATGGGCAGTCTGCAGTTTATTGTGATTTATTTTGAAATGCAGGTGTGTGAGCTGGACATCATCTTCAACTTTGAGAAGGCCTACTTCATCCTGGATGAGTTCCTTATGAGCGGAGAAATTTCAGAAACATCTAAATTTGCAGTGAACGCTTCCATGGAGCAGGCAGACACACTTCAAGAGGTACAGAAAGCTTCACTAAAACATGCTGACGTGAAAATGAAAATCATTTCTGTTTTCATCCACAGACGATGGAGGAATATATGAACAAACCTGCCTACTGAAGCGCGACCAGAACGTTCCTGCTTCCAGGTCTTCAGAGGTTTATTTGCGTTCATCTCAGAAAGTTTTATTTTTTAGTCCCAGGTGCTGAAAGTTGGTGAGTAAATGGAGAAACAGGACAGTAAGGAAAAGATAAAGTCGATGCTTTATTAACCTCAGGAATGTCACATATGAACACAATTAGTAAGAATGACAGAAAACACGCTAAGGAAAGAAACGGCGTCTCTGGGTGGAACAGTTCAGGCTGGTGAGACATTTACTGCTTTATCGCCCAGCAACAGATTACTATTCTGCAAAACATCAAATATGATCTGAAGACGAGTTTCTACTAATAAATAAAAACGTTCAATGTGTTTTTATTCCTCCCTGCATGTCTCCTCTCCACCTGAACAATAAATAGATGTGGTCAAACTTATTTCCCCTTTGCTGTTTTGGCCTCTTCTTCTTCTGGGTTCAGATAATTCAGCATTTTCATCACAGCTTCATTCTCCCAGCTCTGAGCTCGTGTCTCACTGTCCTCTGACTGTCTTCTTTCTTTGTCCATCAGGTCAAAGTATTCCTCCATGGTCTTTTCTAAGGAGTCAGTGGTGCTCTGTCCAACCTCCTGTCTTTTTTGGGGGGCCGTGTTGCTAAAAGCAGGTTTGGGATTCAGCATCTGAGCCAAATAAGCTGCCAGCTCATCCTGGTCCTCCGTGTCATCGTAGTCGTCTCTGAAGGGGTGGGGAAGGCGCCGCTGCGTGGGAGCGGATTCCCTCCAGCGCCCAGCAGGATGACTGTGAAGTTGTGACGTTAAGATGTTTTGCTGCCTCTGCTTCATGGGGGGAGCGGGTTCCTCCTCCCCTCCTATTCCCAGTACTTTGAGGATCTCCTCTGTTCTCTGCTCCTCCGGGGTCTTTCTCACATATGGTGGACGTCTGTTATAGACATGAGCTGCAGGAGTTGCCTTCTTTGAGGAGATCTTAGAAAACTTTCTCTCTGCTTCAGACAACTTGTTTGTTTTTCTCAGCTTCCTGTCATCCGTTTGCTCTCTGGGTTTCAGGAGGCCTGTGAGGTCTTCAGCAGGGATCTGGAACCTTTGGGAGATAGTGAGGAGCTGATAGATGACTCGTGGGTCGATGTTATCTGGATATCGATTCTGAGACAACCACCTCTCAGTCCTCCCCCCTCCCTCAGCTGCTTCTCCTTTCTCCTGCTCTTCCTCCGTTTTCTCCAGCACCTTAAGGAGGTAGTGGTCCACCAAGTTCACCACATCATCGGCATCACTTGATCTTTTAACTGGAAAGCTGTCATCCTCTTCATCATTGTTTCCAGCATCTTCATCATTGTCCTCAATGTAATCGGCCCCATGGTCACTGTCGCTCTCCTCCTCTTCCTCCTCTTCTTCATCTAATGGACCCCATTCTAGGAGATCTCTGTCCATGTCATCATAAGCTGCATTCCTCCTGTTAGACATTTCTTCATCATCTTCGGTCTCATCTTCCTCCATGTCGCCGTCTTCATCCTGACGCTTTTGCAGGATGTTTGCTCCTGTCAGCTTGTCAAGCTCATCGAAGACGGACTGCAGCGTGGCGAGGTTCTGAGGCGTGTACCTCCCTTCTACGTTCTCCTTGGTGCGTTTGAAGGGACTCTCATGTCTGGTGTCTCCTCTTTGCGCCTCCTCCCCCCTCTCCTCTGCTTCCTCATCTTCAAACAGCAAAGGCAGCTTCCTGTGGGCTTTCTGTGGCATTCTGGGATACGTTGTGCTCATTCCCTGTGGGACTGCTCCCAGCAGGGCCGGCCTGGCAGCCTTCTCTGTCTGCTGCAGAGTACTGAGGACGGCCTGAAGCAGCTCCTCACTTTTATCTTCACTTCCTTTCTCCTCCTGCTCCTCGTGGCTCTGTTTTGGGTCTGAAGCCGGTCTCAGCATGGCGCGGAGCTTCTCAGCGTCATCCATACGGCTAGCATCGTGCTCTAAAATGTGAGGGGCTCTGTGGTGGAGACTTTCAATATACTCTAATGCTTTCAGCATGTCTGTGTCCTGCGCACGGAGGACATCTCCTTCTGGTGAGTCAGACTTACTTCCCCGCAGCCTGTGGTCTCGGATCGAAGCGCCTTCAACAACCCCGAAAGTGAGGAAGATCCAGAGGATGGCGGCTAAATAGATGAGGGGCGGTGAGGTCTGAGGGAGTGACGGCATGGCGACGCCTGCAGGAGGAAGATAAACAAGCCTGTCAGCACTGACCTTTACGCTGCAAAGCTAACAGGTTCACCAAGTCAAGCTTTTCCACCCTTTGTTTATAAGCAGCATTTATTCTCATTTTCATGGAAGATGTTAGTTTCCATCATGAAAACAAAGTAGATTATCTAAGCTTCTTTTATTGTTATATTAAGAGACAAGCTGTGGTTGCGCCACTAAATAAAACTTGATAATGAAAATTAAAGGCAAACAAAAATCATTTCTGCTGCTTTTTATTGAATTATTGTATTTTTCTTTCATTTTTGCTGTTTGAGGAATCTGAGCTTGAAACTAAGAAGCAGCTTTTTCCTGCGGCGGCTCTGGTTTTCCACTCCTGAACAAATCTTATTAGCCATCAACTTGCTGCTCTCCGGGAGTCACGTCGCGGTTGCCAAGGGAACCCGGTAAAGGCGGATTTTCCCATGAAACGTTTCTCCTCTGGATTAAAGCTCCAGATGAAGCTTCTTTCTGCTCCTCGACTGCAGTTTCATTTCCAGGAGAAAGTGTTTGACTAAATTTATTAAACTGATATAATTTAGTAAAATCACTATTAATAATAATAATAATAATAATCAGCAGCATTTGTTCATATTTGCTGTTCATTCATACATTTTATTCTGACGCACCAGATTTAACTGAGGTGATTTTTATTTTTTAATAAAGATAATTTTCATCATTTAATCAAATAATCCAAACAGCTCACTATAAAATATTCTAAAGCGGCATGAGAACAAAGGCTTCCTGCGCGTGAAACAATCAGCTTTGCTGGAGCATCAGGTTGGAAAACAGCTTTTTCATGAAATCAATATTTTCAACAATAAACAGAATAAATAATCAATCATTTAGTTCCAAACATCATGAAACAATATGATGGAAGCAGCTGAGTCAAATATCATCCAAACTCACCTTCTTAGTTTATGTCGAGGCTCGCGAATGATTGGGCATCTCTCTGCCTCGCGCTTCAGGTCTGCTTTCAGGACCGCGGATAGCTCCTCGTGTTATTAGAAGCGTCAACTCGTGCGTCAGCAGATACGCAACTCGCTCTCTCTATCTCTCTCTTTTTTCTCTCTTTACTTTTTCGCGCGCGCCTGAGCACGTTCACACAACTGGTGGCAACCCCGACGCACGCGCGCGGTTCTTTAGATCCAGCCAAACAAACGGCGTTCAGCTCACTGGGTGAATAAATAAACTATATTTAGACCCAGATGTCCGTCAGAAGGTCGGAGCTATGAGGCCGTTTCCCCCTGTGTCCTCCTGATTGTGTCCTCCTGATTGTGTCCTCCTGATTGTGTCCTCCTGTTTCCTCTTGTTTGTGTCCTCCCGTGTCTTCCTGTTTGTGTCCTCCTGTTTCCTCCTGTTTGTGTCCTCCTGTTTCCTCTTGTTTGTGTCCTCCCGTGTCCTCCTGTTTCTGTCCTCCTGTTTGTGTCCTCCTGTTTGTGTCCTCCTGTTTCCTCCTGTTTGTGTCCTCCTGTTTCCTCCTGTTTGTGTCCTCCTGTTTGTGTCCTCCTGTTTGTGTCCTCCTGTTTGTGTCCTCCTGTTTGTGTCCTCCTGTTTCCTCCTGTTTGCCTGTTTCCTCCTAGGTGAAAGTGAAAAGGTTTGCTTACAGATGAAACTGTGCTTTAGTGACTGATTGAATAAAGCGACTGGCAGTCATTACGGCTCAGGCCGTTAAAATCCTGCTGCCATTGACTGCAGCTCAGAGGGACAGAGGCCGCCTATGAGTCACACACTGACTCCTCCAAAGACTGTCAGAGAGGGAGGGGGGCCGCAGACCGAGTGCAGGGCTGTCTCTGTTCACTTTGCAGATGAAATGACAATAAGGTTTTTCTAAGTCTATGTCTAATCAATTTAGTTCTATTCAGTTTATTTCTATAGCTCCAATTCACATCATGTCATCTCAGGTCACTTTCCAGTTCACCAGATCATCCAGTCAGATTGATTCAAAGTTTTCTATCTAAGGAAAACCAGCTGATTGCATCGACTCATTGACTCTTCAGCAATCCCTCACACTAAGCATGCTTGTAGCGACAGTGGAGAGGAAAAACTCCCTTTGAACAGGAAGAAACCTCCAGCAGAACCAGGCTCAGTGTGAGCGGCCATCTGCTGAGGCCCACTGGGGTTCAAGGAGACAGAAGCAGACATAGAAAAAGAAGCATAGATACAAAAGGCAACTGTCAACCAGCTCCACAGGCGGCCCCGTCCAGGAAACACACAGCCAGGCAGACGAGCTCCGAGCCAGCTCCCATGTCAGAGGATGAAGAGAGCACATCCAGTTAGTCACAGTCAGAGAAAAAGGACTACACTGGAAAACAGGCCAAGCTCCAACATCTAGAAACAAAGGTGTTGATGGCAGCAGCACGGCTGATATTTCTCTCCAGGATGGAGTCACAGCCAAACAGGAACAGACCAGATGAAGCTACTATGAGAAAAAGCAGAGAGAGCAGAACGTTAGAGATTGAACTAACAGATTCTGCAGAGTGGGAGAATAGAGATAGAATGAAGCAGAATGATGAAAAAGGGGTCCCTATGTCCTCCAGCAGTCCAGAAGATATTCTGTTGCTTCCATTGGACTTTGGTGCCTCACAATCAGGACGTTAAAATGACATATTTTGCAATATTTATGCACCCTATATAAATTATTTTAGTTGCTCCTTCTTATAAACTAGTATAAAAACATCACCTCAAGCCTTCGATGATCATTTGACAAAACCTTTAATGTTTAAAAACATAAAAGGCTGGCGAAAGGGGACGACTTTTACCCAGAATACACTGGGTAAAACAGCTGTTTATGTTTAGTGAGCAAAATCAGGTTTACAGTCACACAGAAGGTTTTATTTTGACTTATTGATATTATCTCTACTCTTATTTATTACCAAAAGAAACCTCCCTGAACCAGGAGCCAGTTGATCGTCGGACTGTGCAGCTTTAGCATGTCAGCTCTGAGTAGGGGGGCAGTTTGGGAATAAAGCAGAAGATGTAATTCTGAAAAGGAACATTCTGGGTGATCACAGCAAACCAAACACATCACTGCACCTTTCAAGGACGCAAAGCAAAAATCACAGGAATTGCTTCCTGACCCAGACCCTCATCCTGACCCAGACCCCCATCTTGACCCAAGCCTTCATCCTGACCCAGATCCTCATTCTGACCCAGACCCCATCCTGACCCAGACCCTCATCTTGACCCAGACCCTCATCCTGACCCAGACCCCCATCTTGACCCAAACCTTCATCCTGACCCAGATCCTCATTCTGACCCAGACCCCATCCTGACCCAGACCCTCATCTTGACCCAGACCCTCATCCTGACCCAGACCCCCATCTTGAACCAAACCTTCATCCAAACCCAGACCCTCATCCTGACCCACACCCCAAACCCTCATCCTGACCCAGATCCTCATTCTGACCCAGACCCCATTCTGACCCAGACCCCTCATCTTGACCCAGACCCTCATCCTGACCCAGACCCTCATCTTGACCCAGACCCTCATCCTGACCCAGACCCTCATCTTGACCCAGACCCTCATCCTTACCCACACCCCCAAACCCTCATCCTGACCCAGACCCTCATCCTGACCCAGACCCCCATCTTGACCCAAACCTTCATCCCAACCCAGACCCTCATCCTGACCCACACCCCAAACCCTCATCCTGACCCAGATCCTCATCCTGACCCAGACCCTCATCCTGACCCAGACCCCCATCTTGACCCAAACCTTCATCCCAACCCAGACCCTCATCCTGACCCACACCCCAAACCCTCATCCTGACCCAGATCCTCATTTTGACCCAGACCCCATCCTGACCCAGACCCTCATCTTGACCCAGACCCTCATCCTGACCCCAGACCCTCATCCTGACCCAGACCCCCATCTTGACCCAAACCTTCATCCTGACCCAGATCCTCATTCTGACCCAGACCCCATCCTGACCCAGACCCTCATCTTGACCCAGACCCTCATCCTGACCCAGACCCCCATCTTGAACCAAACCTTCATCCCAACCCAGACCCTCATCTTGACCCAGACCCTCATCCTGACCCAGACCCTCATCTTGACCCAGACCCTCATCCTGACCCACGCCCCCTCATCCTGACCCAGATTGTCATCCTGACCCATACCCCATCCTTACCCAGACCCCCATCCTGACTCAGACCCCATCCTGACCCAGACTCTCATCCTGACCCAGACCCCATCCTCACCCAGACCCACATCCTGACCCAGACTCCCATCCTGACTCAGTCCCCCATCCTGACCCAGACCCCCATCCTGACCAAGACTCTCATCCTGACCCAGACCCTCATCCTGACCCAAATCCTCATCCTGACCCAGACCCCATCCTGACCCAGACCCCCATCCTGACTTAGACCCCCATCCTGACCCAGACTCTCATCCTGACCCAGACCCCCAAACCCTCATCCTGACCCAAATCCTCATCCTGACCCAGACCCTCATCCTGACCCAGACCCCCAAACCCTCATCCTGACCCCTATCCTCATCCTGACCCAGACCCTCATCCTGACCCAGACCCCCAAACCCTCATCCTGACCCCTATCCTCATCCTGACCCAGACCCAGACCCTCATCCTGACCCACACCCCCAAACCCTCATCCTGACCCAGATCCCATCCTTACCCAGACCCACATCCTGACCCAGACCCCCATCTTGACTACGTCCCCCATCCTGACCCAGACCCCCATCCTGACCCAGACTCACATCCTGACCCAGACCCCCAAACCCTCATCCTGACCCCTATCCTCATCCTGACCCAGACCCCGACCCAGATCCTCATCCTGAGCCAGACCCTCCCTCATCCTGACCCAGACTCTCATCCTGACCCAGATCCCCAAAGCCCCATCCTGACCCAGGCCCCATCCTGACCCAGACCCCGACCCAGACCCTCATCCTGACCCAGACCCCCAAAGCCCCATCCTGACCCAAACCCCCATCCTGACCCAGACTCTCATCCTGACCCAGACCCTCCCTCATCCTGACCTGGACTCTCATCCTGACCCAGACCCCCAAAGCCCCATCCTGACCCAAACCCCCATCCTGACCCAGACTCTCATCCTGACCCAGACCCTCCCTCATCCTGACCTGGACTCTCATCCTGACCCAGACCCCCAAAGCCCCATCCTGACCCAAACCCCAATCCTGACCCAGACCCTCCTTCTAATTGCTTGTCACACATCTTGTTTTGCTCCTTATCAAAGAATCATTTTGAAAATTGTTTATCATGTAGAATCACAATTTTTATGTTTTCTTATTTTAAACCTTTTTATACAAGTTTGTAGTCTTGATGGAACATAGAAATCTAAATGTTACTTGGATATGAATAATTTTGCAGATGATGTGTCATTGTTTTTGGTGTCTTTTTCAATAAAACCTATAAATTTTGGTTTCCAAGCAGATTCTGGTCTCTTGCTCTTTACCTTCTCTCTTTCTGACCTGCTGCTCTTCATCCATTTGAAGTCGGTCTTCCCACCAATAATCCTGCATCATATCTCAGGCGGTCAGACTCTTGGCAGGGACCCTGTAGAGACAGCGATGCAGAAAGGCGGAGGGAGTGGCTGTGACTGAGGGTTTGACGTCACTGTCTTCCCCAATTGCACATTAGTAGGTGTTTGTGTGTCTGGGTTGGTCAATGCATCACTGCTTTGCTCTTGTTAACCTTTATTCAAAAGTCTCAATTTTAGCTAATGATATAGATGGATATAGAAACACTTTGGATTTCATGTTTGTCACTTTTCTCTGTAAACATGAAAAACAACAGGTACCTTTAAATCCAAAAATAGCACATTTACTGCTTTACCTCTGTCTGCTGAAGCGAGAAAAGGAGTCTTAAAAACATATTTATAACAGTCATAAAAAACCCTTCATCTGCCGGTTTCATCCAGACATCAATGTTGGAGCGAAGGTCAAACCCGTTGTTGGGTCTGTTCTTCTTCCTGTCTAGTTGAAAATGGACCCATTGCAGAGCAAACAAACTTGCATGCATGAATCAGTCCTGCTTTCTGCTCAGAATACAGCAGAACCAATTAAAACAGCTGACCTGTTTATGGAAATCTGAATGAAAGGGTCCAGATCAGTGTCACGTATAAAGCCGCAATGAAGGCTTGTTCAGACAGGATGTAGCAGTTAAATGCTATTCTGTAGCTTTCAGCAAAATCATTTTACATCAGATTTAATAAAGCTATAATCTTTTAATCCAAAACTTTAGATTAGATATTAAAAACAGGATGGATCAAACTAATTGTTAATTGTGCAGTTTTATCCTTAAGCTAAATGTTTTTTCTTAACGGCATTTTATGACAAGATGTTTTTTATAACTGAAATTTCAATTTTAAAATCAGTCTTCAACTGACAGATTCTATTAAGCCAACATCTCTTTATTCCACCTTTCATGTTCTCTTATAACGCGTCTATTTTCTGGCAGTCGAGTGGCGCTGTCACTTTCACTTCTCCTCAGTTGTCAACTATTGCCATCAACAGCTTCCTCCAAATAGCTACAAACTCCTGTTATCTTAACTTTGAGCTTGTAAACTTGCAGACCTACACAGGCTGCTTGATCTCTGAAACAGATCAGATTTCTAAATTTGGCAAGAACAGGAACACTAATAAACTATTATTTAAATATAAAGAAATATATGTTTAATATACAGAACTGTTTAAATGATCAGACAAGCTTTACAGGAACTGGTAAATGCATTTTGCAGAATAATGAGGGATGTTTATTGTTTGACACCTGTCTTTGTATAGTCACAATCTAATAATGTAATATTTTCGTTATGTTTGAACTTGGCCTGTATCTACAAAACAGATCTACAGTGAAATGCTATAAGTGGCAAGATTATCTCTACAGGGACAGGAACCCTGAATCATATTCTGCTTATGTTCAAAAACACTCTTGGATGCAGCGTTGGGGAAAACGTCTGAAAGCCTTCTAACGTAGCCTGACTTCTTCAGAATGTAATGGTTTCTGCACTGATTCTGGCCTGATCACTGAGTCCACGCACCTGCTCTGCTCCACTCATCTGCAATCAACTCTGACTGGAGTCACCTGCTTCCAGCACTTTAAAAACCCCATCAGATCTGTCCTCTGTGCCAGATTATCTCAAGCCATCCAGCTACGAATAATCCAGCATCAAAGGAAGAACCTGACCGCCTATCTGTTTCCGACCCGATCTGCCCCCTGACTCCGAGCCTGCCCGAACCCTGTTTGATTCTGCCTGCCTGCTTCCCTCTCTCTGGATCTCTGACTCTGAAAAGCTCCGCCTGACTGCCTGCCTCTCCGTCCTGGATAAAACTGGTAATCCTCCCTCAATCTACCCGCCTGTCTTCCTGCAGCCAGTTGCCCACACAGATTCAGCCCCGCTTTCTGATTAACCCTCTCAATAAATCTTCAAAGTAAAACGTCACTAACCTGTCTGGGTTTATTTGGGTCCAGTCTCTGTCTCATTACACAGATAATACAACCAGCCTCTCTTCAAATGCCATCAAACTGGATTCAAACTGGCCAGAACACCTCAATCCTGCCTCATCTTGATGTTTTTTGTACTGGACCTTGAAAATTAAATTTTCTAATATCCTTTAAGCATGATGGAGTGTGGTAATAATTACACATCTTCCATGTGTTCTGCATTGCTGCTAATTATTTTGGGGCTAATATATCTAAGGCTGGTTAAAGAACACATCATCTCCAGTCTGCCGCCAACATTCCACCCGTTCCAGTTCGCCTACCGACGGAACCGCTCCACTGAGGACGCCATCTCTGCTGCTCTCCACCTGAGCCTGGCACACCTGGAGGAGAAGAACACCCACGATGGATGCTGTTCCTGGACTTCAGTTCAGCTTTCAGCACCATCATCCCACAGCATCTGATGGGCAAACTGGAACAGCTGGGCTTCAATACACCCCTCTGCTATTGGCTGCTAGACTTCCTCACCAACAGACCTCAGTCAGTCCGGGTCGGACCTCTGATGTCATCAGTCTAAGCTCCTCCCCTCAGGGCTGCGTCCTGCCGTTCACCCTGATGACACACGACTGCGTCCCCAGGTTCACCACCGATCACATGGTGAAGTTTGCAGACGACACCACGGTGGTGGGCCTCATCAGAGACGACAACGACCTGGACTACAGAGAGGAGGTGGAGCAGCTGGTGGAGCAGAGATAACAGCCTGATCCTGAAGGTGGAGAAGACCAAGGAGATCATGGTGGACTTCAGGAAGAAGCGGCCTAACCACGCTCCACTGCTCATCAACAGCTCAGCTGTAGAGGTGGTCATTCATCACAGACACCCTCACCTGGACTGGAAACACCACCTCACTGGTCCAAAGGGCCCAGAAGCGCTTGGACTTCCTGCCCCCCCCATCCTCCCCACCTTCTCCAGAAGCTCCATAGAGAGCATTCTGAGCAGCTGTCTCACTGTGTGGTGTGGAGGCTGCAGCGCCTCAGACTGGAAGAAGGTGAGAACAGCAGAGAGGATCATGGGGGCTCCTCTTCCCTCCATTAAAGACATTTCATCCCAGCGCTGCGTGTCCCGTGACATCATCAATGACCCCTCACGCCCCCACCATGGACTGTTCTCCCTGCTGCCCTCTGGGAAGAGGCTTCCCAGCATTCAATGCAGGACCAGCAGGTTCTGCAGCAGCTTCTTCCCCACCACCATCACACTGATGAACTGATGGGTTATTATATTCTATTTATTATATTTAATCATAAAAAACTGAAATATTAGAACTATAATAAATATAGTCATAGGTTTATATTACTGTTTTTATTTTTTTTACTGTTTTCAAGGCTACCCTAAAAAAATTGTCTGAAGAGTTGTTCTTAACGAAATTTATTTTTGTTTTTACAATTATGTTCACAAAATGACAAAATAAATCTAAGTCTTTTTTCTCTTCTTTTTAATCATTCATAGCGATTCCAAAATGAAAATTTATAAAAGAACCATTAAAAAATGTTCATCATGTCTAAAGTTTATGTGAACGCTGACCGCTCCAGGTCAAAGGTCACTACTTCCTATCTTAAAAGGTCGGTGACCTCTGGTGACCTCTGGTGCACAGCTTATAAATGACAATATAACAATCTAAATGTTTTAATCAGAATTAGGTGCTGTCTAGATAAAATGGGCAGTCTGCAGTTTATTGTGATTTATTTTGAAATGCAGGTGTGTGAGCTGGACATCATCTTCAACTTTGAGAAGGCCTACTTCATCCTGGATGAGTTCCTTATGAGCGGAGAAATTTCAGAAACATCTAAATTTGCAGTGAACGCTTCCATGGAGCAGGCAGACACACTTCAAGAGGTACAGAAAGCTTCACTAAAACATGCTGACGTGAAAATGAAAATCATTTCTGTTTTCATCCACAGACGATGGAGGAATATATGAACAAACCTGCCTACTGAAGCGCGACCAGAACGTTCCTGCTTCCAGGTCTTCAGAGGTTTATTTGCGTTCATCTCAGAAAGTTTTATTTTTTAGTCCCAGGTGCTGAAAGTTGGTGAGTAAATGGAGAAACAGGACAGTAAGGAAAAGATAAAGTCGATGCTTTATTAACCTCAGGAATGTCACATATGAACACAATTAGTAAGAATGACAGAAAACACGCTAAGGAAAGAAACGGCGTCTCTGGGTGGAACAGTTCAGGCTGGTGAGACATTTACTGCTTTATCGCCCAGCAACAGATTACTATTCTGCAAAACATCAAATATGATCTGAAGACGAGTTTCTACTAATAAATAAAAACGTTCAATGTGTTTTTATTCCTCCCTGCATGTCTCCTCTCCACCTGAACAATAAATAGATGTGGTCAAACTTATTTCCCCTTTGCTGTTTTGGCCTCTTCTTCTTCTGGGTTCAGATAATTCAGCATTTTCATCACAGCTTCATTCTCCCAGCTCTGAGCTCGTGTCTCACTGTCCTCTGACTGTCTTCTTTCTTTGTCCATCAGGTCAAAGTATTCCTCCATGGTCTTTTCTAAGGAGTCAGTGGTGCTCTGTCCAACCTCCTGTCTTTTTTGGGGGGCCGTGTTGCTAAAAGCAGGTTTGGGATTCAGCATCTGAGCCAAATAAGCTGCCAGCTCATCCTGGTCCTCCGTGTCATCGTAGTCGTCTCTGAAGGGGTGGGTAGTCTTGATGGAACATAGAAATCTAAATGTTACTTGGATATGAATAATTTTGCAGATGATGTGTCATTTTTTTGGTGTCTTTTTCAATAAAACCTATAAATTTTGGTTTCCAAGCAGATTCTGGTCTCTTGCTCTTTACCTTCTCTCTTTCTGACCTGCTGCTCTTCATCCATTTGAAGTCGGTCTTCCCACCAATAATCCTGCATCATATCTCAGGCGGTCAGACTCTTGGCAGGGACCCTGTAGAGACAGCGATGCAGAAAGGCGGAGGGAGTGGCTGTGACTGAGGGTTTGACGTCACTGTCTTCCCCAATTGCACATTAGTAGGTGTTTGTGTGTCTGGGTTGGTCAATGCATCACTGCTTTGCTCTTGTTAACCTTTATTCAAAAGTCTAAATTTTAGCTAATGATATAGATGGATATAGAAACACTTTGGATTTCATGTTTGTCACTTTTGATGTCCGAGCCCGTGACATCATCAATGACCCCTCACCCCCCCACCATGGACTGTTCACTCTGCAGACGAAATGACAACAAGGTTTTTCTAAGTCTAAGTCTAATAATTTCAATTCAATCCAGTTTATTTCTATGACTACCCCAGATGCTGCCCCCCCCCTCTAGAGAGAAAGTAATCGCGGATAGAGGAGTGCTAATGATCTGATTTTTAATAGGATAAATCTTATTTATAAAGAATCCCATAAAATCATTGCTGCTAAGAGCAGGTGGGAATGACGGTTTAACTAAGCTGTGGCTCTGGGTGAGTTTGGTAACTGGATTAAAATGAAATCTAGGATTATTCTTATTCTCCTCTATTAATGAGGAGAAGTATGCTGCTCTTGCTTTACAAAGGGTCCTCTTATACAGCAGGAAACCATATTTCCAGACTAGGAAGGACTCTCGCAGGCCTGTGGAGCGATATTTTCTCTCCAGTCTCCTAGCATTTTGCTTCAAAGTACGCAGCTCTGCATTAAACCAAGGAACCAGCTTTCTATTTTTAACGGTTTTCATTTTCAAAGGAGCTGCGTTGTCTAAGGCAGTACGCAGAGAACTAGCAACCCCATCAACAAAATCATCAACCTGTGAAGGGGAATAAGCTATGCTTTTGCACTCTGCAGCACTGCTCAGTGACACAGAGGAGAGAGAAAGTGAAGCAGATTCTATAAAATGTATAACTGCTCTATCTGATAAAGATCTACTAAAATGTAACCTTCTTTTGGGGGAGGAGAACTCTGTTAAAGTAATCCTGAAGGTTATTAGAAAGTGGTCAGAGAGGACAGGGTTGTGAGGAAATCCTGTTATTTCTTCACATTCTATGCCGTATGTCAGCACAAGATCCAAAGTATGAAGATGAGAATGTGTGGGACTATTCACATTTTGAACAAAGCCAATAGTGTCTAAGATAGCATTAAAGGCTGCTCTTAAGCTATCGCCTTCAATGTCAGCATGGATGTTAAAATCTCCCACTATTATGACCCTGTCAGTATTTAATACCAAATCAGAAAGGAACTCTGAAAACTCATCTAAACATTCAGAGTAGGGACCTGGTGGACGATACAAAGTTACAAAAAGAAGAGGTTTTCTTGCCTTGAAATTTGGATCAGGGAAATTAAGGGTTAAATGTTCAAAGAGTTGTAGGTATTAACTGTTTTGGGAGTAATCAGTAAGTCAGACTGGAAGATTGTTGCTACTCCTCCTCCTCGGTCAGGGTTTTGGAGGACTAATAAATGTGGCCAGATTCCTAGAAAGAAGAGCTGCACCATCCAAAGTGGGATGGATGCCGTCTCTCCGAATCAGACCAGGCTTTCCCCAAAAGGATTGCCAATTATTAATGTAGCCCACGTTGTTTTCAGGGCACCACCTAGACAACCAGCGGTTGGATGACGACATGCGGCTAAACATGTCATCACTGGTCAGATCAGGGAGGGGACCAGAGAAAATTACGGAGTCCGACATTTTTTTGGCAAACTTACACACCGAAGCAACACTAATTTTAGTGACCTCCGATCGGCGTAACCGGGTGTCATTACCACCAGTGTGAATAACAATCTTACTGTATTTAACCTTATCCTTAGCCAGTAGTTTCAGGTAGGATTTGATGTCGCCCGTTCTGGCCCCCGGCAAACATGTGACTATGGTCCCTGGTGTCTCTCATGCCACGTTTCTGACTATGGAGCTGCCAATCACCAGAGTGGGCTTCTCAGTGGGTGTGTCACTGAGTGGGGAAAAGCGGTTAGAAACGTGAACGGGTTGGTGGTGACCAGTGGGCAGAGATCCACGACTACGCTTTCTGCGTACAGTTACCCAATCGCCTGGCTGCTCAGGCACTGCTGGAGGACAGCTACGTGGGGGGCCTACTTTAACTCCTGGATGTTCAACAGCCTGAAGCCTGGATTCTAACTCTGACACCCTCACCTCCAACGCTACAAAAATACTACACTTATTACACATCCCATTATCACTAAAGGAGGCAGAGGAATAACTGAACATCTGACACAGAGAGCAGGAGAGAGGAGAGGAAGAAGGAAAAGAGTCAAGGGAGGGAGAGAGAGAAGCCATAGCAATGCTAAGCTAGCGCTAGCCTAGGCTAGCTACTCCTTACTACCAGAAATAAAACCGTGTGAAACTGACAAGTGCTCTGTAGAAAAGTGCAGCAAAAGGCGCTATGTTCTAAAGTAGTTCTGGTCAGTTAGAGTTACTGAGATACAGAGAAAAAAAAATAATTCAGATGGAGATAGACTGGACAGCACGCTGCTTATTAGTGAAAACAGGAAGTAAACACGATATGTCTCACCATCAGCAGCAGTAGCACCCTCCTACTCATGCTGTAATCGATTTCAGCTCCTCCCTAAATGAAATAAGCCTCGATATGCTCTGTGGGAAAAGCCCCTTCCACTACTTGACCTTGAATCAGTCTGACTAGATGATCTGCTGAACTGTAAAGTGCCTTGAGATGCCATGTGTTGAGAATTGGAGCTATAAGAATAAACTGAATTTAATCGAAGGTTAACTAAAGTTCTCCATTCAACCTGACTGAGGTTTAGTTATATGAGTAGCCGCCACTTCTTTTATAGATCGGTGAAGCTGAAAGAGACATATCCTGAAAGGCTGGATACAAATTAATATCAGACTTTTCAGATAAAAGAAGGTATTACATGTGGTCAGTTTTAAGGGTATGAATATTTTCCTAAGGCTCTGTTTACAGAAGAACAATTTCCACGTCAAGCAAAGACTTTTACAGCTAATTTCTCAGCACAGCTTTTCTCCCCAGACCTAAGGTATCCTTGACAGACGACCCCTTTGTTTTGGTTTGTCTGCTCCTAGTCCTGGACGATGATGACGAACGGGTCCTTTAAAGGAATAGTACACCCAAAACATGATTAGCCTTCATTTTCTACTCACCCCCATGCTGAACAACACTCTGGAGTACTTTTTTGATATCTCAAATGCATCTGGAGATCTGGGAGGCTTCTTGCTGTCTGCTGACATTCAAATAATGGAGGTCTATGGTGACCGAGACAGAAAGGTCCATAAAAGTCCACAAAAAACGTGTCAATATTCCTCCATACTGCTCGTCCAATGTATTCCAAGTGTCCTGAGTGGGTAGCATCCAGAATTTACTCGAAACGAAGTCATTTAGAATGTTTTTAGAGCATAAACAGTAGTGTAAAGGATTTCCTGAAAGCGCGCGCCGGCGTGTTCATGACGCTACGGAAGCCGGCAGACCAAACCGGAAGAAAGTGCGCATTCAGCGTCTGCTCTGCCGATAATGCAAGCGTAGAAGAAGAAATGTGCTGTTTACCTGTGCAAAGAAAGAAACAACGAAAGAAAAATGTCTGAGGACTTCAGTGTTGAGGAAGAGCATGAGTTCTTTGCAGAGCTGAATGCGCTGGTTTGGTCTGCCGGCTTCCGTAGCGTCGGGAGCGCGCATGTGCGCGCTTTCAGGAAGTCCTATACACTACTGTTTATGCTCTAAAAACATTCTAAATGACTTCGTTTCGAGTAAATTCTGGATGCTACCCACTCAGGACACTTGGAATACATTGGACGAGCAGTATGGAGGAATATTGACACGTTTTTTGTGGACTTTTATGGACCTTTCTGCCTCGGGCGCCATAGACCTCCATTATTTGAATGTCAGCAGACAGCAAGAAGCCTCCCAGATCTCCAGATGCATTTGAGATATCAAAAAAGTACTCCAGAGTGTTGTTCAGCATGGGGGTGAGTAGAAAATGAAGGCTAATCATGTTTTGGGTGTACTATTCCTTTAATTGCTGGTTGAGCTCTCCTGTTAACTGAGCGGTTGCTAAGTGCCTGACGAGAGACAGGAAGGAGCATTAGGACCAGGCTGTCTGCTGCATCCATCTCTGACATCCAGTGGGTTAGAAGCATAGAGGGAGACAAAGAGGGGTGTCTGGAAACAGACCCAGGATGACTCATAGGTCAGATTAAATGCTAAAAGTATGTCCCTATGAGCGGATATTAAATTACATTTATCCCTTTGCACTTCAAGCAAAACTGTACTTTTCTTCAAGCCTCTTAATGAGACAAATAGAGAGCATTAAGACCTTTTCTCCAGCTGTGGGATGAAAACACTGATTAAAGAGTGAGGTCTCTCATTGATGCTACATTAGCTTTTTAAAAATGTCTCTCTACTCTGAGTCTCTTATCGCGAGTTGTTGCCCTCAGAGTAAAAAATAGCAGACTTGAATGTTATGCTAATGAAGCTTTAATGTAAAGCTTGCAGTTTCTACAGTACAGAATCAGTTGAGTACACAGTGTTTGAAGCGTTGCCCCTCCTCACATGTTTAACCCTTCCTGCAGATCCAACACTGGGGATGTACTCCTTTTCTCTCAGCTTTCCTTTGTTCACAATATATTCACATAGTAGGAACATATATTGTCTTCCTCTTCACCCCCTACACCACAGACTTCAGCTACTGCACAGAGACCTACCCCCTGCAGAAGTTTTCTGATGACTCTGCTATATTTGGATGCATCAACAACAGTGAGGAGACAGAGTACAGGGGTGATGTGGACAAATTTGTCACCTGGTGTGAGCAGAACCATCTGCAGCTCAACGTTACAAAGATCGAGGAACTGCTGGTGGATCTGAGAAGGATTAAGGCCCCTTTGAGCCCTGTTTCTATCTGTGGGGTCAACATGGACCCTGTGGAGGATTATAAATACTTTGGCACTTGGACAATACACTGGACTGGACTACAAACACAAATCCCCTCTACAAGAAGGGCCAGAGCCGTCTCTATTATCTGAGGCTGCTGTGGTCCTCCAACATCTGCCTGACAATGCTAAGGATGTTTTATGAGTCTGTGGTGGCCGATGCCATCTTTCATGGTGTTGCATCCTGGGGCAGTAGACTGAATTTGAAGGACGCCAACAGATGGAACAAACTCCTCCTCAAGGCCTGTCCGGTTGGTGAAGAGCTGGACTCTCTGCCAGCAGAATGCTGGACAGGATCAGATCCATGCTGGATCATTCAGCTCATCCTCACCAGGATGTGCCGGACGCCCACAGAAGCACCTTCAGTCAGAAGCTCATTTCATCAAGCTGCTCCACAGATCGCTACAGGAAGTGCTTCCTGCTTGGGGCCATCAAACTGTAGAATTCGTCTCTCTGACAGTTATTTCATTACTCATTATTTATTTATGTATTTTATCGCCTCACTATAATAAAGTCATTTACAATAATAATAATTTGGTACCGAGCAGCATTGTAATTGTAAATAATGTTGATTGTATATACTGTGGTCATTATTTTATTCTTATATTAAATTAAATTCAGTTTATTTCTATAGCACCAATTCACAACACGTCACCTCAAGGTTTTATGGTCTTGGTTCTGTTAAAATTTCTTTGAGTTTTCAGTTTCATGTTGATTCATGTTTTTCTTTGCTTTCTAGTTCCAGTGGTTAATTCCTATTTTTGTTGTGTTTTCTGGATGTATTTGAGTTCTTAGGTTTTTCTTTGTTGCCCTCTGTTCCCCTCTTGGGTTTGTTTCCTTTTCTTTAGCTCTTTTCCTAGAAGCCTCTGTTCACACCTGCTCCTAATCAGCTTGTTAGTCCTCCCTTCATTCACTCAACCATAAATACTCTCCCTGTGCTGGTTCCTCATCACTCCTCTTCTTTCCCTGGCTCCTTATGTTTGTTTTCCCCTGATGTCTCCATAGTTCTGGTTTGTTTATCATTTTAGGTTGAATTTTTGGATTCCTGCCTCTGTTACCTGTGTTCATTCATTAAAACTGCAAGATCTCACCTCTGCCTTCCTGCCTCTGCATTTGAGTCCTCAACCAAACATTGACAGAAGGAACCAGCCAAAAGCATGGACCCAGCAGAGATTTTGAGAAACACTCGGATCACTTTGGACAACATCACCTACCTTACCCCACCTTGGAGATGGGTAGGCAAAGCTGCAGATGGCAAAAGGATTTTGACCCCCCAAACTGCTCTCCTGTCAACCCTAGGTTTTCTGGAAATTTTACCAGAGGTGGAGTGGAAATCACAATGTGGCTGTTGCTCAGCTTTTAGGTAAGCCTCCTTCAACTCGACCTCAATGAATCACACCACCTGCAGCTGCTGCCCGTTCTACATCTCCCCCATCAGTTCCTTCCACTTCTCTGGATTTCACTTTCCCTTCACCCTCTACAGTGTCCTGGATTGACCTCCAATTGCAGACACTGCTGTCAGAGGAGGAATACCATGGCCTCTCCAACAGGTCAGCCTGACGCCATGTCATCTCAAGGCACTTTACAGTTCACCAGATCATACAGTCAAATTGATACAAAGTTTTCTATCTAAGGAAAACCAGTTGATTGCATCGAGTCATTGACTCTTCAGCAATCCCTCACACTAAGCATGCTTGTAGCGACAGTGGAGAGGAAAAACTCCCTTTGAACAGGAAGAAACCTCCAGCAGAACCAGGCTCAGTGTGAGCGGCCATCTGCTGAGGCCCACTGGGGTTCAAGGAGACAGAAGCAGACATAGAAAAAGAAGCATAGATACAAAAGGCAACTGTCAACCAGCTCCACAGGCGGCCCCGTCCAGGAAACACACAGCCAGGCAGACGAGCTCCGAGCCAGCTCCCATGTCAGAGGATGAAGAGAGCACATCCAGTTAGTCACAGTCAGAGAAACAGGACTACACTGGAAAACAGGCCAAGCTCCAACATCTAGAAACAAAGGTGTTGATGGCAGCAGCACAGCTGATATTTCTCTCCAGGATAGAGTCACAGCCAAACAGGAACAGACCAGATGAAGCTACTATGAGAAAAAGCAGAGAGAGCAGAACGTTAGAGATTGAACTAACAGATTCTGCAGAGTGGGAGAATAGAGATAGAATGAAGCAGAATGATGAAAAAGGGGTCCCTATGTCCTCCAGCAGTCTAAGCCTATAGCAGCAGAACTATAGAAATAGCTCAGGATAACCTGAGCCACTCTAACTAGAAGCTTTATCAAAAAGGAAAGTTTTAAGCCTAGCCTTAAAAGTAGACAGGGTGTCTGCCTCACGGACTAAAACTGGTAGTTGGTTCCACAGGAGAGGAGCCTGATAACTAAAAGATCTGCCTCCCATTCTACTTTTAGAAATTCTAGGAACCACTAGTAAACCTGCAGATTGAGAGCGAAGTGCTCTGTTAGGAACATCAGGAACAATCAGATCTCTGATATCAGATGGAGCTTGGCCATTTAAGGCTTTATATGTGAGAAGGAGGATTTTAAATTCTATTCTGGATTTAACAGGAAGCCAATGAAGAGAAGCCAGGATAGGCGAGATATGATCTCTCTTTTTCATTTTCATCAGAACTCTGGCTGCAGCAGTTTGGATCAGCTGAAGGCTTTTAACTACAGTTTGTGGACTTCCTGATAGTAAAGAATTACAATAGTCCAGCCTTGAAGTAACAAATGCATGGACTAGTTTCTCAGCATCACCCCTGGACAGGAGATTGCTCATTTTTGCAATGTTCCTCAGATGAAAGAAGGAAATTCTAGAAACCTCTTTGATATGGGATTTAAATGACAGGTCCTGATAAAAAATAACACCAAGATTTTTTACTTTATTATCTGAAATCAGTTTAATTCCATCCAAATGAAGTCACTGACTAATCAGCTTCTTTTTCAGAGACTCTGGTCCAAAGACTATAACTTCTGTTTTGTCTGCATTCAGAAGCAGAAAGTTAAGAGTCATCCAGGTTTTTATGTCTTCAGACATGCCTGTAATCTATGTAATGGGTTAGCTTAATCTGGATTATAGACAGATATAGCTGGGTATCATCAGCATAACAGTGGAAATTAATCCCATGCTGTCTAATAACTCTACCGATTGGGAGCATGTATAAAGTAAAGAGAATTGGTCCTAGCACTGATCCCTGTGGTACTCCACAGGTAACCTTTGAGCGTGTTGAAGATCTATCATTAACATGAACAAACTGAATTCAATCAGATAGATCAGATTTAAACCAGTCTAGAGCTGTTCCTTTAATTCCAACAAAATATTCAAGTCTTTCTAAAAGAATATTATGATCAACTGTATCAAATGCAGCACTAAGATCCAACAGGACGAGCACAGATACAAGTCCATTATCTGAGGCCATGAGAATATCATTAGTGACTTTCACCAGAGCTGTTTCAGTGCTATGATGAGCTCTAAAGCCAGACTGAAACTCTTCAAAAAGTTCATTATGGTGGAAGTGATCGCAAACTTGTTTGGCAACTACTTTCTCAAGAATTTTGGATAAGAAAGGAAGATTGGATATAGGTCTATAATTGACCAAGTCATCTTGGTCAAGAGACGGTTTCTTAAGTAGAGGTTTAATTCCAGCAACCTTAAAAGCTTTAGGTACATATCCCTGTAACAGAGATAGATTAATCACATCTAAAATGGAGGAGGAGATCAAAGGGAATACCTCCTTAAATAACCTGGTTGGAACTGGATCTAAAATCCAAGTTGAAGGCTTAGATGAAGACAATAGTTTTGCTAATTCAGAAAGTTCAACTGGATCAAAGCAGTCTAAACCCGGTTCAGATTCCATGACTACCTCAGGTACAATCGCGGATAGAGGAGTGCTTATGATCTTATTTTTAATAAGATCAATCTTATTTATAAAGAATCCCATAAAATCATTGCTGCTAAGAGCAGGTGGAATGGACGGTTCAACAGAGCTATGGCTCTGGGTGAGTTTGGCAACTGTATTAAAAAGAAATCTAGGATTATTCTTATTATCCTCTATTAATGAGGAGAAGTATGCTGCTCTTGCTTTACAAAGGGTCCTCTTATACAGCAGGAAACCATATTTCCAGACTAGGAAGGACTCCCGCAGGCCTGTGGAGCGATATTTTCTCTCCAGTCTCCTAGCATTTTGCTTCAAAGTACGCAGCTCGACATTAAACCAAGGAGCAAGCTTTCTATTTTTAACGGTTTTCATTTCAAAGGAGCTGCATTGTCTAAGGCAGTACGCAGAGAACTAGCAACCCCATCAACAAAATCATCAACCTGTGAAGGGGAATAAGCTATGCTTTTGCACTCTGCAGCACTGCTCAGCGACACAGAGGAGAGAGAAAGTGAAGCAGATTCTATAAAATTTATAACTGCACTATCTGATAATGATCTACTAAAATGTAACCTTCTTTTGGGGGAGGAAAACTCTGTTAAAGTAATCCTGAAGGTTATTAGAAAGTGGTCAGAGAGGACAGGGTTGTGAGGAAATACTGTTATTTCTTCACATTCTATGCCGTATGTCAGCACAAGATCCAAAGTATGAAGATGAGAATGTGTGGGACTATTCACATTTTGAACAAAGCCAATAGTGTCTAAGATAGCATTAAAGGCTGCTCTTAAGCTATCGCCTTCAATGTCAGCATGGATGTTAAAATCTCCCACTATGATGACCCTGTCAGTATTTAATACCAAATCAGAAAGGAACTCTGAAAACTCATCTAAAAATTCAGAGTAAGGACCTAGTGGACGATACAAAGTTACAAAAAGAAGAGGTTTTCTGGCTTTGAAATATGGATCAGGGAAATTAAGGGTTAAATGTTCAAAGAGTTGTAGGTAACTGTTTTGGGAGTAATCAGTAAGTCAGACTGGAAGATTGCTGCTACTCCTCCTCCTCGCCCAGAACTTCTGGGGATGTGAAAATTTAAATAGCTTGAAGGAGTTGCCTCATTTATGCTCACATAATCCTCTTGCTGCAGCCAGGTTTCTGTAAGGCAACACAAGTCAATGTGATTATCACAAATCAAGTCATTAACTAGCAGACTTTTAGAGGAAAGCGATCTTATGTTAAACAGACCACATTTAATCGTTTTAACTTTTTCCCCAATTGGAGTTATTTTGATTTTAATTAGATTATCATGATTTACTCCTTTGGGAATCTTTGCTAATTTATTAGATTTTGGTCGTGGGCAAGACACTGTCTGGATGGAGTAAAGAGTGGGTAACAGTAGAGAAGCTGCAGAGATGTCTGTTAAACTACAACTCTGCTTCCTGGTCTGCACCCTGGGGGGTCAGGGTTTTGGAGGACTAATAAATGTGTCCAGATTCCTAGAAACAAGAGTTGCACCATCCAAAGTGGGATGGATGCCGTCTCTCCAAATCAGACCAGGCTTTCCCCAAAAGGATTGCCAATTATTAATGTAGCCCACGTTGTTTTAAGGACACCACCTAGACAACCAGCGATTGAATGACGACATGCAGCTAAACATGTCATCACTGGTCAGATCAGGGAGGGGACCAGAGAAAATTACCGAGTCCCACATTTTTTTGGCAAACTTACACACCGAAGCAACACTAATTTTAGTGACCTCCGATCGGCGTAACCGGGTGTCATTACCACCAGCGTGAATAACAATCTTACTGTATTTAACCTTATCCTTAGCCAGTAGTTTCAGGTAGGATTTGATGTCGCCCGTTCTGGCCCCCGGCAAACATGTGACTATGGTCCCTGGTGTCTCTAATGCCACGTTTCTGACCATGGAGCTGCCAATCACCAGAGTGGGCTTCTCAGTGGGTGTGTCACTGAGTGGGGAAAACCGGTTAGAAACGTGAACGGGTTGGTGGTGACCAGTGGGCAGAGATCCACGACTACGCTTTCTGCGTACAGTTACCCAATCGCCTGGCTGCTCAGGCACTGCTGGAGGACAGCTACGTGGGGGGCCTACTTTAACTCCTGGATGTTCAACAGCCTGAAGCCTGGATTCTAACTCTGACACCCTCGCCTCCAACGCTACTAAAATACTACACTTATTACACATCCCATTATCACTAAAGGAGGCAGAGGAATAACTGAACATCTGACACAGAGAGCAGGAGAGAGGAGAGGAAGAAGGAAAAGAGTCAAGGGAGGGAGAGAGAGAAGCCATAGCAATGCTAAGCTAGCGCTAGCCTAGGCTAGCTACTCCTTGCTATCAGAAATAAAACCGTGTGAAACTGACAAGTGCTCAGTAGAAAAGTGCAGCAGAAGGTGCTATGTTTTAAAGTAGTTAATTAGAGTTACTGAGATACAGAGATATCACAGAAAAAAATATTCAGATGGAGATAGTCTGGGCAGCACGCTGCTTATTAGTGAAAATGGGAAGTAAACACGATACGTCTCACCAACAGCAGCAGTAGCACCACTGAGTGAATTCAGCTAAATGACCATTCGGACAGAATACTAGTTTTCACTTTGCTCATGTGACTCCGGCTCCTACCATGGTGGCTGTGCCATCTTTGCTCTCTTCTGGCCTCAAAAGTCACAGTTAGACGCTGTCGTCAGACAACATGAGGTCATTTCTAAATGTTTTAAATCAGGTTGGGTCCGGTTTAGCCAGCTGGTGGATCCAGATCCCGACCACGCTCTGCTAATCTCTGACCTCTGATCTAGATGTTCGGTTTAAAATGTGGTGATCTCATAGTGCTCTTTAGGCTTACGTACGGACACAGCCATAGTTCCTTATTAGTTTCTCTCTGGTTTCCATGGTAACTACTCATTAGTTCCTGATTAGTTACTCTGTGTTTCCCATGCAACTCTGCATTAGTCCCATAATAAGGCTGGACTGGTTCTGCCACTTTAAGTACCACTTAACTACCCATTAATACCCATTAGGTCTCTAGGCGTTCTCTAGTAGTTAATAAAAGCTTGTCTAAATAATTGTAAAGTGTTACTGTAACTTCATCTTTATTTTTCTCTTTTTTAAAACTTGTTTTTAAGGTTAATCTAATTCTCTACTTCAGGCAGTCATTTTACAAGCTGTGCAGATGCAAATTAGCCTTCAGCTTCTGTTTCCATAGTAACACTGATTAGGTAAAAGCTTGACTCCAGAGTGTTTGTTAAAAAAAGAAAGGAAACTTTCCTCACTTCAAAAGAAACACAATGATTAGAAAGGAGGAAGAATCATCAGGCCTGTTTGCTGCATCCTTTGCTGCTGCTGATTGTTGATCAGACAGTCTAATGAGTAACTACTGTCCAAAAGGAACTGCAGAAGGAAAACTTTAAGGTTGAAGTGGAGAAGTTGCGACAGGAATAATTATTAGAATGTAGTCTTGAGGATGGTTCTTTGAACAACCACAACATAATGAGACGTTCCAACAGATCAGATGCTGATATAAAGCTCCAAAAGGACAGGGCCCAAATCACAAGTTCTGCTTTGGTAGATCTAGCATTACCTTATTTTAAGCAAATATGGATTTAACCTCCTTTTAATTAATAAATAAGAGGTTTTTCATTTCCAAGAAACAGGTTTAAGTTGGAAGGCAGCCGGACTTTCGCTCCATTGATTGAAGACTTTTCCAAACCCAGGAGTCCTCGTTGATTCTGTCGGCTGCACCAGAGCAAGCTCCCCCAAGGCCCAAATTTAGCTCTAACAAACCAGAGAAGACCATCACCTGACATTTTGGGTTTTTTTTCTCACTTTTTTCAAGATGGTTTATTTATTCTGGGAGTTCCAAAGGAAGTTTGCTTCACCTGGATTTTATTTGGAGTTATTAGATTAAGAGGGAATGAATAAAAATACTTTTCACACTATTACATTTTCTTTTCAGAACTGTATGAAAGGATGTAGTGCTTTGTTTTACTTCCCCTCACAGTTAGAATCATGCTTTATGTTGCAGTGTCAGACAAACATCCAACAGGACTACTTGATAAGCACCACTTTGATTTTAAAAATAAGAAACAGTTGAAGGAGCATGAAGTAGAACAGTGTTGCTGTTTACAGATTAATGGAACCTGTTTCTTAATAAAATCCCTTAAAGACCATAAATGAAACAAAGGAGTGTGGAGAACAGGAAGGGTGGTGTGAGGATAGATGCAGGAAGAAAGATGGTGGTTTTTGATGTGACTCATTTCCACACTCAATTACTTGTGTGTATGTGTGAGTCCTGGGGCCACACACAGAGCCCACTGCTGACTCCCACAGGGGGACATTAATAACAAACATCCTGCTTCACGGTGAAAGAGATGCTCCATGCATCACATTTACTCCTCATTTTCCTCCTGCTGACTCTTGCACCATCGCATCTGCACTTATGCTGCCCTCATTTTACAGTGACATAGAACAAAGCAGCATGAAAACATTGTTCATGCTCTGCATCAACAACACAGCAGCAATTCCTCCTCAGAATTCTTGTTGATAATAAATGAATGGCCCTCAGAATGATTTGCTTTATTTCTTTCTTATGAAATGTTAAGGGCCTAAGTTTATGTATTGTAGGAGAATAGATCTATAGTGCATAAAAAAGCTTCTATCTACACTACCGTTCAAAGGTTTGGAGTCACATTGAAATGTCCTTATTTTTGAAGGAAAAGCACTGTACTTTTCAATGAAGATAACTTTAAACTAGTCCTAACTTTAAAGAAATACACTCTATAGATTGCTAATGTGGTAAATGACTATTCTAGCTGCAAATGTCTGGTTTTTGGTGCAATATCTACATAGGTGTATAGAGGCCCATTTCCAGCAACTATCACTCCAGTGTTCTAATGGTACAATGTGTTTGCTCATTGGCTCAGAAGGCTAATTGATGATTAGAAAACCCTTTTGCAATCATGTTCACACATCTGAAAACAGTTTAGCTCGTTACAGAAGCTACAAAACTGACCTTTCTTTGAGCAGATTGAGTTTCTGGAGCATCACATTTGTGGGGTCAATTAAACGCTCAAAATGGCCAGAAAAAGAGAACTTTCATCTGAAACTCGACAGTCTATTCTGGTTCTTAGAAATGAAGGCTATTCCATGCGAGAAATTGCTAAGAAATTGAAGATTTCCTACAACGGTGTGTACTAGCCCCTTCAGAGGAGCACAAACGGGCTCTAACCAGAGTAGAAAAAGAAGTGGGAGGCCGCGTTGCACAACTGAGCAAGAAGATAAGTACATTAGAGTCTCTAGTTTGAGAAACAGACGCCTCACAGGTCCCCAACTGGCATCTTCATTAAATAGTACCACAAAACACCAGTGTCAACATCTACAGTGAAGAGGCGGCTGCAGAATTCTGGGCTTCAGGGCAGAGTGGCAAAGAAAAGATGCTGTCAGAATGCCTGACGCCATCTGTTAAGCACGGTGGAGGTAATGTGATGGTCGGGGGTTGCTTTGGTGCTGGTAAGGTGGGAGATTTGTCTGAATAAGGAAGGCTATCACTCCATTTTGCAACGCCATGCCGTACCCAGTGGACAGCGCTTGATTGGAGCCAATTTCATCCTACAACAGGACAATGACCCTAAACACACCTCCAAATTGTGCAGAACTATTTAGAGCAGAAGCAGGCAGCTGGTATTCTATGGGTAATGGAGCGACCAGCGCAGTCATCAGATCTGAACCCCATTGAGCTGTTGTGGGAGCAGCGTGACCGCCGTATGGGACACAGGAAGTGCCCATCCAACCAATCCAACTGGTGGGAGCTGCTTCTGGAAGCGTGGGGGGCAATTTCTCCAGATTACCTCAACAGATTAACAGCTAGAATGCCAAAGGTCTGCAATGCTGGAATTGCTGCAAATGGAGGATTCTTTGACCAAAGCAAAATTTTATGTAAAAAAAATAACATTTTCAAATACAAATCATTATTTCTAACCTTGTCAATGTCTTGACTCTGTTTTCTATTCATTTCACAGCGTATGGTGGTGAATAAGTGGGACTTTTCAGGAAAACACAAAATAGTTTGGGTGACCCAAAAGAAAGTTCTCTTTTTCCTGTGGTTGGTTGGTTGGTTGGTTGGTTGGTAGGGAAGGAAGGAAGGAAGGAAGGAAGGAAGGAAGGAAGGAAGGAAGGAAGGAAGGAAGGAAGGAAGGAAGGAAGGAAGGAAGGAAGGAAGGAAGGAAGGAAGGAAGGAAGGAAGGAAGGAAGGAAGGAAGGAAGGAAGGAAGGAAGGAAGGAAGGAAGGAATCTGTTACAGAAGTGTGTAATGTCTGGGAAGGATTTGGACGTGAAACTTTCTGAATATTAAGGACATTTAGACACGCTCTGAGAATCCTTCCCCTATAAATATTGGATTCTTTGTGAATTAATGCCTCTCATTTCCTAATAAGATCCTTGTCTAAAAGACATGCAATGTTTGTTTTTAAAAATGGTGTCGAACCGACCTTCTGACTGATTTTATTTTTATTGTTGGAACAAAACTACAGCAGAGCTTTGCTGATTGAATCAGCAAATAAAACAAGGTGATTGCCTGTAAGGAGGGTGGAGACAGAGGACACTGAGGCTGTTTCTGAATGTCTGCTCTAGCCCCTCTATAGGGCACTATATAGTGGTCACATCTTTTCAGTGTCCGAAAGTCTAGCGGATGAAAAAGTAATGGACTCCAAATTTCCCGCAATGCATCTTTAAAATGAGTGGTCATTGATGGTCACTATACGAGCAATTTTCCCAGACTGCTTTGCAAGAACTCTTTGAATCAATCTGACTGGATGACCTGGTGAACTGGAAAGTGACCTGAGATGACCTGATGTGACTTGGAGCTATAGAAATAAACTGAATAGAATTGAGGTAGAGTAAAACACTTTGGTCCATCAGAAACCGCTATGAAAGTACAAACCAAAAAACTTGAAATTCATAACTGCATATTTCTAAGTGAGTGAAAGGAACAAGTCAGCTTCCTCTGACTGGTCCTGACTGCTGGGATGATCAGGGTAATGATGCTGTAGCGAGCCGTCTTTTCTGTCGTTTGTGGGATTGTGAGACAGTTGATTGTCCGTGTTCTTATTTATCTTATCTATTTAGGACTGTTTCTGGTCTGTTTACTATCCTTAGGGGGACCAGGACATTTTTAACCTTAGAGAATCAGTTTAGAGGAATAGTGTGAATTAAATTTAGCTTAAGGTCAGGGGGAGGGTTAAAGGTCAGGGTTTTAACTTTTTCCCCAATTGGAGTTATTTTCATTTTTAGATTATCGTGATTTACTCCTTTAGGAATCTTTGCTAATTTATTAGATTTTAGACATGGGTAAGACCCTGTCTGGATGGAGTAAAGAGTGGGTAACAGTAGAGAAGCTGCAGAGAGGTCTGTTAAACTAAGACTCTGCAGGTCTGCAGCCTGGGTGGTCAGAGTTTAAACTGATTTCAGATGATAAAGTAAAAAATCTTGGTGTTGTTTTTGATCAGGACCTGTCATTTAAATCCCATATCAAAGAGGTTTCTAGAATTTCCTTCTTTCATCTGAGGAATATTGCAAAAATGAGCAATCTCCTGTCCAGGGGTGATGCTGAGAAACTAGTCCATGCATTTGTTACTTCAAGGCTGGACTATTGTAATTCTTTACTATCAGGAAGTCCACAAACTGTAGTTAAAAGCCTTCAGCTGATCCAAAATGCTGCAGCCAGAGTTCTGATGAAAATGAAAAAGAGAGATCATATCTCTCCTATCCTGGCTTCTCTTCATTGGCTTCCTGTTAAATCCAGAATAGAATTTAAAATCCTTCTTCTCACATATAAAGCCTTAAATGGCCAAGCTCCATCTGATATCAGAGATCTGATTGTTCCTTATGTTCCTAACAGAGCACTTCGCTCTCAATCTGCAGGTTTACTAGTGGTTCCTAGAACTTCTAAAAGTAGAATGTGAGGCAGATCTTTTAGTTATCAGGCTCCTCTCCTGTGGAACCAACTACCAGTTTTAGTCCGTGAGGCAGACACCCTGTCTACTTTTAAGGCTAGGCTTAAAACTTTCCTTTTTGATAAAGCTTCTAGTTAGAGTGGCTCAGGTTATCCTGATCTATCTCTATAGTTCTGCTGCTATAGGCTTAGACTGCTGGAGGACATAGGGACCCCTTTTTCATCATTCTGCTTCATTCTATCTCTATTCTCCTACTCTGCAGAATCTGTTAGTTCAATCTCTAACGTTCTGCTCTCTCTGCTTTTTCTCATAGTAGCTTCATCTGGTCTGTTCCTGTTTGGCTGTGACTCCATCCTGGAGAGAAATATCAGCTGTGCTGCTGCCATCAACACCTTTGTTTCTAGATGTTGGAGCTTGGCCTGTTTTCCAGTGTAGTCCTGTTTCTCTGACTGTGACTAACTGGATGTGCTCTCTTCATCCTCTGACATGGGAGCTGGCTCGGAGCTCGTCTGCCTGGCTGTGTGTTTCCTGGACGGGGCCGCCTGTGGAGCTGGTTGACAGTTGCCTTTTGTATCTATGCTTCTTTTTCTATGTCTGCTTCTGTCTCCTTGAACCCCAGTGGGCCTCAGCAGATGGCCGCTCACACTGAGCCTGGTTCTGCTGGAGGTTTCTTCCTGTTCAAAGGGAGTTTTTCCTCTCCACTGTCGCTACAAGCATGCTTAGTGTGAGGGATTGCTGAAGAGTCAATGAGTCGATGCAATCAGCTGGTTTTCCTTAGATAGAAAACTTTGAATCTTTGACTGGATGATCTGGTGAACTGGAAAGTGCCTTGATGTGAATTAGAGCTATAGAAATTAACTGAACTGTACCAAAAAACAGCTGATTTGTAGTTTTTTTAACCATTTATTTGCATATTTCTAAGCACCCACATAAACACTGCCCTCCGCTGGTGAAATAAGAAGGTTACAGAAAGAAAAGAGCAGTTGTTTTCCTTTTAAAAGCATTTATTTTTTTACTGTAACACTCCCAATGTGTTCATTTAAATTAAAACTGCAGGAATAACAAACACATGCATTAATATAACCTACAGTGCTTTGCTTTCATCAAGTAAACCTAAACCGTTGCTGTTCTGTGAACAAATGTGTCCACCATGAAGCTACAACCAATTTAACCCTTCAAGTGTGTTCCAGGTATGTTGTGGTACTACAAAAGGAAACAAACACCCCCCGCCCCCCCGCAGGATGAGTCATCGGCACAATCCAGTGAGGTGGCAGCAGCAAGAAGGGGTGGGGTGGGGTGGTGCTGGATGGCGCAGGAGGAGCCAAATTCATCTAGTAAATGAATAAATACTGTAATCTGAATCAGTTCTGGGATCTAAACAGCTGCATTAAGGAAAATAAAATGTAGTTCAGCTTTTAGGTCGGAGGAGGGCGCTGCTGCTCAGTAACAAACTGCAGCTGAAGGTGCATGAAAACAATGAAGGTATGAAGACTTTAGACCCAGTTAGTCGCAAACACACCAACTGCCTCCTTTGATCATGAAGCATTTCAGGTCATTTTTGGTTCCCAGCAGATTTTCGCATCTTTCAATGTGAATTTTTATGATTTTGTGATTTTATTTAAAAGTCCTGGGAAAGTTCAGCCTGAGTCTCCGCTGGTGCAGGTTTCCCTTCTGCTGCCGCTGTCAGGGTTAGGTTCTGTCTGCCTCCTCTTCCTCAATGGTCACGCGCGTGTCTGCGGAGGAGCACAGGGAGCTGACGCTGCTCTGCTCCGCGCAGAGCGCGCACGCCAGCGGAGACGGCAGGAAAGCCTCGTGACGTAGGGCCCCAGAGTGGTTGCCATGGTTACCGCAAAACGGCAATGAAACGTGCAGCGCCCGCAGCCCCGAGCCCGGGAAGGTGAGGCTGTGCTTCGGAGACAGGGCGCCCCACTCCCTCTGCTCCTCCTCGTGCACCAGGCGCGTGAAGATGTTACTCCTCCTTTCCTCCTTCCTCTTGGAGCGGAAATATCCCAGCATGATTCCGCAGAGAAACACTCCGTAAAAAGACATGACTATCAATACGTAGAGATGCGCGTTTCCGCCGCTTTCTTTGGCGGCCGTCGCGTGCGGCAAGAGGCGTGCAGACGCTGCTGTGAAGTTTTCCTGATGTTCCATTTCTTTTTCAGTTCAGGATAAAAGCCTAAAATATGAGGAAAAAATGCAGAAACGTTAAATGAGTTATGATTGTTATTTTTTTTTTCTTAAAGTAAGATTTGGGCGCGTTAAACGCGCAGAGATCGGTTTGAATTAGATGATTAGATTCCACTGCACACAAAAAGGAAATGAAATAATAGTAACAAATAACTAAATATGCTTAAGTCAGACATGTTCACAAGTCATTTTTTGCTAGTCCAAGTCAAGTCTAAAGTCTTGAGAAGGCCTGTAGCAAAAATCAATTAATCGCACAAAAAATTCTAATCACTTGATTAATTAAAAAAAGTGCAATAATTTTCGTGCTTGCTTGTTTCTCCTTGTGTTTTCATCTCCGTCACTGAAATGGTATAGCTTAAAGGTCGCTATTATATCTATGGAATTATCATTATCTTGAACTGCTAAATGAAAAATACAATTAAAAAAAGCACAAACATTTTTTCCAGATAAATTTTGCATTTTCTTACAGTATTTACCTGACATTTGTGGTTACAACTTCTTCTAGTTTTAGCAGTAAATGTCTGCTCTTTTATTTTTAAGTGAAAATGAGGACTGTGGGGAAAAAACAATCACAATCCTGCTTTTTATTAATACATATGAGGTTAGCAACTACAAGAGATAAAGAAAAACCCTAAATAAATAGCAGGACAATAACAATACTTTTATAAAAGAAAGATTGTGGCAATAACTTTTTGTAACTTAATGACTTGGCGGAGAGTATTTTCAATTCAATTCAGTTTATTTATTTAGCGCCAATTTACACCATTATTCACAACATATTTCTCCTCTACCACTGCCATGAAGCTTTTAAAGCTGGGCTTGTCGATCAAAGACAAGGGGAGGTTGCATGAAATAATAAGGTCCTGAATTATTGCCTTATTTGTCCCTGGCTGTACACCTGCACTGCACTGTGGCTGATAAAATTAGATGTGGACCAAGCATCGTGTATTTTTTTCTAAAGAAGCTGCAGTTTGCTGCTCTTTTATTCCCGCCTTATGTAAAGTTTTTGTAGCCAAAGGTTATTATGAACGGTGGCACCGAAACAGGGGGGGGGGGGGGGGGGGGTTATCACCGCTTCCATATCTGTATGGGTTGCATGCATGCATGCGCACGGGCATACATGTCACGTACTGTTGCGTCAGTGACGTCAGTGTGTTGCGTAGGGAAAAAAATGATTTATGGTTTTCTTCATTTAAATGTTATGCTTTGCATGTTTGGAGAGGAAGATATGATTTGTTTTTCTTCTTGAGCTTTGCATGTTTTGATGTTTCTTTTTTATATGATTGTTTTCCTTTATTTTAGACTTTAGAATTTTTCCTGCATGTTGGGTTGTTTTGGTTTGTTTTTCCCTTGTGACAATCCATGCGCACTGGACTGAAGTAGTTGTCTGAGGAGGCGGAGTGCATTGATTGCGCTGCGTAATGCTGCGCTCAGGTGTGAGCAAGGGCTGATTAAAGCCGACATAAAAGGAGTCTGAAGGAAAGGAGAAGGAGAACGGAATCTGCAGGTGACAGAGACGGACGCGCTGCCGGGATCCGTGTGCACAGATGGCCCACAGTATTAGGGCAGAGGAGGAACCTCGCCTGTAAGTAGCGCTCCCCCTCGCTTAAAGCATAAACAGGAATATATCTTCCGACGGGGTTTTGACGCGTGGATGCTGGCGTTCTCCTTGCTTCTCTTTTTAGCTGGATCGGTGTGGAAAGGGGTGTGGCACGCCAGGGAGTGGAACAGTGCTGGAGCGCCGCAGAGTCTGTGGATCAGCCAGTGGGTGCTGCAGGCTGATCACTCGCACCTGAAGCAGCATAACAAGCGGAGCCCAACTTCCAGCCTCTGATTTTTAAGGAAAACTCTTGAATTTTAGGTTTTATCAGGAGAAGAAAAGGACTGTTTTATTATGCCACTTCTGCTGTGGCTTTTTGTATAAATAAAACACTTGAACTTGAGTGCTTCACGGTTTGGGTCTTTGAGTTTTTTTTTTATTTTTATTTTTTTACCTCTTCTGTGTGCGGGTAAGGCGAGCGGCGATCAGTCAAGTTAGTAAAAAAAAAAACACTTTAAGTGTTTTTACACTGGAATAAAATATTGTTCACAAGTCGGAAATCACGAGTCTAAGTCGAGTCTGAAGTCCTTAAATATGCGACTTAAGTGCGACTCGAGTACGAGTCACAAACTCGAGTCCCCATCTCTGGCTTAAGTAGATGGAAAATGCATTAATTTTTTTTTTGCACTCGTTATGTTTTTTTATTTTCTAGATATTCAGAAACATATGGCGCCTTCATGAATCTGTTATCCTACAGAACAAATAAGTTCAAGTTTTTTGCTCCCCCAGAAAACCTTTTCCAGAAAAGTAAAAACTATAAAAGCTTGAACAGACAAAGGAACTCACCGAGCTGCAGAGCGGAGTCTCTCCTTCCCCACTGAGATCTGAGCACAACTGAAGTTATTTATATGGAGAAGTTTTAGCGTCATGGTGACTCAGACGGACTGGTCCGATTGTAAGATGATCCCTTAGCAAATGACCCACAGAGGAATAATACTTCTTCTTCTTTAATCAAAGCAAAACTTTCCTCTCTCTGGGGATTCTTGGTGAAATGAGCTCATAGATTCTTTCTGAAGGGCTCCCTGGAGTCCAGAGGAAAGTAGTCCAGAGGGGAAGTCATGGAAAAATGGCAACTGCAAAGAAGCTGAAGATGAAAAATCCACAAAAGAAAACATTTTAAGACCTTGTAGGGCTTACATCAGTTTTTCATGTCCGAGGAACATAGTCTAATGTATTTTATGTGTGAAGACGAACACAGAGGGGTGCAAAACAGATATGAAAGTTTTCATATATTTTGGCAAATAAAAATTTAAAAGATTTCCAGTGAATTTCTTCACTGAAACAGGTTCCTGCATCTATATAAACTCTGCCTGCTTGTTCCTCTTCTCTATTTTGGAGGTTTTTGCACAGTGCTGCCTTGCAGCAAGAAGGTTCTGGGTTCGATTCCCCGTCCAGGTTCTTTCTGCATGGAGTTTGCATGTTCTCCCTGAGCATGCGTGGGTTCTCTCCGGGTACTCCGGCTTCCTGCCCCAGTCCAAAAACTCTCTGTCTCTGTGATCCTGCCTCTTAGAGTTAGGGTCACCCTGCCACTCGTAGACTGGTCACCCTGCCACTCGTAGACTGGTCACCCTGCCACACGTAGACTGGTCACCCTGCCACTCGTAGACTGGTCACCCTGCCACTCGTAGACTGGTCACCCTGCCACACGTAGACTGGTCACCCTGCCACTCGTAGACTGGTCTCACATCTAACCCACAAACAGATGGAGAAAGACCTTGTTGGAGGGATGGCAATAGATGGATCGATATAACTGTCTCAATTTTTTTGACTGAAACAGTATTTTAAAAACAAACCAATAACCATTCACACACACTCACCCAACGGGAATTTTGAGAAGCCAATTAACATCCATCCATTATCTGACCTGCTTGTCCCGAGTGGGGTAGCGAGGGGTGCTCGTGCCTATCTCTAGCAGGCAATGGGCGAGTGGCGGGGTCCACCCTGGACAGTCCATCGCAGGGCAACACAGAGACACGCAGGACAAACAACCATTCACACTCACACCTAAAAACAATTTAGAGAAGTCAATTCCCCTAACAGTCATGTTTTTGGACTGTGGGAGGAAGCTGGAGTACCTGGAGAGAACCCACGCATCCTCAGAGAGAACATGCTAACTCCATGCAGAAAGACCCCAGGCTGGGAATCAAACCCAGAACCTTCTTGCTGCAAGGCAGCAGGGTTAGGATATCAAATCATAAATACATGCTTGTATTTATTTTTAAATATTGGGTGAGAATTTTACTATCCATGTTTTACTAAGTCTCTTAGTAGAAATTACAGGTTTTATTAATCCATTCCTCATTTATTCCGTTTATTTCTATAGTTCCAATTCACATTGTGTCACCTCAGGTCACTTTACAGAATCGATTAAACCAGATCATCCAGTCAGGTTGATTCAAAGTTTTCTATCTAAGGAAAACCAGCTGATTGCATCGACTCATTGACTCTTCAGCAATCCCTCACACTAAGCATGCTTGTAGCGACAGTGGAGAGACGTTATTGATGAGCTGTTGATGGCAGCAACACAGCTGATATTTCTCTCCAGGATGGAGTCACAGCCAAACAGGAACAGACCAGATGAAGCTACTATGAGAAAAAGCAGAGAGAGCAGAACGTTAGAGATTGAACTAACAGATTCTGCAGAGTGAGAGAATAGAGATAGAATGAAGCAGAATGATGAAAAAGGGGTCCCTATGTCCTCCAGCAGTCTAAGCCTATAGCAGCAGAACTATAGAGATAGATCAGGATAACCTGAGCCACTCTAACTAGAAGCTTTATCAAAAAGGAAAGTTTTAAGCCTAGCCTTAAAAGTAGACAGGGTGTCTGCCTCACGGACTAAAACTGGTAGTTGGTTCCACAGGAGAGGAGCCTGAGAACTAAAAGATCTGCCTCCCATTCTACTTTTAGAAATTCTAGGAACCACTAGTAAACCTGCAGATTGAGAGCGAAGTGACCTGTTAGGAACATAAGGAACAATCAGATCTCTGATATCAGATGGAGCTTGGCCATTTAAGGCTTTATATGTGAGAAGGAGGATTTTAAATTCTATTCTGGATTTAACAGGAAGCCAATGAAGAGAAGCCAGGATAGGAGAGATATGATCTCTCTTTTTCATTTTCATCATAATTCTACAGCAGTTAATTCAGTTTCAGATCTGAATTTTTGATCGGTAACACATCAGGGCTTTAGTTTTTCAGCCATTCTGTTGTAGATTTTCTGCTATATTTGGGGTTGCATTCCTGTTCTAGAACACTTCATATTCCCAAGTGTGATGATCTGCCCTGATAGCTGACCTTCATTACTCGCTTCATTCATTCACTTGCCATTCCCATCCTGCTCTCTAATTATCATTCATCTTATTCACCTGCTCCCTCTGCTTGATATACGGCTCAGCCCCCCTATCTGTTCCAGATCATTGTTTGATATCTGCGTATTCTGTTTCGTTAGTTTGAATTGTCCAAGGTTAATTTCCTTGTTCAAGTGAGGAGATTATTCAGAGCCGTTGTCTTCCAGTGAGTTTATTCACTAGCTCTAGTGGTAAGAGCTTTTCAGCTTTTCTTTGGTGGTTTCTGATTCCATTCCCTCTCAACCACTGAGCCTGTCTGTCCCTGTCTGATTTATTCGCCTGAACCATCTTTGGACTCCTGCTGGATTCTTCCTCTCTGCATCTGTGCGTTTCTGGGCTGGTTGCTCGATGCATGGAGCTCTGAACCTGCCTTCACGCTCTGTGTGGATCTGTCTGTTCCTGTATGGATCGGAACCCCTGATCGGCCTGAGGATTCCTGGATTCCAGCACTCTTCCAGTCTGATCTGTATCCCTGACCTGGATCTGATCCTTGCCTGCTCGCTGGGGTTTCTGAGTCGGGGGACACTGATGTCCGCAGCTCATTTGGCTTGTCCATCGGCTGGAATCTGCCTTCGTCAGAGACGATGGAGTGAACTGGTAAACCAGGTGACTCACTCAGGTAATCATCTGTCAGATGATCATTGTCACTTACCGGTGTTTCTCCCTCCAGTGTCAGAGATCGGGTAGTCCCCCCCCCTCCTTCTGCAGCCACTGTGGCGCTCAGATCCACAGTCTTCTGTTCTGTCTGTTTATCTTCTGTTAATGTTTTGAACTTTCCCATTGCCTGTCTCACCTTGAATATTAGGTCCATCTGTCCTCTTTTATTACACCAAGAGGTTCATGACTGCCCTACTGAAAACAAGTTGTTTGAAAGATAAATCTAAAGCATCAAAACCAGCATTAGGGACTAATCACCTGCTAGAATAGACAAGATAAAGGAAAACTAAGAAAGGTTTAATCTCTGGACCTGAATCCTCCAGGGCCAGCAATCTCTACCGGCTCTGTTCAATGACGAAGGATTGCTGCTTTGCTTTGGCTCAGATGTGTTCTGGGCTCAAAGATTTCCTTAGATTGACTGAACAAAAATACATTTAAAACATTCAGATTAAACAATAGCTTTATTAAAATCATTGCATCTCATTTTCCAAGAGAAAATTACAGATAAATATTTGTGTGTGAGCATTGCTTTGAGGCATGGAGATCCTGTAGCAGCCATGCGTTATCTTCCTCTGCCGTCCTCTACCTGGATCAATGCTGTATTTTACTCTAAGGATCAGTTTAAAATCAGAAAGGCATGTTTCAGAATCACTAAAGCGCAACAGGTGACAATCTGTAAGGACAGTAATCTGTTCAAGTCTGCATGAAGGAAAATCTAATATCAGCATAAAACCAGGGTGACACGATAAGCCCTCGGTTCGCGCCGCGCTCTTCCTTCATTGCAACTTTCTCAGATGTTCTACCACAGCAGAGGTTTGGAGGTGGTGGCCTGGTGGTTAGAGCAGTATGCCCGGTTTGATCCCCACAGACTTCCACTCTGGGTCCCTGAGCAAGAGCCTTAACCCCACCCTGCTCCCCGGACGCCACACAATGGCAGCCAAGAGGGAATTTCTCCATTGTGAGATCAATACAGTTCTATTTCTTTTTCTTTTTTGCTGACATGGACGTCACATGCAGCTGCAATGATTTGTATTCAGTTACTGGGATAATTTGATGGACTACAGACTGAAGGGCCTCCATACTGGACCCTTCTGCTATCTCAGACTTTATTAGAAATGATCTCAGCTCCATCATAGTGGCCAAGGTCATCACACACCTGACCCCACTAAGATCATCCTTATTTCTATGTCTCAGTGTGTTTGGGGGGGGGGGGGGGGGGGGGGGGGGGGACATCAAAGCCCAGAGACAAACAGGACAAAACCGGAGACAAAACAAAAGCAGCAGAAAGGTTAACTGTGTCCTGGCCTGCAGGATTAGGAAATTCAGCATATTAGGACTACTTCCTTGGTTTAACAAGGGAACTGAGGCGTCATGAAGTGGGATTTTGTGCTGAAGATGAAGATTGCTGCTCTAATGGAATCACACTATATCAGAGTCAATCTGCTGCTCATGGTTGTTTTCCACCGTACATTCTTTCAATATCATCTTTGAAATGTGTTTTCAGCTCCTTGCGTTTGAGCTTGAATGCATCGGTCACTAATCCGGTTTCAGGGGTCCAGGGCTCTGGGATTAAACGGATCTTGCGTGGTATTTCAAAGCGCTCCATTTGGGCTGCAATAAAAAGTAAGAGCACGTTAACTGGTACCTCCACTAGAGTAGGTTCTTCTCAGCTTCTTCTTACCTGCCAGTGCAGCCTCAGAGATGACTTTAAGGACCAGCTCCTCCATGGCCTCACTGTTGCAAAGCTCCTCCCAGGTACCTCTGATGGCGTACTGGCCAGCCAGAGTCAGCAGCTGCTTCTGATTAGGCACCACAAACGCAATCACATATGTCTCATCACTGTAAGGGAGGACAATCAGATGAAGCAGCTTTGAAGGGAGTGAAAAAACAGACAACTTCTGCAATGAAAGGAAAAAGATCCAGAGCAGCTGTGCAGCCGAATAAGGAGCTGCAGCCACAGAGATATGCATGCATGTGCATTATCAGGTGGAATGTGTTTCCATACATGGAGCGAGGGATGCCTGAGTGTGAGCTGGAAGTTAAAACTTTCCAATCTGAAGGAAACAGCTTGTTATCGCAGTGAATGGCTGAATAAACACTCAGGGAATGGAAGCTGTTTGGCTTTGAAATCTCCCAGGTTGCTTTAGCTCCACCTTCAGTGAATGCCAACATTCATTCCTACTCATTCTAGATTGTTTTGCTCTTTCATTTCACACCCAGCTGGAAACTTGTTCTGCTATATTACTTCCTTATTATTGCACCATATTATACCCGTGATGCTATAATCTTCTACTTTTAGATACAGAAACATCTGAAGTTTACTATCAAATGGAGCAAAACCAACGTTTAAGACAGAAAAATAAAGTCAGAATGTAATCAGAGAACCTTTCTATGTGAACCAGACTGTTACTGATAGAATATGTAACTAGACCCTTAATCTTAAATCCACCTTTAATTCTTCTCCTATGGTGTGTTTGATATTATCCTGTTTTCGCTAAAATCCACCAAGATACCTTTTAATTTGTTCAGATTAATCTTTCATGCCAGAAAGTGTCCAGCAGCTGTAGTCAGCCTCATGTCCGTCTCCAATACGCTGAAGCTATTCTGTTTTATCGTGGAACAGAGTAAATTTACAGAAAAAGTGCAAAGATTCTGACAACCATCACATTAGATCCTCAACCTGGCATTTTGTCTGATAGTTCCTTTGATTTGAATCAGTCAGTTGCACCTGTTGTTTCTTTTAACACAAACCTGTTGGCATAGACACAGATGTTGTCAACCAGTGGGCAGTTCTTCAACACAGCCTCCATCTTGCCCAGGGACACGTACTCTCCCGCCTGCAGCTTCACCAGGTCCTTCTTACGATCTGGAGCGAAACACAGAGAGCAGCTTGGAACTCATGTTCACAACAAGCAGGGCGGAGCTAGATGGGGGGCCAGGGGTGGCCATGCCCCCATCAGGCAATCACTGGTTGCCTTGTGGCCCCTCCTACCAGCTGATCCCATGAGGACATAATTCACAGTAATTCCCCTTGAAAACAGCCAGCAGTTTTAACCGACAGTGGAAAGTTCTATATTATGTTTTATATTAAAGGTATAGAGGATGATCTTTTATTTCTGGGACAATCATCTCAATCAGTGGTCCTCCTACCTGTCAATCATTCTGGTGAAATGTTAACGTAAGGCCGTCCTACGCGCTCGTCCCGTTAGCGTTGTTTGTCTTTCAGGCGTATATCTGTGGTGAGCTGCGGTTTCAGACGGTCACTGAAGCTCAACTTTCTCACCACGGTTCTTTGAAAAAGGCCGAGAGTCGGAAAAGAACAAGTGTCTACAAATTGGATTAGGAGGAAACAAAGGCCTCAGAAGAGGCAAATATATCCCAGAATGCTTTGCACGGAGAGCTGTCCTCACAAAGCATTATGGGATTTGCTGTCATTGCGGCCTGCCTTCGCCATAGGCTGTCACTACCCAACAGGCGGTGAGTGATAACAAAGATGGCGCCGGCACTTTACAGTGGACCAAGGGGAGCAAAAAGCAGTGATCGTCTGTCTGAACGGTCAGTTAACTGAGTTCACTATGAAGTTCACTATAGAGTCCCCGCTCTATATAGTGATGGAGGGATTGAGGGGTCAGGGCGGTCGGTCAGACACGTAACCTGCTATGAGCGATCAGAACAACAACTTTTAAATAGAGTGTGCACGAGGAGAAATGGGCTCGTGCACGCTCTCGCACGCATTTGATAGGCGTTCCCTCTTGGGAGTGGCTACAGGGCACAAGGTGGGTCTTTTAAAAAATTTGTGAAAATCCTCCATAAAACCTTTAAGTTTTTTTGGTCTTTAAGCCGACAACTGAAATAAAGGTTAATTATTAATATAAATGTAGGAACATTAAAGATGATTAATGCAGATTTAATTTCTCAGAACTAGATTCTGAAGTAAAGAGAAAATTTGGTTTCTGCAAGTTATCTGGGAGTCTTTCATGTAATCAGACATAAAGAACAGCTAAATATAATGTATTTATTTGCATATTTAATAATCAATATTATGCAGAATATGATTTGTAAGTTTATGTGTCTGTTTCTGAGCTTTAGGAAAATCTAATTTGTATTTCTTTGGAAAATAGTCTTTTTTCCTTTTGGGGTGCCGTAGATAGACCCTGAGGAGCCAGCTGCACAGGTCGACCCATAAACATGAGCAGGCTATGCCTCTGCACAGAGGTGGGGGCAGAGTTAACCAACTCTGGGTCTGACATCCACACCAGGCTCCTCTGCTATGATCAGCCATAAATACCGATAATCTGGAGACACCCGTCTTCATGAATCTCTCCAATGTCTCCAGTGTAGAACCATCGCTGGCCGTTTTCATCAACCAGAAAGTCCTCCTGGTTTTTTGCCTTGCAGTTGTAATATCCCATGGTGACGTTGGGTCCACCAATCAGAATCTCTCCCCGGGGATGAGGTTTGTCGGTGCTTCGGTAACCGCCTACAGACGGGGTTCAGACGTCATTGATTGAAATCAGAGCAGAAAACTTAATGACTGCAAAAAAAGAAGCTTTATCTTTTCTTTCCATGTGGCTCAGGAAGCAAGCAGTAAACTAAGATTGATGCAATCAAGATTTAGCAGAGCACCATCAAAATAAGTTATGAGCCATGAGATGAAAAGATTAGTTAAACATTTGGTGACTTCCTTACAAGGTTATTGAGAAACTACTGGTAGCTTTCCTAGAAGACTGAAAGCCAAACTATTGGTTTTAGTTTGGAACGCAGTGCTGGATGGTCTGATGAGATGATGCATTATATGATGCCGTCCTACTTACCCTCAATCCAGTCTTTGAGTTTGATCTCACAGCAAACCAGTGGCCCTCCCACTCTACCAGTGCTGTAATCCCAGTCTGGAACAGAAAAACAGATAAACATTATTGGAAAGCCCACAGGCATCAAAGCCCTGCATTTATTGCCATGCAAACACAACCTCACTTGCTCCCGTGCCATGGCAACCTCTCCCCGGAGGAACTGTCAGTGTTTTCCTAACTTAAATGACCGCAGGGTTTAGCCTGCCTGGGAAAGCCTGACGACATTTCTATTAAAACATTCTAAATATTCTAGAAACAAAATATAATAGATGAGCTGTTATACTAATGACAGAGAGTGTTTTATGTTTAAGAAGTGGTGAGAAATGTCTTCTTTATTGAGAAGTAAATGGCTTAAATTTTTACCAAACCAGATGAAATAAATATTCTTTAGCTCTGCAAAGACCACTAACTGGTTTCTCTCTTTATCCAGTCCAGGCTCTAACCTACTTTCCCAATCCAAATTTCAGTTGATCCTCCTTATTTCTTCGCTTTCAAGCTGTTGAAACAAATACTAAATAAGGGCAACTTGTCTTTAAATCTCTATTAGCAGTAATTTGTGATCATTTCCTACCAATGTGTCCATATGAATCAGGGTTTGGATAAGTTATGAAAAAGTCAACAACTGCTAACCTACCAGGACATTTTATCGCCACTCACCATTTCCAGATTTATAAGACAAAATGTGCAAAATAAATAAATAAATAAATATGGAGCAAAATGCAGTAGAAGTTGAGTTCTATTTAAAGGGATTTGGAAATTCACCATGTAGTGCAAATATGATGTTTAAAGCGTGAAGCCGAGTCTCAATTTGTGATTAGATTCATTTTCATCAGTGTGATGGCGGTGGGGAAGAAGCTGCTGCAGAACCTGCTGGTCCTGCATTGAATGCTGGGAAGCCTCTTCCCAGAGGGCAGCATGGAGAACAGTCCATGGTGGGGGGGTGAGGGGTCATTGATGATGTCACGGGACACGCAGCACTGGGATGAAATGTCTTTAATGGAGGGAAGAGGAGCCCCCATGATCCTCTCTGCTGTTCTCACCTTCTTCCAGTCTGAGGCGCTGCAGCCGCCACACCACACAGTGAGACAGCTGCTCAGAACGCTCTCTATGGTGCTTCTGGAGAAGGTGGGGAGGATGGGGGGGTCAGAACGCTCTCTATGGTGCTTCTGGAGAAGGTGGGGAGGATGGGGGGGTCAGAACGCTCTCTATGGTGCTTCTGGAGAAGGTGGGGAGGATGGGGGGGCAGGAAGTCCAAGCGCTTCTGGGCCCTTTGGACCAGTGAGGTGGTGTTTCCAGTCCAGGTGAGGGTGTCTGTGATGAATGTGGTGCTGCTGACCACCTCTACAGCTGAGCTGTTGATGAGCTTTCTTCCTGTTTTTCCTCTCCACTGTTGCTACAAGCATGCTTGTTGTGAGGGATTGCTGAAGAGTCAATGACTAAATGTTGGCAAAAATCATTTCTGCAGGTTGATCTAAGAGAAGCGGGTCTTCAATGACTGGATGCAACCAGCTGGTTTTCTTTGGATTGAAAACTTAGAACCAATCGGACATTATTGTCTCTGTTAAGAGCTATGAGAAATAAACTTAACTAAATTGAATTAAACTAAATACAAAATAATTTTACAAAATACTGCATGTGACAGTCAGAGGGGAAATGGTGCCATTTATAAACAAATGAACAGTTTTTATTTTTTAATTTGTTCTTGGTTAGATAACTCCAAGATTGGGTCAGAGGTGATTTCATGCGGATGGGAAAAGAAAAGCTGCATCTGTTTCTCTCTGTGTTTCTATTTCATATAACGGATCTAAAGCAAACCAAGGCAAACGTGAAGACAGACAGTTTAGATACCAACAAATATTCTAGCTTACATTCACATATAGTCCCAGCGCCGCAGGTCTCTGTCAGGCCATATCCCTGACCCACTGGGCAACACAGACACACGTTCATGAATCGCTGCGTGGCGGCGGAGAGAGGAGCCCCACCTGATAACAAGACGCGGGTTCGACCACCAAGCAGAGAACGAACCTTTCTGAACACAAACCTATTTCAACAGGAAGGAAAGAGAGGAGAAAACATTCATTTCTGCTATTCTTATATTTACATGTTCAAATCCTGGCTGTGTACCTGTCACACAGCGGGGTGCTGCGGCCTTTTAACAGCTGTTCCAGCTTGTAGTTGTATGCTCGGATGAAGATTGCTCGCTGGAAGCAATTCATCTCCTCCACCTTCATCATCACATTCTTATAGATACGGTCCATAATCTCCTGCAGATAAACGAAACAATGTCAAACAACAAAGGAGCTACAAGTTTGGACTACTTAGACTTAGACTTAGACTTGACTTTATTAATCCCTTGGGATTACTCCCTTCGGGAAATTGTATTTCCAGTAGCAGGAAAAATTGCACATATAAGAAAAAAAGAGGATGTTTAGACACAGTATATACAATAGAAAAATAGAATAGAAAATCAATTAAATAAGGTGTAGGAAGATGTATTGGGGGATGAGGATAGACAAATAAACACAGAGGGCTATAGCAAAAAACAATGACTTAAATTAACAGTTATGTAGTGTATTGCACTTGAATGGTTGAGAAAAAAAGAGTGTCCAGATTATAAAAACCAAAGCGAGTATCTACAACTCCTTCACTTCTGTTCTCTTAACCCTATTTCCTACTCCCCCCCAGAGAGGAGTTATAGAGCCTGATGGCATGAGGGACAAAGGAGTTCCTGAGTCTGTTGGTCCTACATTTGGGAAGGAGCAGCCTCCCACTGAACAGGCTCCTCTGGTTGCTGATGACGGTGTGCAGGGGATGACTGACATTGTCAATAATGTCCAGCAGTTTGTCCAGTGTCCTCCTCTCTGCTACCGTCACCAGTGAGTCCAGTTTCATGCCGACCACAGAACCGGCCCGCCTGATCAGTTTATCCAGTCTGGAGGTGTCCTTCTTAGATGTGCTGCCCCCCCAGCACACCACAGTGTAAAAAAGGACGCTGGCAACCACAGACTGGTAGAACATCCACAACAGTTTGCTGCAGATGTTAAAAGATCGCAGCCTCCTGAGGAAGTACATCCTACTCTGTGTCTTGCCATACAGGTGGCTGGTGTGTGTTGTCCAGTCCAGTTTATTGTCCAGCCACAGCCCGAGGTATTTGTAGGAGTCCACAACCTCCACCTCAGCTCCCCCTAACAGAACTGGTCGTGGTCTTGGTCTGGACCTCCCAAAGTCGATGACCAGCTCCTTCGTCTTAGAGGTGTTGAGCTGTAGGTGGTTGGTGTGGCACCATGCAGTGAAGTCCCTCACCAGACTCCGATACTCCTCCTCTCTGTCATCCCTGATGCACCCAACGACGGCTGTGTCATCGGCGTACTTCTGGATGTAACACAGCTCCGAATCGTAACAGAAGTCCGCGGTGTACAGGGTGAAGAGAGCAGGGCCTAGCACAGTGCCCTGGGGGGCTCCTGTGCTGCTGCTGTGCTGCTGTCAGTGAGGTAGTCCGAAATCCAGTGCACCAGGTGGGGGTCCACACCCATCTTACTCAGTTTGTCATGGAGCAAGGGGGGCTGGATGGTATTAAAGGCGCTGGAGAAGTCCAAAAATAGAATCCTCACAGTGCCACTTCCCTTATCCAGATGGGAGTGGACTCGATGTAACATGTAGAGGATAGCATCCTCCACACCAACACCTGGCTGGTATGCGAACTGCAGGCGGTCCTGGGCGTGTTGCACCTGGGGTCTGAGAAGGCCGAGGAAGAGCCGCTCCAACGTCTTCATCAGGTGTGAAGTGAGTGCCACCGGTCGGAAGTCATTCAGCTCGTTGGGCCTGCTCTTCTTTGGTACCGGCACGATGCAGGATGTCTTCCAGAGGGTGGGCACTCTCCCTAGCTGCAGGCTAAGGTTGAAGATCCGTTGTACTGGCTCCCCCAGTTCTGCAGCGCAGGTCTTGAGTAGTCTAGGGCACACTCTGTCTGGGCCTGCTGCTTTCCTGGACCGGAGCTTCCTCAGCTGTCCTCTGACCTGATCCGTTGTGATGTGAGGCGGGGATTGTGTTGAGGTGGGGGAGGGGGAGGGGGTGTTGTGATGTCTGGAGGGAGGTGTGTAGAGGGAAGGAGGAGAGGTGGCTGCAGTGAGGGTGGGGATGGAGGGGACATGGGCTGGTTGAACCTGTTGAAGAAGTTGTTCAGCTCGTTCGCCCTCTCCATTGTCCCCCCTGTGGCTCTGGTCTTTGTGCTGTGACCTGTAATGGTCTTCACACCTTCCCAGACCTCCCGCATGTTATTGTCCCTCAGCTTCTGCTCCACTTTTTTCCTATAATTGTCCTTGGCTTCCCTCACACAGTGCTTCACCTCCTGCTGTGCTGCCTTCATGGCCTCCCTGTCCTTGCTCCTGAAAGCAGCCTTCTTTTTGTTGAGGACAGCCTTAACTTCCTGCGTTACCCAGGGCTTGTTATTCGGGTAACATCGGACAGTCTTGGCAGGGGAGACCACGTCTGCGCAGAAGTTGAGATACTCTGTCAGACAGTGTGTCATCCCCTCAATGTCCTCATCATGTGGGTTGATGAGCACGTCCCAGTCTGTGATGTTGTAACAGTCTCTGAGGGCACTTTCTATCTCAGGGGACCACCTCCTGATGGTGCGAGTTGTAACCGGTTGTTTCTGGACCAGGGGGGTGTACCGTGGCTGTAGGTGAACCAGGTTGTGATCAGACTTCCCTAGTGGGGGGAGGGGAGTCGCTCTGTATGCATCCCTCACATTAGCATACAGCAGATCTATTGTCCTGTTGTTTCTAGTAGGACAGTCTACAGCCTGGTGAAAGACAGCCAAAGTAGAGTCCAAGGTTACATGATTAAAGTCCCCAGAAATGATCATGAATGCCTCAGGATGCTGTGTCTGCAGCCTTGCTGTGACGGAGTGGATCTTCTCACATGCATTGGCTGCGTCCGCTCTTGGAGGGATGTAAACACAGACAGTGATCACATGACTGAACTCCCTCGGTAGATAATATGGCCGCAGGCTAACAGCTAGCAGCTCGAGGTCCCGGCAACATGAGACTGTCTTTACAGAGATATGTCCTGGGTTACACCAGCGTTTGTTGACATACATGATGAGTCCCCCACCTTTGCTTTTTCCGCTTGCTTTAGTGTCTCTGTCAGCTCTCACAGCAGTGAATCCCGGCAGGTCCACGTTAGCATCCGGTACGAGGTGGTTTAGCCATGTCTCCGTAAAGATGAACACGCTGCTCTCCCGGTAGATCCGCTGGTTGTTCAACGCGGACAACTCGTCGATCTTGTTCGGCAGCGAGTTCACATTCCCCATGATCACGGAGGGAATCGATGGCTTGTAGCGCCTCCGATTCTCCGCTAGCTCTGCCTTTAGCTTAGCCCCAGCCTTGCAGCCCCTGGGTCTCCTCCTCAGCTCCCCGGGGATGGGATGTCGTATTCCGGCTCGTTGCATTGTACGCAGTGCCAGCAGTTCCTCTCTCGAATAAGTGAGAAAAGTGGCTCTTTGTTGCATATTAAGTTCGAAATATCCACAGGATAAATGTAAAGTGCACAATAAGAATAAACAAGAAGAATAAAACAGTAGAAGAAAAAGGGGTTAAATAGGTTAAAAAGGTTAAAAAAAAAAAAAAAAAAAAAAAAAGTTTAAGAACTAGAGAGCTACTGGCAGCCGTCTCCCACAGCGCCTTGGTACCAACTTCTTAACCACATGACCAACTTTTCATCTTCTTAACAGCATCCTCTGTTTATATATATGTATATATATATATATATATATATATATATATATATATATATATATATATATATATATATATATATATATATATATATATATATATATATATATATATATATATGTATATATATATATATATATGTATATATATATATATATATATATATATATATATATATATATATATATATATATATATATATATATATATATAAATATATATATATATATATATCCATCCATCCATCTTCCTCCGCTTATCCGCGGTCAGGTCGCGGGGGCAGCAGCCTAAGAAGGGAGGCCCAGACTTCCCTCTCCCCAGCCACTTCTTCTAGCCCCTCAGGAGCAACCCCAAGGCGTTCCCAGGCCAGCAGAGAAACATCGTCCCTCCAGCGTGTCCTTGGTCTCCCCCCAGTGGGACGTGCCTGGAACCCCTCACCAGGGAGACATCCAGGAGGCATCCTAACCTCTCGACGTGGAGGAGCAGCGGCTCTACTCCGAGTCCTTCCTGGATGAGCGAGCTTCTCACCCTATCTCTAAGGGAGATACATATTTATAAGCCGCATATAAACGTCTTTTTTTTCCCCCAAAATGTGCGGCGTGCCCTAAAGTGTGGCGCACCCTATGTGTGTTGTTACTGCGGACGTTGAGACTGCCATGAGAACGTTAAAGGGGGAAGTGTGGGCGTGGATTGTGTATAAAAGAACAGGTATGTGCTTTATGCAGAACTCCTCATCTCCTCATTGAGGAGATGATGAAAGAGTGGCTGAGGGAGGTGACTGTAAGGAGACCAGGTGGTTTTTTTCCACGCATCACCATCGCTGTTAATCTGTGACTCCATGCGTGCCCATCTCACAGCTGATGTGAAAAACATGGTGAAACAAATGAACGCTGTGCTCGCTGTTATAGCGGGAGGTCTGACAAAGGAACTTCAACCGCTCGACATCGGTGTGAACCGGCCGTTCAAAGTATTGCTACGTTCACGCCAGACGCAGCAGGAACAGAAAAATCGCGTCTGCTGCTTCATTTTTGCTGCTTGTACCAGTTAGTTCTGACGCGCGGCTGAAGCAGCTTTGCTGCTCTGGCTCAAGGTGCAAAGTGTGTCTGACGCGCAGTGGGTGGAGCTTCACTATCGGTGAGAATAAAGTAGTTTTAATATGTTTTTAAGTGAGAAAATACACCTGAAAACTTAATCACTGCAGTCAGTTCATCCAGATTACATCCTGCCTTCCAATATTATTTCTGTCGGAGCCGCTCAGACCCCGACATACCAGCGGTGCGCTGTCAGTAGGATCCCATTCAACAGCAGCCTCTGGCTGGGTCGCCTCCTCGCGGTTCACCGCGGCGGCTGGTAGGTGTTTTTCATCTAAATAATCCAAACTGCAGGCAGCAGGATAATAAAAGCAAACATATTCTGCCGGCAGATATATATATATATATATATATATATATATATATATATATATATACACACTCACCGGCCACTTTATTAGGTACCCGATGCTAGTAACGTGTTGGACCCCCTTTTGCCTTCAGAACTGCCTCAATTCTTGGTGGCATAGATTCAACAAGGTGCTGGAAGCATTCCTCAGGGAGTTTGGTCCATATTGACATGATGGCATCACACAGTTGCTGCAGATTTGTCGGCTGCACATCCATGATGCGAATCTCCCGTTCCACCACATCCCAAAGATGCTCTATTGGATTGAGATCTGGTGACTGTGGAGGCCATTTGAGTACAGTGAACTCATTGTCATGTTCAAGAAACCAGTCTGAGATGATTCCAGCTTTATGACATGGCGCATTATCCTGCTGAAAGTAGCCATCAGAAGTTGGGTACATTGTGGTCACAAAGGGATGACATGGTCAGCAACAATACTCAGGTAGGCTGTGGCGTTGCAACGATGCTCAATTGGTACCAAGGGGCCCAAAGAGTGCCAAGAAAATATTCCCCACACCATGACACCACCACCACCAGCCTGAACCGTTGATACAAGGCAGGATGGATCCATGCTTTCATGTTGTAGACGCCAAATTCTGACCCTACCATCCGAATGTCGCAGCAGAAATCGAGACTCATCAGACCAGGCAACGTTTTTCCAATCTTCTATTGTCCAATTTCGATGAGCTCGTGCAAATTGTAGCCTGTTTCCTGTTCTTAGCTGAAAGGAGTGGCACCCGGTGTGGTCTTCTGCTGCTGTAGCACATCTGCCTCAAAGTTCCACGTACTGTGCGTTCAGAGATGCTCTTCTGCCCACCTTGGTTGTAACGGGTGGTTATTTGAGTCACTGTTGCCCTTCTATCAGCTCCAACCAGTCTGGCCATTCTCCTCTGACCTCTGGCATCAACAAGGCATTTCCGCCCACAGAACTGCCGCTCACTGGATGTTTTTTCTTTTTTGGACCATTCTCTGTAAACCCTAGAGATGGTTGTGCGTGAAAATCCCAGTAGATCAGCAGTTTCTGAAATACTCAGACCAGCCCTTCTGGCACCAACAATCATGCCACGTTCAAAGTCACTCAAATCCCCTTTCTTCCCCATACTGATGCTCGCTTTGAACTGCAGGAGATTGTCTTGACCATGTCTACATGCCTAAATGCACTGAGTTGCCGCCATGTGATTGGCTGCTTAGAAATTAAGTGTTAATGAGCAGTTGTACCTAATAAAGTGGCCGGTGAGTGTATACTACCGTTCAATAGTTTGGGGTCACCCAAACTATTTTGTGTTTTCCTGAAAAGTCCCACTTATTCACCACCATATGTTGTGAAATGAATAGAAAACAGAGTCAAGACATTGACAAGGTTAGAAATAATGATTTGTATTTGAAAATGTTTTTTTTTTTTTTTACATCAAACTTTGCTTTGGTCAAAGAATCCTCCATTTGCAGCAATTCCAGCATTGCAGACCTTTGGCATTCTAGCTGTTAATCTGTTGAGGTAATCTGTAGAAATTGCCCCCCACGCTTCCAGAAGCAGCTCCCACCAGTTGGATTGGTTGGATGGGCACTTCCTGCGTCCCATACAGTAACGCTGCTCCCACAGCAGCTCAATGGGGTTCAGATCTGGTGACTGCGCTGGCCACTCCATTACCCATAGAATACCAGCTGCCTGCTTCTGCTCTAAATAGTTCTGCACAATTTGGAGGTGTGTTTAGGGTCATTGTCCTGTTGTAGGATGAAATTGGCTCCAATCAAGCGCTGTCCACTGGGTATGGCATGGCGTTGCAAAATGGAGTGATAGCCTTCCTAATTCAGACAAATCTCCCACCTTACCGGCACCAAAGCAACCCCAGACCATCACATTACCTCCACCGTGCTTAACAGATGGCGTCAGGCATTCTGACAGCATCTTTTCATTTGTTCTGCGTCTCACAAACATTCTTCTTTGTGATCCAAACACCTCAAACTTGGATTCATCCGTCCACAACACTTTTTTTCCAGTTTTCTTCTGTCCAATGTCTGTGTTCTTTTGCCCATCTTAATCTTTTTCTTTTATTGGCCAGTCTCAGATATGGAAATTGGCCTCTATACACCTATGTAGATATTGCAAAAAAACCCCCAGACATTTGCAGCTAGAATAGTCATTTACCACATTAGCAATGTATAGAGTGTATTTCTTTAAAGTTAAGACTAGTTTAAAGTTATCTTCATTGAAAAGTACAGAGCTTTTCCTTCAAAAATAAGGACATTTCAATGTGACCCCAAACCTTTGAACGGTAGTGTGTATTTGTGTGGGTGTAAAGTGGCCGAAGTTTCTTATCTAACAGGATTATTAAACAGGGCTATTGCACAGGGTATTAAATGGGTATTTATATATAAAGTTATTGCACAGGGTATTAAATGGGTATTTATATATGAAGTTATTGCACAGGGTATTAAATGGGTATTTATATATAAAGTTATTGCACTGGGTATTAAATGGGTATTTATATATAAAGTTATTGCACTGGGTATTAAATGGGTATTTATATATAAAGTTATTGCACTGGGTATTAAATGGGTATTTATATATAAAGTTATTGCACTGGGTATTAAATGGGTATTTATATATGAAGTTATTGCACTGGGTATTAAATTGGTATTTATATATAAAGTTATTGCACTGGGTATTAAATGGGTATTTATATATAAAGTTATTGCACTGGGTATTAAATGGGTATTTATATATAAAGTTATTGCACAGGGTATTAAATGGGTATTTATATATAAAGTTATTGCACAGGGTATTAAATGGGTATTTATATATGAAGTTATTGCACTGGGTATTAAATGGGTATTTATATATAAAGTTATTGCACTGGGTATTAAATGGGTATTTATATATAAAGTTATTGCACTGGGTATTAAATGGGTATTTATATATAAAGTTATTGCACAGGGTATTAAATGGGTATTTATATATAAAGTTATTGCACTGGGTACTAAATGGGTATTTATATATAAAGTTATTGCACTGGGTATTAAATGGGTATTTATATATAAAGTTATTGCACTGGGTATTAAATGGGTATTTATATATAAAGTTATTGCACTGGGTATTAAATGGGTATTTATATATAAAGTTATTGCACTGGGTATTAAATGGGTATTTATATATAAAGTTATTGCACTGGGTATTAAATGGGTATTTATATATAAAGTTATTGCACTGGGTATTAAATGGGTATTTATATATAAAGTTATTGCACTGGGTATTAAATGGGTATTTATATATAAAGTTATTGCACTGGGTATTAAATGGGTATTTATATATAAAGTTATTGCACTGGGTATTAAATGGGTATTTATATATAAAGTTATTGCACTGGGTATTGAATAGTAGAACACTCTCCATTGCAGCAGTTATTGCTGTTGTAATGCTGCATTGTAGAGTCTGGGTGCAGCAGGAATGAATGACCTGCAGTAGCGCTCCTTTTTCCAGACGGGCTGTAAAAGTCTTTGACTAAAGGAGCTGCTCAGCTCCTCTCCAGTCTGGTGCAGAGGGTGGAAAGTGGCGTCCATGATGGATGGAAGCCTGGACAGCACCGTCCTCTCAGCCACTTCCTCTGCGCTGCCAGGGGCCCAGCAGACAACTGCTTAGAGGAGGGCTGATGCCACCACAGAGTCAGAGAAGGTTTGAAGCAGGGGCCCGCAGTGAGGGGCCCGCTCACTGCAAAGGACCTCAGCCTCAGGAGGTGAAGGGAGGGAGGCGGCTCTGGCCCTTCTTATACAGGGCGTCGCTGTTAGGAGTCCAGTCCTGTTTATTATTGACGTGAACACCCAGGGATTTGAAACTCCACAGCTTCTATGTCCTCCCCTGGATGTTCATGGGGGAGTGAGGTGGGGGTCTTCTTCTGAAGTCCATCACCATCTCCTTGGTCTTACTGGTGTTCAGACAAAGGTGGTTTTTCTCCCAACAGTCCACAAAGTTCATGATGACCGATGGATCCTCCAGCTCCGTCCCCTCAGAATCACAGCCTACGATGGCCGAGTCATCAGAGAACTTCTGGAGATGGCAGCTGTCCGTGTTGGAGGTTAAGTCTGAAGTGTAAAGGGTGAAGAGCAACAGAGACAGAACGGTGCCCTGGGGGGCCCCGGTACTGCAGACCTCTGACTGACAGCAGTGCAGCAGCACGTACTGAGGGCGGTCGGTGAGGTAGTTGATTGTCTGATGTCCAGATGTTTGTCCACTCCAGCGTCCACCAGCTTCCCACTCAGCAGCTCTGCTCTGATGGTGTTTAAAGCTGGAAGTTGGAAAAGTCAAAGAACATGGCTCTCACTGCGCTCCTGGTGGTCTCCGGGTGGGTGAGCGCCCACTGCAGCAGGTAGATGATGACATCCTCCACTCCCATGTCAGATCGGTAAGCAAACTCCAGCGGGTCCAGGATGGGGTGCACCACAGTGGGCTAGGGTTAAGGTCTCCATGGTCTTCATCAGGTAGGAGGTCAGGGGGACTGGTCTAAAGTGGACTGACTGGTTGGTTGCACAAATTCAAAAGATTTTACTTACTACGACTTAAGTTTTTAGTTTCATTAATTTGAACATTTTAATTTTCAGTTGTTTCCATATTCTTAACGGTTCACACAGAGTCAATAAGGATCCATGTAATAAAGTCAGATTTTCCATTTAAAAGCTGAGGATATGATGATAGCACCAAGCAGCTGTTAGCATGTCCCTTTCATCACACAGTAGCACAACATCATCAGATTCTGCTGGACTTAGATCACCTCGGAAAAAAAATAATGTTTCTAAAAAAGGAAATAAAAGGAAAAAAAACAAAGAAATCTTCTGGAGATTCTTGACCACATTATATCAGAAGTTCTCTAGCTGCAATAAGCTGAGATTATACTCTCTAAGGAAACGGTTCTGATTTGGCAGCATTTTGGTCCCTAACTGTGGGAATATGTCTGTCAGCAGCAGAATCCATCCTATAAGGCTGCTAGTGCTGAACAACCAGGTATCATTAGCAGTACTTGATGGTGCCGCATATGGAGCTCATTTTGGATGGCAGATGCATCCTGGCATGCAAGGCTGGCTAGCGGTACGTCACCTCTCCTGCAAATGGTAAATGGCCTGTACTTATATAGCATCAGCTAACTTGACCAAAGTGCTTTACACTACATTCATTCAGCCATTCACACACACACTGATGGTGGCAAGCTACATTGTGCCCTGGGGCTCACTGACAGAAGCCGGGCTGCCGTACACTGGCGCCACCGGGCCCTCTGACCACCATCAGTAGACAATGCAGGTGAAGTGCCTTGCCTCACAACGACACTGAAAGTTGGAGCCAGGGCTTGAACCGTGAACCCTTCGATTTCAGGGCAAACTCACACATCCGACGCCACTGTCGCTCTGCAAACAGGAAGTCTGTTCGTATCCCAGCTGGGGGAAGGAGCTGCCACTGTGGCAGCCCTTCAGGGGGTCCTTAGGCAAGACCCTTCACGCTAATGGCTGCTTTGAGCCTAGTGGCGGCCTAGTGGTTAGGGAACTCAGGTTCTGAGTTCAAGGCCCACTCCTGAGGAAGACCCTTACTCCCCACACTGCTCCCTGGGCGTTGGGGAACAGTATGGGGGCAGCCTACCACTCCCCAAGGGGATGCATAAATGCAGAGAGTTAATTACGTTGCTCTGATGACAATAAAACGCTGGGAAAAAATGCTGTGAGTGGACATCCCACTGGACTGATTGTGAAAACCATTCTGGTCCATGTGTAAACCAGGAAGGAGAGGGTTGATGGTCTTACAGGACTCAGATGGTGAATTTGGCGCTATATAAATAAACTGAATTGAAATAGATGGTTTGTACTCTTTACACCCAATCTGGCATTTCAAGACTAATGAAGAAGCTAATGTTTACTCATTCATTCTTCATCTGTCAGGGACCATCCGGCCACCGCTACATATGTTTGGAAATGAGTAGCTTCTCAGTATGATTCCTTGATAGTGACATTATCCTGTGTGACCCCCCCAGCCCGTCCCTGCGCGCTCATTGAGGACTCAATTAGACAAAAGCTTCTCTAGGCATAATGCTTACATCCTTCCATGGCCAAGAAGGTCTTCCCAATTCTCCCTGTTCCAGCTTTGCATTTTCAGCTCAGAGAACGAGCTGGGCCATATGGACCTGATGCAATATGTGCTTCTGCACTGATCCATTTCAATCATCAGGGATTCATTTGAAGAACTGTGATTCCTTTTCTAGACAATTCTATACTTAAGGAGGCATTTCTTTTAGTTTTTAATGAAAAACATCTTTGAAATAACCTTTTTGTTTGACCCTTTACGACTAAAACACCATTTGATGAGCAGACTGACACCTCAGTAGTTCAGTACTGATGCCTCTATCAGCCTGTAGCCTATTTTCCTAAATCTACTTCGGGTCCGTAGTTCCTGTGTTGTTTCAGCGGATATGATGTCAGGTACATTCACGTTAGATGGATCCAATATAGCCAAACATAGGATTCATTATCGAGACAGATTTTGTGGAAACACAGATGCGACCGGCATCCAGTTCAACTCTGACACCAATAGCAACTCGACATAAGGTGCAAAGAGAGAGAGAGAAAAACCTTATTAAGTGCCATTAAAAGATTCAAGGTGGAGGATGACCGTTTCCGGGGGCAAGAGCTATGGTCGACACCGGCTATGCATTTGAGACTTGGAAGGAACTAAGACCCGTTTTGGGGATAAAAAGGAACCTTCAAATTTTTCTTCTTAAAGGTAAGCCACTGTAACACTGGATATTACATCTGCCCTGTGTTGTTTTAAATTCACAATTAGCAGTGGTATGTATTAGCTATAGCATGCTATCAAGCAAAAATGCCAGAACATTTCAGTTATGAAGTGATCATGGGCTATGGTGACCAAACGGCCCCGATTTCTGTGGGCAGTCCCTGTTTTGGACCATCTGCCCCCAGCTAAAGCTGCCCCCGGATATGTCCATGATTTTACCGTTTTATGATTTAGGCAGAAAATCAGGCATGTAGACTGTTATTATACTAGGAAGTGCATGTGAGCGTGTTGTTAGCTGGTTGATTGGCAGATGAAAATGTATAGATGAGGAGCAGAGTGCAGAGTTTCACCGCTGCCCTGTGTTATGGTTAGTGTGTTAATGGGTTCATTTGATTTGAATTGGGCTGATCATAGTGAGAAATGTTTGGTTCATGCCCAGGTTAATAAAAAAAGGGCTATGATGTGTCAAAAAACAAGGACAAAAGGACCGTGTATTCAAGGTGAGACAGACAGTGGAAAAGATCAAAACATTCATTAAACATAACGCATAACATAACAAAAGCACAAAGCTGTGGATCTGCGGACCGTAGCGGCTGCAGGGGGAGGAGTCGCACCGCCCAGTCACTGACACTCTGGAGGGAAAAACACAGGTAAGTGACCACGATCATCTAACGGGAGATGAATATCCGAGTGAGTCACTTAGGACTGCCAAACCAGCTGTGGCGCAGAGCATCCCAGAATTTCCCCGACGCAGAAACCCCAGTGACCAAAAGTCCAATCCAGGTTAGGGAAAACAGATCAGACAGAAACTGTTCTTGAATCCAGGAGTCTGCAGCCTGGTCAGGGGTTCAAGCGTCGAGCAGCAAGCTCAGACAGAAACACACAGATGACAGAGACAAGACACGGAACCGGGATTAATTGCAGAAACTCCACCAAGGAGCTAGGCTTACAGGAATTCATACTGTACTCCCACTTGCCAGCCAGGACATGATCAGGAAACAAGACAAACACTAAAAACCTCTTAACCAACTGGCCACCGGTGACGGGAACATGAACCATGAAGTAACTCAAAGTAACGAAAATAAGGAAAGAACATTAAACAATAAAAAATGATCTGGCCCCAATAGCTGGGCTGAGCCGAATATAAAGCAAAAGACACAGGTGGATAAGATGAGCAGTGATTAGGAAGCGGGCAGAGTTAGGCAGGTGAATGAAGTGAATAATTAACATCCGCTATCAAGGCAGATCATGACAGTCTTTTGTTTTACTAAAGATGAGGACCGGAAATGTAATATAAACCAAGCTAATCAAAAAAAAGTCAGACAGACCATTGGATGCAGCTGCAGGAGGAAACAGACTCAGATCAAATGAACCAGAATGATCCAAAACTCCATATGAGGAGCTAATCTGTTTCAGTGGTTGTCCAGGTATTAACAATCGTTCATCTAAAGATGTTTTTAGAACTGATTGGTGACCTTTAGTTTATATCTGCAGATAGTTAGTTATTCTAAGTAGAGTTATAGGTTGTTTTGCTGTTTTATAGTTGTGATCTATGAGCATAGACTTTCAGGCTTAGGGGCCTGTTTCAATAAGGAAGTTCAACCAACTCTGAGTTAAAACTTGAACTCTGAGTTGACTTATCCTGAGATTGGAAACTCTGAGTTTTGGGTTTTAGAACAGCTGAAATGAGTTAGTTCAATCAACTCTAAATTGACTGACTCTGAGTTAAGCGCGTGCACCACAGCTATAAAAAGCCATTATCAATATTACGAGTCACCATGGCAACAGCGTCAGACAAAAAAAGGTGTGCATATTTCTCACCAGCATAACTGGATGTGCTTATGCAAGCATATGCAGAATTTGAACATGTATTTAAAAACAAAAGCAACACGGCTGCAGCGGCAAAGGAGAGAGAGTTAGCTTGGGTGAAAATAGCTGCTCGAGTCAATGCGTAAGTTTACATTTTAATTACTTTTATACAGTGTTGGGTGTAATGAATTAAGTTACTTAAGTCATATAAATACTGTAATTAAATTAAAGACTATAAAACAATAGTGGATTTAATATCAAATTTTTAAAAGGTATATTTTGATTTGAACTTTCTCCCTCTAGTTACACACTTTGGTCAATTTAAGATTAATTCATGCAATTGAATATTGTTTATTTGAAAGCATTAGAGGTGCAGTTTCTTGTCTCTCCTTGTATTGTTCAAGTGGTTGAGGTTAATTTGGGATTTAGAAAGTAATTAATAAGTAAGTAAAACAAATTAGTAAGTAGACCAATACTTTCTAGAGACAGTAATTATTACATTAATCGAATTAGACTTGTTGAAGATAAAATTTGTAGTTAGTAATTAAGAACTATTTTAGAGTAACTTGCCCAACTGTTATAATATCAGAGGTGAAACTGGAAGAACAGTATTTTATTAAACCTAATTTAGTTTTCATGGATAGGTGCAATCCTGCAGGCATCAAAAGAACATGGCAGCAGCTGAAAATGAAATATAAAAACATACTTCAGGCAGGTAAGCCTTGAGCACATCATGGGAGTAGAGTAGCTACCTGGCTTTACAAACAGGATCATCCATAAAAGGACATGCCATTTCATTCCCTTTGATGCGCTCTACGTGACTGAAATGTGTGCAATGAATACTGTATGTCCCCAAAGAATCAATGAGGTGTTTAAACACCACTTCCTCTTTAAAAAAGGGGAGGAGACCAAAATAAACTCTGGATTTTTTGAAGAAAACCTGCTCCCGACCAGGTTAGGTTCACAGAGTAAATTCCCATGGTAACTGACTGAGTATAAGTTACCTCTCTTTCAGAAACGGGCTTGACTTACTCTGCTTTCTCAGGTTTAACTTACCTCCCTTTCTGAAACAGAAAACCCAGAGTTTCCCTCATTTCAGCGTTAACAAACTCAGAGTTTTCACTTAACCTCCTTTCTGAAACAGGCCCCAGGTCTACGTTTCTACCAATCAGTTTGAAATATGTAATATGAAATATGAAAGTTCCTCATTATTAAAAATATGAGGCAGTAAAAGGAAAACTGAATGAGACAAGATCTGCATGGTCTTAGAAAGATTGAGGAATATAGATAGCCACCTGTTCAATGTGCATTTATTGGTTTGTTTTTACTTGTAGCTCCAAATATTGTGGTGATTTCCGTATTTAAGCAGTGGAGATAACAGTAAAACAGATGATAATAGTAATAATCATCACCTGGAGGAAGAATAGAAGACTGATAGAAAGCAGAGTGAATGAGAGTGAAGGAAAATAGAAACACTGATGGAAAGATTAGTTTAAGAGAAGGAAGAAAAATATACTTAGAAGAGTAAAACAGACCAGCTACGGCACAGAGCCGTCCAAAGTGTCCCCAATGCAGCCACCCCAGGTCCAGTTCAGAACCGGACGGTTCAGAGATCCAGGAGTCCGAAACCCGACCAGGTGTTTCAATCCAAACAGGAATCCTCAGAGTGTGAAGGCAGGTTCAGAGTTCTATGAGTCCAGCAGTGAGCTCAGATAGACACGCTCAGATGCAGACAGGCAGGCTCAGTGGTAGAGAAGAACAAAGGCAAGACGTGGTACAAGGATAAATGCTGAACTTTAAACTGGTCTCCACCTTGGAGCCAGGCTTACAGGAATTAAAACTGACCTCCCCCGCATTCCGAGCCAAAACCTGAGGCCTCTGCAGTGAAGGACCAGAACCTGCACTCCCCACGCAAACCAAGCTAAAACGCTGAGTAGATCCGGGAAATGATCAGGAGACAAATACCAAACCCTCTCAATCCACTGGCCTCCAAGACTCAGGACATGAACCAGGAACATCACTAAAACTCAAAACATAAATAACAGACACAAAAACATAACACAAATAGACTAAGAAAACAGAAATAAATTAAGAATACAAGAATAAGTAAGATAAATACAAACGGATTATGATCTGGCCCTGATAGCTGGGCTGAACCGTAAATATAGCAGATGAAAAATAGAGATAATTAGATAGCTACTGTGGCTGTGATTATGACATATTATGCTCTTGATGACTGGATTTAAAAAGTCTGTCTGTGTATTCAGTTAAATATTTTACACAGACATTTCCGTAAATGATTATTATTAATCATAATCTATTATATGTCTTTAATGTATGTATATTGACTCCAACATGTTATGCCAATAGGGACGACTTTGAAATAGCTAGAGTTCATCCACTGGAAGAGGAAGTGAACCATTGGAAGAAATATAAATCTGTACCCAAATGTGTCTTTATGAGAGGTTGGTTTGCTGCTTGTTTGTTTTTTCCTTAAGACCATCTGATGCGGTCTGCTGCACCATGTCTGTGGAGAACTTGATCTTGATCAGGATTCTTTGTGTAGAGAGGTTATTCAACCAGGTTCTCCAGCACATGAAGCTCTGTCTGGCACGCTGAAGGATTTGGATTTTTTTTAACCTTTCTGTAACAGAAAGAAACAATCCCAAAGTTTTCCTGCATCGGGTTCATTTTGTAGTTTTTTTACCCAAGGTATTCTTGGACCCTCATTTTATTTATAGCTGTGACAAAATGTCAGAAGACATATATATATAATTTCAAAATGTTACATTTTATTCATCAAGAAAAATTCTTAGCTGAAATCATTCCAGCTTAAAACCACTCCCACCAGCCTGTGTATTTATCCGTTAAAGGCCAAGTTTCAAAATCACCATTTTTAAATGAATCCTCTTTTTCTTTTTTAAATGGGGGGATGAGTCTATTATGGCGACCTATTTTGAATTTGTGTTTTTAAGCCAAAAAGGGTTTAGAGCAGGGGTGTCAAACTCATTTTCAATGAGGGCCGCATCAGCGTAATTGCTGTTCTTAAAGGGCCAGATGTAACTTATAAATGTAACTAAATGTAATTGAATGTAATGTAAAATAAATGTAACGACTCCTTAATGTTAAATAACTCATTATTTATTATAACTCATTCAAGTGACAATTACAGTTGCATAGAAAACAAATGCTTGCTTGTTGCTCTAACACACGTGTCACACAGCCGCTTCCTACCCAGTCCTCCTCATCGGTCTCTCCCCCTCCGCCCGAATCACTATCATCGATATTTTGAAGCGTTTCTAAAGCCTGTTTCGCTGTTAGGTTTCTTCTGAATGCCACTTTTTCCATATTAGCCAAAAAGTTCTAGGTAGAATGTTGGTTGCTAGGCAACGAAATTTACAATGCAACTAATTGAGCCGTCAAAATGGCGGTTGTGGGGGATCGAGGTAGAATTAACCATATTTATTTTTTACGTTTTAATTGTATTAAAAAAAAAAGTGAAAATGAAGGAAATATAGAAACTGGAAAAGTCAGTTAACATGAGCAACATAAATTTAATTTTAAATATAGTTCTTTCCCTTTAAAATCTCAGAACCATCAAAATGACGGCTGTGGGAGTTCTAGCGGGCCACATAAAAGGACATGGCGGGCCACATGTGGCCCGCGGGCCTTGAGTTTGACACATGTGGTTTAGAGCAATAACTGTGATGCAGTGTGTGGCTGTTACGTTATTAACCATTAAGTTACTGTTATTAGACATTAGTTGAATGTATAAAGCCCCGCCCCCAAAAACAGACGGTGCTGGACCAACTTAGAGAAAGGGTAACAGCAGGTGGGCTGTAACTCATATGAATCTGTGATATTAAATAGTTTGACAGCTAGTTGATGTTCACTATTAGCTATCCTGGTAATTACACCAACATGGGCTCAATGAGCTACAATCGCCTAATTCTTCATGTTGCTGGTTAACTAAGGATCAATGTTTTTGATTAAGACACTTAACCTTTTCTGACACGGTTGAACTTATTTACATTAAATATAAAAGAAAGTAAAACAGATAATCTGTATCGGAGAACGTTTATTGCATTTTGAGTGTCAAATATAGAATTGAGAACCTAGTTTCTCAAACAATAAATTTAAGAAAATTACTTATCTCTGAAAACATCTCGTGATTCATAGTGACCTTTGCATGAGTTTGTGCTACAAGACTTAACACAAGAATGGTGCAGTTCTTTCTTTGACCACAGGTGGTAGTATTGTTCTGTACACTTACATAATACCCTTTTAGCAGGTCTTTTTCTGCTTACTATAACATGGTGCATTTTGAAAGGCTATAACTCTCAAAGATATTGAATCCAAAATATATCTCATTATTTATTTTTGCTGCAGTTTTCTTTTTTTACTTAAATATAAAAACACCAGTCCCAATGAAACAGTTACTCCTTGTTACTTTGAATTGAAAATCCTATTTTAGTGTTAAGTTAAACAGTGTCGCTGAGTCCAAAGTTTAATTAATAAACAGCAGCTGTGGTCCTGCTCTGAGGGAGGAAGCAGCAAACTGACTGAGGCTGCAGCTCCTTGTTGCAGGCAAACAGCCTGGATGTGTGTGCGTGCCTTTGGGAACACCACATGGGGCTTTCTCACGTTCTGTTTACATGTGTGAACCCTTCCAGATACTGGGACACTGCGGCCTTTACACCCCTTCCACTGGGATATGTGGGGTGGTGGGAGGTGAGGACTGTCCTGCTTACATGAGAGCCAGAGAGCAGCATAACTGAAGGAACATGGATTGTTCAGTAAGGCCTGTTATAATGAGCCCAGAATAAGATCAAATGATCCATCATAGTCAGAAAAAAAGCAGCTCCAATCTTGTCCTATGGCCTTTTAATACATGAGAAGACACTGAGTGCCAACCTTTGCTTTTCCTACTCATTGTTATCATAACCCTTTCTAGTGGAGGAATACTGAACAGTGAGTTACATCAGGGAGTAATTAAACGACTAGTTTCTCAGCATCACCCCTGGACAGGAGATTTCTCATTTTTGCAATGTTCCTCAGATGAAAGAAGGAAATTCTAGAAACCTCTTTGATCTGGGATTTAAATGACAGGTCCTGATCAAAAACAACACCAAGATTTTTTACTTTATTATCTGAAATCAGTTTAATCCCATCCAAATGAAGTGACTGACTAATCAGCTTCTTTTTCAGAGACTCTGGTCCAAAGACTATAACTTCTGTTTTGTCTGCATTCAGAAGCAGAAAGTTAAGAGTCATCCAGGTTTTTATGTCTTCAGACATGCCTGTAATCTATGTAATGGGTTAGCTTCATCTGGATTATAGACAGATATAGCTGGGTATCATCAGCATAACAGTGGAAATTAATCCCATGCTGTCTAATAATTCTACCGATTGGGAGCATGTATAAAGTAAAGAGAATTGGTCCTAGCACTGATCCCTGTGGTACTCCACAGGTAACCTTTGAGCATGAGGAAGATCTATCATTAACATGAACAAACTGAATTTGATCAGATAGATCAGATTTAAACCAGTCTAGAGCTGTTCCTTTAATTCCAACAAAATATTCAAGTCTTTCTAAAAGAATATTATGATCAACTGGATCAAATGCAGCACTGAGATCCAACAGGACGAGCACAGATACAAGTCCATTATCTGAGGCCATGAGAATATCATTAGTGACTTTCACCAGAGCTGTTTCAGTGCTATGATGAGCTCTAAAGCCAGACTGAAACTCTTCAAAAAGTTCATTATGGTGTAAGTGATCGCACACTTGTTTGGCAACTACTTTCTCAAGAACTTTGGATAAGAAAGGAAGATTGGATATAGGTCTATAATTGACCAAGTCATCTGGGTCAAGAGACGGTTTCTTAAAGGTTTAATTCCAGCAACCTTAAAAGCCTTTGGTACATATCCCTGTAACAGAGATAGATTAATCACATCTAAAATGGAGGAGGAGATCAAAGGGAATACCTCCTTAAATAACCTGGTTGGAACTGGATCTAACATACAAGCTGAAGGCTTAGATGAAGACAATAATTTTGCTAATTCAGAGAGTTCAACTGGATCAAAGCAGTCTAAACCCGGTTCAGATTCCATGACTACCTCAGATGCTGCCCCCCCTCCAGAGACAAACCAATCACAGATAGAGGAGTGTTAATGATCTGATTTCTAATAAGATCAAACTTATTTATAAAGAATCCCATAAAATCATTGCTGCTAAGAGCAGGTGGAATGGACGGTTCAACAGAGCTATGGCTCGAGGTGAGTTTGGCAACTGGATTAAAAAGAAATCTAGGATTATTCTTATTCTCCTCTATTGATGAGGAGAGTATGCTGCTCTTGCTTTACAAAGGGTCCTCTTATACAGCAGTAAACTATTTTTCCAGACTAGGAGGGACTCCCACAGGCCTGTGGAGCGATTATTTTCTCTCCAGTTTTCTAGCATTTTGCTTATAAGTGTGCAGCTCTGTATTAAACCAAGGAGCAAGTTTTCTATTTTTAACATTTTCAAAGGAGCTGCGTTGTCTAAGGCAGTACGCAGAGAACTAGTAACTCCATCAACAAAATCATCAACCTGTGAAGAGGAATAAACTAAGCTTTTGCACTCTGCAGAAGGTTTTCGTTTGTCCGCCGTCTCTTGATGATTGACCACAAGTTTTCAATGGGATTAAGATCAGGGGAGTTTCCAGGCCATGGACCCAACATCTGTCTGTTTTGTTCCCTGAGCCAGTTAGATATCAGCTTTGCTTTATGGCGAGGTGCTCCATCATGCTGGAAAAGGCATCGTTCATCACCAAACTGCTCTGGGACGGTTGGGAGAAGTTGCTCTGGGAGGACATTCTGGTTCCATTCTTTATTCATGGCTGTTTTTAGGTCAGACTGGGAGAGAGCCGACTCCCTTGGCTGAGAAGCAACTCCACACATGAATGGTTTCAGGATGCTTTACAGTCGGCATGAGACCAGACTGGTGGTAGCACTCACCTGGTCTTCTCCCAACCAGCTGTTTTCCAGATGTCCCAAACAATGGGAAAGGGGATTGCTGAGAGGAAATGACTTTCCCCCAGTCCTCAGCAGTCCCCTCCCTGGACCTTTAGCAGAATATCAGTCTGTCCCTGATGGTTTTCCTGGAGAGAAGTGGCTTCTTTGCTGCCCTCCTTCAGACCAGGCCTTGCTCCAAGAGTCTCCGCCTCACAGTGCGTGCAGATGCACTCACACCTGCCTGCTGCCATTCCTGAGCAAGCTCTGCACCGCTGGCAGCCCGATCCCACAGCTGGAACACTTCAGAGACGATCCTGGCGCTCGCTGGTCTTTCTTGGCACCCTGGAGCCTTTTTGACAGCAATGGAACCTCTCTGCTTGAAGTTCTTGATGATGCCATAGATTGCTGACTGAGGTGCAATCTTTCTAGCTGCCATTCTCTTTCCTGTCGGCCATTTTTGTGCAGTGCAATGATGACTGCAGGTGTTTCTTTAGAGATAACCATGGTTCACAGCAGAGAACCAATGATGCCAAGCAGCAGCCTCTTTTTAAAGTGTCCAGTGGCGTCATTCTGACTGAATCCTGACAGATTGATCTCCAGCCCTGTCCTCATCACCACCCACACCTGCGCTAATGGAGCAATCACTTAAACCATGTTAGCTGCTCCTTTAAGGCAGCGCTGCAATGAGCTGAAATGTGTTTTGGGGATAAAGTTCATTTTCTAGGCAAATATTGACTTTGCAATTAATTGCTGTTAGGCTGATCACTCTTTAGAACATTCTGGAGTAAATGCAGATTACCGTTATAAAAACTGAAGCAGCAGACTTTGTGAATATTAACTTTGATCCATTCTCAAAACTTTTGGCCATGACTGTAGTCTTAATGACGACTGCTGGTGTCTCACCGATAGCTTCTCATCTACTTGCACGCTAAGCGAAACACAAGCAGATTCTCATTGATTAAGTTCATCCAAGTCTTCCAATAGGGGGGTTCAGTCATTATTATTTCTCAGTGGACGGATGATCAACGCCAGATGAAGTCTGGTCCTGTTGCCCATGAGGCCAAAGTCAATCCTGAAAATCTTCAGGGAGAGTCAATAAATGGTCGACAGAGTAAAGCTTAAAGAGGGCTATGAGCATTTTCTCAGGACATACCGGGACGGCTGCCATCAGAGTGGGCTGCAGGACACTGGTGTCTCCTCTGCTTCCTTTCTTGATCTTCGTCGACTGTGAGAGAAAAAAAAATCCGCAAAAATAACAAGAATGGATCTGATCAGAGACTCTGTCTCAGCCAATTAAAGTAATGGTGAGTATCTATGAAATTATTAATGTACATGAAGCAAGGGCGTAGGTTTGATTTGAACTTTGGTAGGGACACTATTGGTTGGGTGTCATTGGTGCTATGCAATATGCATGTCCTTTTTTATGCTCAATGTGAGCATCCGTACTGATAAGAGGAATTCATTGTTAAAAGAGAAAAACATTTTGCTCCATTCATAAAAATGTTATAAGCTCTACACTCATTAGATGCTGTTTATCAATGTTTGAAGTATCACCGGCTCTGATGAATGTGGAATTAGGACTGTTTTCCACTTTGAAAACGGTTTCATTTGAACGACTAAGAGAGAAGATAAATACAGTATTTTCTTTTGAAGATATAGAATAGTGCAGAGTTAAACCCCACTCTAATATTTGTACCTACTATTCTCTCTCTGTATCAAGCAAAATAATACATTCATTAAAATATTAACTTCACTATAAAAGTTGAACATCTGGGTTGTAGTTACTCTGTGTAGCCAATTTCATGTATTTCATCTGGGGCTGAAAAAAATGAATCATATTAATTGATTATTTCAATAATCATCAACTAATTTAGTGATTCATCATTAACTGGAGAATAGAGACTCTAAAACATACAGTAATATAAATGCAAAATGTGCCTTTCCCCACAGAGCAACCCACTTAGATCAGTTATTATATCAAAATTGTAAAAATAAAAACAGAAAAAATGAAAACAGTAATATCAACTAAATATCGGTAAAAAGGAAACCCTCACATTTTCTTTTTTAGTTGGCTGTGGCTAAGAATCAGAAATGTTGATGGCTTACAGCCTTTATTTGCCCATTTTTCCAGCAGTCTTCAGAACTCCTGGCTGACTCAGAATATTTCGTTTTAGAAAAGAAAAAAAAAGGTTTTTGTTTTTTAGTGTACATGATATTCATTTTTATTTTATTTTATTGGGACTAGTTTTGTAGCCTAATATTAATTGTAGTAACCGCTGCATTCTAGTGTGAATAAATTTTCAATGTTGTGCTCCAAGCACACGCGGACTAGAAAACAGCCAATCAGAAAGAGAGAAGGCGGAACTTAAGGCAGAACAACCAATGAGAGTTGAGTTAAACAGCGCAGCACAGTTCCATGCGCTGCTACATGAAAGGGACAGGAGAGAGCAGGCAGAGGAGCTGCGAGAGGAAAAGAAGCCACTGCTGCAACAACTACTGCTGTAAATTATAAACATGTTGCTCACATCCAATTATTGGTAGGGACAATTAGGTCGGTTCAGAATTTTGGTAGGGACATGTCCCTATGGTCCCTATGCAAACCTACGCCCATCACATGAAGTACTTTCTCCCAGGGAGATTACTTTTTGAGCTATTATGATAAATAAATTTATCTACCTGACTGTTAACAAAGATATGAGTAAATAGAAAACAAACGAAATGCTTGGAGATGTGGAGCATTGAATTATTTCTGGATGTTTATCAATACTTGTTATAGACCAGGACTTATTCCTTCATCACTTCGTTCTTCTTCCTCAGCATGTTTTTTTGTGTGCAGGATGTGATTATTGCTTATTAGAAAATGCATAAAAATGCTCCATAAGTTTCCCTTTCCTGGAGGAATAAACTACAAAAAAAATGTTTGTATATGGAAAAATGTTAAATATTAAAATGACCAAAGTTCATATCAATCAAAAACTAAAATTGTACAATTAAACAATGATGAACAGAGCACTTCGCTCTCAATCTGCAGGTTTACTAGTGGTTCCTAGAACTTCTAAAAGTAGAATGGGAGGCAGATCTTTTAGTTATCAGGCTCCTCTCCTGTGGAACCAACTACCAGTTTTAGTCCGTGAGGCAGACACCCTGTCTACTTTTAAGGCTAGGCTTAAAACGTTCCTTTTTGATAAAGCTTCTAGTTAGAGTGGCTCAGGTTATCCTGAGCTATCTCTATAGTTCTGCTGCTATAGGCTTAGACTGCTGGAGGACATAGGGACCCCTTTTTCATCATTCTGCTTCATTCTATCTCTATTCTCCCACTCTGCAGAATCTGTTAGTTCAATCTCTAACGTTCTGCTCTCTCTGCTTTTTCTCATAGTAGCTTCATCTGGTCTGTTCCTGTTTGGCTGTGACTCCATCCTGGAGAGAAATATCAGCTGTGCTGCTGCCATCAACACCTTTGTTTCTAGATGTTGGAGCTTGGCCTGTTTTCCCGTGTAATCCTGTTTCTCTGACCGTGACTAACTGGATGTGCCTCAGCAGATGGCCGCTCACACTGAGCCTGGTTCTGCTGGAGCTTTCTTCCTGTTCAAAGGGAGTTTTTCCTCTCCACTGTCGCTACAAGCATGCTCAGTGTGAGGGATTGCTGAAGAGTCAATGAGTCGATGCAATCAGCTGGTTTTCCTTAGATAGAAAACTTTGAATCAATCTGACTGGATGATGTGGTGAACTGGAAAGTGACCTGAGATGACATGATGTGAATTGGAGCTATAGAAATAAACTGAAAACTAAAACAGAAAAAAAAACTAAAATAACTCATAGCTGCAGCCCAAGTGTTTGTAAAATGGGATCTTTCTATAACTCCGTCCATCCATGTTCTTCCACTTATCTGAGGCTGGATTGAGGAGCCAGCAGTCTAAGCAGAGATGCCCAGACTTCCCGATCAACACACACCTCCTCCAGCTGCCCTGGGGGGACCCCGAGGCGACACCAGGCCAGCTCAGAGACATAGTCCCTCCAGCGTGTCCTGGTCCTTCCACCAGGCCTCAGCCAAATGGGACATGCCTGGAACAACTCCCGAGGGATTGTTAGGGTTAGGGATGCATTCGGAACAGATGCCTGAGCCTCCTCAGCTGGCTCCTTTGGATATGGAGGAGCAACAACTCTACTCTGTGCTCCTCCCAGGTAACTGAGCTCCTCACCCAATCTCAAAGGGTGCGCCCAGCCACCCTGCGAAGGAAACTCATTTCGGCCGCATATATTCGCGATCTTGTCCTTATGGTCATTACCCAGATCTCATCATCATGGGTGAGGGTGAGATTGTAGATCGATCGGTAAATCCAGAGCTTTGTCCCTCGACTCCGACTCTCTCTTCACCATGACAGTCCTTAACAGCAACTGCATCACTGCCGACGCCGCACCGATCCATCTATCAATCTCACGCTCAATCCGTCCCTCACTCGTGAACAAGACCCTGAGAATTCCTTCACTTGAGACAAGGACTCTCCACCGACCTGAAGAGGGGAGTCCACCTTTATCTGGTGGAGAACCATGGCCTTGGATCTGGGGCTGTTGATCCTCAGGTCTGCCTCGAAAAAGAGATTGTAGTTTAACAGACCTCTCTGCAGCTTCTCTACTGTTACCCACTCTTTACTCCATCCAGACAGCGTCTTGCCCACGACCAAAATCCAATAAATTAGCAAATATTCCCAAAGGAGTAAATCATGATAATCTAATTAAAATCAAAATAACTCCAATTGGGGAAAAAGTTAAAACGATTAAATGTGGTCTGTTTAACATAAGATCTCTTTCCTCTAAAAGTCTGCTAGTTAATGACTTGATTTGTTATAATCACATTGACTTGTGTTGCCTTACAGAAACCTGGCTGCAGCAAGAGGATTATGTGAGCATAAATGAGGCAACTCCTTCAAGCTATTTAAATTTTCACATCCCCAGAAGTTCTGGGCGAGGAGGAGGAGTAGCAACAATCTTCCAGTCTGACTTACTGATTACTCCCAAAACAGTTAATACCTACAACTCTTTGATCATTTAACCCTTAATTTCCCTGATCCAAATTGCAAAACAGGAAAACGTCTTCTTTTTGTAACTTTGTATCGTCCACCAGGTCCTTACTCTGAATTTTTAGATGAGTTTTCAGAGTTCCTTTCTGATTTGGTATTAAATACTGACAGGGTCATCATAGTGGGGGATTTCTCCTGCCTGGCTGTGTGTTTCCTGATATGCAGGATGTTCAATCAATACACTAGGTTGTTTTAGAAAGGTTAGAAGTGATGTATGTCAGCTGAATAAAAGTTTCGAAAGCACACCCTCCCCCGAAAAGAAGAACTAACAAATGGAATATCTGCCCCAGTTATGCAAATATTGTTTTTATTTATTGCAGCTCTAAGTACATTTTCAAATGGTGCTCCCCCTGCAGGATATTTTAAAGATAGCACCATTGTAAACACTGAATGCCCTCCATGAGCCACTCACCCCACAGCTACATGTTGTCATGTTTGTCTCCCCACAGACTAAATTCTTTTTCCTAATCCAGATCTTTTCCTTTCCTCCTCAAACAAAGATTTCCTTTGCCTTTTCTATCTGGCTACTCCATGTCATAAACCCCCAGATTGCAAAGGTGATCTATAATCAGCTGTGGGGATAGCAGTGATGGCGTGTAGCTATTGATGCCACTGGCCTCACATTGGGCTGCTGTAAAACTGTTCTTCTAACTGCGAGAACAAAGCTGCCAGCGGGTTATTATTATTATCATAAGTGTGGTTTAACAGCCAAGGCAAAAGGGGGGAGTTTGCAGACACTTGAGTCGTCTTATAAACACTGAGCTTACCATCACAGGGACAGAGGTTTAGTCTAAAAAAATGTTTTTTCTTAACAAATCCCTTGAGAATATGTGATTTATCTTCTAACAGTTTTCACACCTGGAGGGCTGCACAGTGTCTGGGTGAGAGGAGTTGTTTTCTTTTTATTAAGGATTGTTTGGAACAATCATTATTCTGCATCATCCTGGATCATTCTGGACTCTGTCCCAAGGTTTGTTCAACATTTTCCTCTTTTCACTGATGAACTCCTTGTCTAGATCAGAACATCAAGCTGTGTCTCATGATCCATCTGGTCATCCTCTTTGCAAAATTTAATAAAGTGTTGATTGAGTGAATTACCACTGATTTCCCTTATTTAACTGGATTGATTTGTTGAAGACTTTTTTTATTATGACTGAGGATAAATTAAGGCATAAAAATGCTGCTTTACTGCTAAAAGTAGTTTATTGTTGGTGTTTCGACTGGGTTACCTGGTCAGCAAGTGTTTGAGGTGAGGAATAGCCGATCCGGCAGCCATGGGAAATGCAGACAAGCTCTGCACACAGCTCAAGCACATGAGCCAGAGGGAGGTACCCAATGTAGGTATCCTCTTCACTATAAGCACAAAGACACAGTTCTCATGAAATGAACTTCAATGGGATTTCAATGGACACCTACGTTAGATTCCACTCTGGAACAACCCTTTTTCCAGTGTCATGCAAAACAGTACAGACAACGGTCACATAATCCATCATTTAGAAAGTTACAAACAGAAAGTAAAAAAAAAAGTTATAAAAAAAAAGTTCAAATCAATCCTCTGGACTTTGTTTCCTCGATTGAAGACGTTTCTCTTCCATCCAGGAAGGTTTTTCAATTCAAAGTGTCAGACATAGCGTTTAGTTCCAGGTTTTATCCAGCAGCCCAACAAAGCCTGGTTTTAGTTTAGAAAACATGCAAATAGAAAAGGATGAACGGGTCCCCCCCTTTGGAATGGGGTTCGTATGGCTTCTTTGTTAGCCTGCAATGCCCCATACCTGTCTATGTCTCTGAAAGGGGGGCGTTAGAGGGAATAGTTGGCCTGGCTGAATAGGTGAGGTCTTCTGTTCCCCTGTAAAGGGGGTGGGGCTGCGATGATAGCGAGAACAGATTAACTGAATTGCTGTATTGTAGGTTTTTGAAAGCTAAAGTTTGAGTCCACCCCTATTCAGCAAGGCTAACAACAACTTTTTGGGATGGCTATGACCTAACCAACATTGTTGCAAAGACAAACTTTATTGTCATTTGTATGTATTTCATTTAATGAACAACATAAAGCATCACATAACTTTGAAGTAAAGGAAAAGATAAAGAGCATTTCTAGTATTTTAAGTGTGATGTGACACAGCGGAATAACAAAAATGTTCTTTAATCAAGTAATATTCAGACTTTCATACATTGCTGATGAAGACGCCCCCTACTGGCTGCATGTTAGAACAACAAATGAAAGTGTGAATGGCGCTCAAATCCTGTTCTGTCCCCATTCTGTACAGGTATAGAATAAATGCACTTCAAAATCCAAAATACAAGAGTTTATGAACAAAAATACACAAAGAATCAACTGATGAGGTGCATCGCTAAGAGTTCCCAGATATTTGTTCCGGTTCCATTTTTGCTTTTCCTTCGACTTTGTAAATTGGCACCACTTACTGTTTGCCAGTCACATCATTTAATAAGAAAATCATTGTAGTTTGGAGGCGTGATGCGGCAGTATGTAGAAAAGTACAAGAGAGACAAATACGTTGGTAAGACTGCGTGCACCGTTTGTGTTGGTGGGAATGACCTCTGCTAATGTAGTACATTTTTAAACATGTTTATTTATGAGGTCTGATAGAAGAGGCTGTTAACCCTCTAATCTCCACCTCCTTCAGTCGGACTCCCATCATCCCTGAATGGTGCTTGACTGCCTCCTGATCACATTTTCTCTACACTCCCATGGGAGCAAGCTTGGTCCAGTGTTTACTGGAAACAGTGGAGTTTGCATCGTAGTTCTTACTTCATTTATTCAATTTCCCTAATAAATTTAATTGTAATTAGAAAAGACTTGCCAGTTTTTTTGGTTTATTTTGTTTTTAAATCAAGTTTTCTTCTTTACAGTTGTTTTCAGTATAAATCATATTGTAATTTAAATATTGCTTCCAATAATGACCAAAATGCCCATTGCAGGAAATGAAAGACAATCATGGATTATTAATAAATAAGCAGTCATTTAATTTGTCATTACCTCAGGTTGGGGATCCTCTCAGCCATGCCTGTAATGCTGGCAATGATGTTGCTATGGGAGATCATGACTCCCTTCGGAAGGCCGGTGGAACCACTGGTGTACATGATGACTGCGATGTCTGATGACAGAGGCGGCTTACGCTCAAACTTTGCTGAAGTGACATTGAAAACAAGCATCTGTTAAATGAATAATTTCTTTTGTGAAAAAGATCATATCTATGATTTTTGTTGTCATATTAAAACAGCAACTGAAACCTTATAAATAGCTAGAAAACTGCAATAAGTCCTCATCTGACTGTGGAATAAACAGGATTTGTATTTTGATCTTATTCATATGAGACCAAATCAGAGAGAACTTGGCAGTGATTCTGAGAAGTGTTGAGAAATGGACATTCCAAAAAGTTCAAAATCAATCCTCTGGACTTAGTTTCCTCGTTTGAAGACGTTTCTCTTCCATCCAAGAAACTTTTTCAGTTCCAAATGTCAGAAATAATGTTGAGTTCCAGGTTTTATCCAGGAGCCCAATAAAGCCTTGTTATTGTTTAAAAAACATGCAAATAGAAACGGATGAACGGGTCCACCCCTTTAAAATGGGGGTCGTTTGGCTTCTATGTTAGCTTGCAATGCCCCATACCTGTCTATGTCTCTGGGGGGGTGGGGTGGGGGGGGGAGTTGCACTTGCAAGTCAGCAAGTGCTGGACAAATAATGGTTCCATAAATACAGGACATGAGTTTCTACTGAATAAATATAGAGATGAATGACATTATAAACAGGATTTTAATAATAATTTGTCCTATGAATATAATATATAGATAACTAGTGTTGTGAACAAAATTTACAGCTAGATATGTACCGAATATAATATGCAGGTGGATATTACTATAAATAGGGTTTTTACAGTTATGTACAATAGCATAATATACAGATGGCTTTTACTATAAAATGAATAAATAAAGTGTGGACAGAAAGTATCTAAATTAAAGAGCAGTGGAAGGTAATTGCATATTACAGTTAAAGTACAGTATTGCAAATGTATATGTAAACAATTGGTGCTGTGAATAAACAGTCGGCAGAGCAAATATAAGCAGTCGGCAGTGGAAATCAATATTCCGTCAAGGTGAGTACACGATGTGCACGATGCATGTAAACAGTTGTTACAATAGTAACAGTCAGGAGTGCAGATGAACATTACAGTCTTGTAAATAACAGAATAACAAAATGGAGGTAGGTGTGAGGAGGGAGAGGAGAGTCTATCAGTGAGGGTTTGAGTTCAGTAAAGAGACAGCTCTGGTGAAAAAGCTGTTCTTTAGTCTTCTGGTTCTGGTCCAGAGGCACTTTAACCGCCTGCTGGAGGGCAGGAGAGAAACCAGTCTGTGGGCTGGGTGGGATGAGTCCTTAAGAATGCTGCGGACTCCATGTAGGCAGCGTTTCTTCTGGATGTGCTCAATGGTGGGTAGTGAAGTTCCAGTGATATGCTGGGCGGCTTTCACCGCCCTCTGCAGTGCCTTGCACTCTGCAACAGAACAGCTTCCGTACCGCACTGTTACACAGTTGGTCAGGATGCTTTCTATTGCACAGCGATAGAAGTTCACCAGGATAGTGGAGGGAGCTGATTCTTCCTCAGTGTCCTCAGGAAGAAGAGACGCCGGTGAGCCTTCTGGACCAGGAAGGAGGTGTTGGTTGACCAGGAAATGTCCGCTGAGATGTGGGTCCCCAGAAACTTGAAACTGGAGACACGTTCAACAGCTATTCCATTGATGTGGATGGTGTCGTGGGTCCATGATGAGCTCCTTCGTTTTGGTGGTGTTGAGGAGCTGGTTATTTTCAGTGGACCATGTGGCCAAGTGCTTGATCTCCTCCCTATAGGCAGTCTCATCATTGTTGCTGATGAGACCGATCATCATGGTGTCGTCCTCAAACTTGATGATGGAATTAGACGCGTACACCGTCTTGCAGTTGTGGGTGAAGAGGGAGTAGAGAAATGGGCTTAGCACACAGCCCTGTGGTACACCAGTGCTGAGTGTGATGGACGTGAAGCAGTTGGAGCCTGATCGGACATTTTGGGGTCTGTTGGTCAGAAAGTCCAGAATCCAGTTGCACATGGAGGTGTTGATGGCCAGGTCTTAAAGTTTGGCTAATAACTTCGCCGGAATGACAATGTTGAATGCTGAGCTAAAGTCAACAAACAGCATGCGTGCATAAGTGTTCTTATTGCCCAGATGTGTGAGTGCAGTGCCATGGATACTGTGTTCTCTGTGCTCCTATTGCTGCGGTATGCAAACTGGTGTGAGTCAAATGTGGATGATACTAAGTCTTTCAGGTGTGCCAGGACCAGCCGCTCAAAGCACTTCATTATGATTGGTGTGAGCGCTACAGGGCGGTAGTCTTTAAGGCACTTTGGGCTGGAGTGTTTAGGCACTGGCACAATGGAAGCGCATTGGAAGCATGTTGGTACAGCTGCTTGGGCAAGAGACAGGTTGAAAATGACTGTAAAAACCCCAGTGAGCTGCTCCGCACATGCCCTGAGTACACCTCCAGGGATGTTATCTGGTCCAGCTGCCTTGTGCATGCAGATCCTGCTCGGTGCATTGCAGACATCTGTGGAGGAGAGTGTGATTGGCGGGGGGTCAGCTGAGGATTTCAGCTGGTGGCAGTTTCGCTGTTGTCTCTTTCAAAGTGAGCATAAAAGTCAATCAGCTCATTCAGGAAGTTGACATCAGTGGCTGCAGAGGTGTAATGAGTGGGTTTAAGTGTCCCTCTATCTTGAGCTTGTAGCAGTACTTGGCCTCTTTGCCCCTTTTCAGGTTTGCTCTGGCTGTGCTATAGGCTGGTGCATCTCCTGATCTGAAGGCAGTGTTGCGTGTCTTCAATAGGAGTCGCACCGTCCTGTTCATCCATGGCTTCTGATTTTGGTTTGTGGCGATCTGCTTCTGGGTTGTAAAATTGTCAATAGTGGCATAAATATAATCCAGTACAGAGGAGGCGTAACAGTCAATGTCTGTGTGAGAGCCACTGGTGGCTTGAGAAGCAAACATACTCCAGTCTGTGTGTAGGAACCTTTCCTGAAGTGTTAAATCTGCTCCCACAGGCCACACCTTGATGGTCTCCGCTGATGGCTTCACACAATTGATGAGAGGTGCATATTTTGGGGTGAGGAACAAAGTAAGGTGATCTGACTGTCCCAGTTGGGGAGGGGTGTCGCAACGTAGGCTCCAGCCACGTTTGTGTAAACATGGTCTAAAGCACATGTGTCAAACTCAAGGCCCGCGGGCCAGATGTGGCCCGCCATGTCCTTTTATGTGGCCCGCTAGAACTCCCACAGCCGTCATTTTGATGGTTCTGAGATTTTAAAGGGAAAGAACTATATTTAAAATTAAATTTATGTTGCTCATGTTAACTGACTTTTTCAGTTTCTATATTTCCTTCATTTTCACTTTTTTTTTAATACAATTAAAACGTAAAAAATAAATATGGTTAATTCTACCTCGATCCCCCACAACCGCCATTTTGACGGCTCAATTAGTTGCATTGTAAATTTCGTTGCCTAGCAACCAACATTCTACCTAGAACTTTTTGGCTAATATGGAAAAAGTGGCATTCAGAAGAAACCTAACAGCGAAACAGGCTTTAGAAACGCTTCAAAATATCGATGATAGTGATTCGGGCGGAGGGGGAGAGACCGATGAGGAGGACTGGGTAGGAAGCGGCTGTGTGACACGTGTGTTAGAGCAACAAGCAAGCATTTGTTTTCTATGCAACTGTAATTGTCACTTGAATGAGTTATAATAAATAATGAGTTATTTAACATTAAGGAGTCGTTACATTTATTTTACATTACATTCAATTATATTTAGTTACATTTATAAGTTACATCTGGCCCTTTAAGAACAGCAATTACGCTGATGCGGCCCTCATTGAAAATGAGTTTGACACCCCTGGTCTAAAGTTTTGATTCCCCTGGTTTGGCAGAGAACATGCTGGTGAAATTTTAGAAGCACTGACTTTATGATCTCGGTGCTGCCTGGGAGCACTTCTGCCCGGCCGAGCAGAGTGCAAAGCCTCAGGTGTTCTGGCTATCTCAGGAATGAGTCCAAGGTTGTCCACAAGACTGTCAGAAATTCGTAAACCAATATCCAAAAGTTCATAACGGGTGTACGATGTAAGGGCACGACTGTTCTGCACGCACACACCCGAAATGAGCAAGAATGTCCCCGCAAAACTGCAGAATCTGGAGAGCCACTGTTTAACCTAATTGTGTGAAATCACATCATTTTGTTGATATAAATTAGAGCAGCAAAATTACATTTTCAATTTAATTAAAGGCCACAAAAGCCATTTCTAGATCGCAATGAGACTGGATTTCTGGTCACATTACATTCAACGTCAGTAAGAATTTTTCTTACTTCCTAAACAATAAACTCTTGACAAGAGATTTTTCAAGGCCATGAAAATCATAACGCTATGAGAATATACCCTACGATTGGTGCAGAGAAACATTAAAATAAAAGCTTTTGAGAAATTCTTTCTTTTCAGCTTCATATGAGGAAACATATTTTATAGCTAAATTATTTTGAACTTCATAAACAAGAAATTCAAGTTACTTTTTTAGAAACAAATTAAGGAAAGTGGTATTCTTCATCAATGTTTTGATTGAAAAAGTAGCCATTTTTACTTAGAATTGGAGAAAACATAAAGTAAGACGGTAAATAGACATTTAAAGCCTCTTCTGTTTAGGCAGCTCAGATCAATCAAAGGTTTCAAATACATTCCTGAAAAATGGTCATCGTACAGCAGTGAGTGGTTCTGATGAGATGCCAGGTCATGTTCCTGGAATGTTCTGCGCCTGAATGCCTCTGCAGATAGCTGCACTGATTTATCAGCTAAAATACTTTTCTGTTAGTCTATAAACAACATAATGTGACAAAAATGTGTTTTTATTTGGCAAATATTTATTATTTCTTTTTAATGTCTAAAAATCCGAAGTTAGGAATCTCAGAAAGCAAATAGGTGATAAAGAGAAAATAAAGTGTCTTGTCGCCGTGCTTACCCCCATTTATCAACATCCAGAGAGCTGATGTCATGTGAAATTAACAGCGCTGTGTGTAAACATTACCCTCCCCCAGATCCCAGCGCTCCAAACTCCCTTCCTAATCCTACCTCTTTCTCTCTTTATCCGTGCATGACATTAGCAGCTGGTCATGCTGTGGGTCAGCTGGCTCAAAGGGCTTCTATAAAAGGCGAGCAGAGTGAGGGGAAGGATGGGGAAGCAATGGCTCTTTCACATCCGTCCACTAGAACAGAATGTTTGCTATCGAACCTAATCTGACACAGATGTCAGAACTTCCTCATTCACATGACCTTTCATAGCAATTCATCCGCACCCTGATACCCATCAGAAACCCCATGACGTTTACTTTTTTAATTAGCGGCAGATTCAGTAAATCATCAGAAAATGTAACCCAAACAAAATGGATCAGAGGGATTATGTTTGATAAAAGTTTTAGATTGGAAAGGAAACGGCAATGAAACTGCCACCTATTGTTTAGGACTTTATTTAGGTAAAAAGCCTCTAGCTGATCAAAAATACTCATCAAGAGTTATGATGAAAATGAAAAACAATTCAATTATTTATTGCTGTAGTGTCAGCTGACAACAAGTAATCTCAATGTATAACCCTGACCAGGCCATTCTACTTTTAGAAATTCTAGGAACCACTAGTAAACCTGCAGACTGAGAGCGAAGTGCTCTGTTAGGAACATCAGGAACAATCAGATCTCTGATATCAGATGGAGCTTGGCCATTTAAGGCTTTATATGTGAGAAGGAGGATTTTAAATTCTATTCTGGATTTAACAGGAAGCCAATGAAGAGAAGCCAGGATAGGAGAGATATGATCTCTCTTTTTCATTTTCATTAGAACTCTGGCTGCAGCATTTTGGATCAGCTGAAGGCTTTTAACTACAGTTTGTGGACTTCCTGATAGTAAAGAATTACAATAGTCCAGCCTTGAAGTAACAAATGCACGGACTAGTTTCTCAGCATCACCCCTGGACAGGAGATTGCTAATTTTTGCAATGTTCCTCAGATGAAAAAAAAAGGAAAATTTGTACTGGTTCCTAGAATTTCTAAAAGTAGAATGGGAGATCTTTTAGTTCTCAGGCTCCTCTCCTGTGGAACCAACTACCAGTTTTAGTCCGTGAGACAGACACCCTGTCTACTTTTAAGGCTAGGCTTAAAACTTTCCTTTTTGATAAAGCTTCTAGTTAGTTCTGCTCTCTCTGCTTTTTCTCATCGTAGCTTCATCTGGTCTGTTCCTGTTTGGCTGTGACTCCATCCTGGAGAGAAATATCAGCTGTGCTGCTGCCATCAACACCTTTGTTTCTAGATGTTGGAGCTTGGCCTGTTTTCCAGTGTAGTCCTGTTTCTCTGACTGTGACTAACTGGATGTGCTCTCTTCATCCTCTGACATGGGAGCTGGCTCGGAGCTCGTCTGCCTGGCTGTGTGTTTCCTGGACGGGGCCACCTGTGGAGCTGGTTGACAGTTGCCTTTTGTATCTATGCTTCTTTTTCTATGTCTGCTTCTGTCTCCTTGAACCCCAGTGGGCCTCAGCAGATGGCCGCTCACACTGAGCCTGGTTCTGCTGGAGGTTTCTTCCTGTTCAAAGGGAGTTTTTCCTCTCCACTGTCGCTACAAGCATGCTTAGTGTGAGGGATTGCTGAAGTATTAATGAGTCAATCAGCTGGTTTTCCTTAGATAGAAAACTTTGAATCAATCTGACTGGATGATCTGGTTGAATCGTCTCTATAAAGTGACCTCAGATGACATGATGTGAATAGAAGCTATAGAAATAAACTGAATAGAATTGAAAGTGGAATTTTCTTATGTCATTAAGGAAACATCAGATGATCAGATTACGTACCATACTCCGGTTGGGCTCCTAGCTTTTGAACAGTGGCCATATTGCAGATGCTGATGCCCCGAGGATAGTCGGGCCATGTGGTCGGTGTGTTGTCCACCACGATGATATTCTGCAATCTTGGAACCTCAGGCAAGATAGCCTGTTATGCATAAATAAAGAAATAACATTTAAATGTAAATGGAACAACAAAACTTTCATGACTTAAAAGGAGCAACTTGTGTATAAGGCTGTAAACATTTAGACAGAGAAAAAATGAACTAGGTTTATTTATGTATTTAATATTCTCACTCTTTACTGTTTTTATAAGCATCTAAAAGTTGAAAATTTAAAAAGCCAAACCTGATTACTGTCTTAAAAAGTTCTGCAAATACAAATAGACATAACATGCAATAGTCTTGCCTAACCACTAGGTGTCATTACTCCTCTAAATCCGCCATCATGTCAAAGTCCTCCCTTATTCAGACGACGTCATCACCTTCAGTCTGTTCTCCAGGAGTTCTTTGCTGGTGATAATATGGGTGACCTGAGCCTCATTCAGTCCATGAGCAATGGCTGGACCCCCCAGGGTGGAGTACAGGGTCACCACTGAAACAGAAATTACTTTAACTAGACCAACAGCAAGCAGGCCTAAATCACTTTAACATCCAAATGTATCTGCACACATAACAAATCTCAGCAACATGTGCTGTCTGTTTGTCTAAACTTTTTGCAAATATAGTTTAAATTTAATTCTGTTATTAACTGAAAAAACTATTAACTGAAAAACCACTAAAAAAAAGTGCAAATATGTCAAATCTTCTTTAAAGTCGACAATGTAGCCTTGTTCTCCGGTTAGAGTTCATCCTTTCATTGTAAAAGGTTTCCTGGTGTTTTAGAAAATGTCTTGAAATTTTTCGGAGTAAAAATTAATCCTCCCAAACTCCAGCTTTTAAATTCCACGTCTTAAACTCGCTTTAACACACATTTCTACTCCTTGGTTTTTAGCACATGTTGAGACTTTGCTCTTCTTCTCATGTTTTTTGTACTGTTATAATTTTTTCTTCCATGTTTGAAAGGATGGTTTATTTTTGTCTGTACATCATTGATGTTTTTTGAAGTGTTTTTTTTATTTCCATTTCATAGTAGTAGAAGTAAAAGGTAGGAAGATGTAGGATTATGCTGACATAAAGAAAGAACAGGGAGAAACGTGAAAGAGAAGAAAGGAACAGAAGAGGTTCCTGCTCGGACACAGGCAGCAGTTTGGGGGACTTCACATTCTAGCTTCCTGTGCTCTAACTAGGCCTGTGTCTGCGTCTATGTTTGCCTGTGTGTCTGAGCAAAGGCCGTAACACCTCACGCCCTGAGAGTTTAACAGTCAGATGGGCCTCAGATGAACACGGATGCTAACAACCAGAGAACACTCGAGAAAAATCGTCTTAATTAAAGAGAAATCAGAGAAAGCTGCTCTGGACTTCACTCCATAAGGTAACTGCATGCAGGGTTCCTCTGTTCCAGATGGACTTAACCCTAACCATTACAGGCTCATTCCTCACCCCAACCCAAACTAACCTAACACCTAACCATAAAACAGCAATCTCCCCTAAAGGGACCTGACCGAGGTCCCCACAATGTAGTAGAAAGAAGGCCACACACACACCGGGGGCCTTGGCTGACTCCTCAGAGGCTCTGTCAATATCAGATGCTCATATCGACTCTCTGACCCCTCTTCTGACGCCATTACCCCTAGCTTGCCTTGTCTTGTTTCCTCCCCATTGTTGCTTTTTCCAAACCTTAGCTCCTCTCTACACCAAGCGTTACAAACTGCCTCTGGCTTTTTCCACCGTCACAGTGAGTGTTTTTTAAAAGAGCTGGGTGTTTTACTTTCTGGACTCATACTCACCATTTTTTAAAAGGAGAATGACAGTTAAATGGAGGTTAACCAGATCACATTGATAAAATAAACATCACTTAGTACACAATCAAAACAATTCAATGAAGTGTTTTTGACACTTAAACTGGACATATAAACTAAAACCCATTGTATTCTATAGTAAGGAATATATTAAAGGTATAGAGGACAATCATTTATTTCCAGATGGATCATCTAAATAAGTGTTCCTCCTAACGGTCAATCATTCTGGTCATATGTTTATTTAAGGCCATCCTACATGCTGCCCATGCAGACCTTCAGGCATATATCCGTGGTGAGCAACGGTTTCAGTCATTAAAGCTCACCTTTCTCACCGCGGTTCTTTGAAAATGGCCGAGGGTCAGAAAGGAAAAAAGGTCAACGAAGTGTATAAGAAGAAAAGAAATGCCTCAGAGGAGGCAGATATTTCAGTCGCTACCCAACAGCTGCTGCTAACAAAAATGGCGCAGGCACCTCGCAGTGGACCAACGAGGAGCAAAAAGTAGTGATCATCTGTCTGAATGGTCAGTTAGCTGAGTTCACCATGAAGTTCACTATCTAGTCCCCGGTCTATATAGTGATGGAGGGATTTAGGGGTTAAGAGGGACATTCAGAAATAGTAAGCTTCTATGAGAACAGCAACTTCTAAACAGAGCGTGCGGGAGGTAAAGGGTACAGGGTTGTGCATGTGCATTCTGTTTAAGTGGAGAGGGCGGGTCTTTTAAAAAAATTTATAAATTAAATACCTTTAAAAAATAAATCAGGGCGGGCTTCCACCAGGGGAAAGCAGCTAAAAAGCATTTTATTTTAGAAATTATTGGGATCTGGAGGCTTGTCTACCTTTCTCCACCAGAGGGCGCCTGAGATCTTCCTCCTGAGAGCATGAGCTGACTTCTGCACACCTGTTTCCCATCTGCTCATCATGAGGCCTTCTTAAGGAGGAGGAGGCTGACACTTCCCTGCCAGAGTGTTTGCCAGTAATGGTACCAGCAAACCTGAGCCAGCTAACTCTGATCTGTTTCTCTGAATTTTTTGAAAACCTGTCTGACCCTGTGTTCTTCTGCCTCTCAGGTCCTGACTATCTGGTTATCAGTGAAATCCTGGAGAGAACTATAGCTGCCTGGAACCTGCCTGTCTGCCCTCCGCCTTAGCCTCCGTCTCTGCCTCTGCCCTCAGCCTGCCAATCAGCCTCTGGACCCTCAAGGTTCCCCCCCTGCTGGTCAGAATACCCTCTGAGCAGGTATTAACTCAAACCGCCGTTCAAACTGCAAGTTTCCTGGATCCACTCTAACCGACCTGTCCTCCTCTAGTTGCTTCCTTCCCGTGACCAGCCTGATGAGCCAAGACGCCGTTCACATTTCACTGTAAACTTTGTCAATAAATCTTTTAACTTTTTCCCTGTCTCCTGAGAGTGTTTCTGCATGTGGGTTAGGACCCCAACATGACAGAAATGGTGTAACCTCACATTACCTGACATAACAAACCAGCTCACATAACAACAACAAAAAATTAAGTGTGACATTTTTATTTTTCTATTTACAGCTTATTTTAGATGTACACCAACAGACCACTGCAGGCATGCTTAGTGTCAGGGATTGCTGAAAAGTCAATGAGTCGATGCAGTCAGCTGGTTTTCGTTACTACTCTGAACCAATCTGACAGGATGATCTGGTTGATCTTGATCTATAAAGTGACTAGAGATGACATGATGTGAATTGGAGCTATAGAAATGAACTGAATAGAATTAATGCATGGCTGTAAAGTAATGTATGCTGTTGTATCTATTTAATCCTCTGTGGACTTTAAGGCAATTAAATTGATGATGGCACTGCAGAGTTGTGGGTGTGCCTGGGACTGTTTTACAGACCTTCCGAGGGCAGCCTATCAGCTGTTTTACAGACCTGCCGAGGGCAGGCTGTCAGCTGATTTACAGACCTGCCGAGGGCAGGCTGCCAGCTGTTTTAAAGACCTGCCGAGGGCAGGCTGCCAGCTGTTTTACAGACCTGCCGAGGGCAGGCTGTCAGCTGTTTTACAGACCTGCCGAGGGCAGGCTGCCAGCTGTTTTACAGACCTGCCGAGGGCAGGCTGTCAGTTGTTTTACAGACCTGCCGAGGGCAGGCTGTCAGCTGATTTACAGACCTGCCGAGGGCAGGCTGCCAGCTGTTTTAAAGACCTGCCGAGGGTAGGCTGCCAGCTGTTTTACAGACCTGCCGAGGGCAGGCTGTCAGCTGTTTTACAGACCTGCCGAGGGCAGGCTGCCAGCTGTTTTACAGACCTGCCGAGGGCAGGCTGTCAGCTGTTTTACAGACCTGCCGAGGGCAGGCTGCCAGCTGTTTTACAGACCTTCCGAGGGCAGGCTGTCAGCTGTTTTACAGACCTGCCGAGGGCAGGCTGCCAGCTGTTTTACAGACCTGCCGAGGGCAGGCTGCCAGCTGTTTTACAGACCTCCCGAGGGCAGGCTGCCAGCTGTTTTACAGACCTGCCGAGGGCAGGCTGTCAGCTGTTTTACAGACCTGCCGAGGGCAGGCTGTCAGCTGTTTTACAGACCTGCCGAGGGCAGGCTGTCAGCTGTTTTACAGACCTGCCGAGGGCAGGCTGTCAGTTGTTTTACAGACCTGCCGAGGGCAGGCTGCCAGCTGTTTTACAGACCTGCCGAGGGCAGGCTGCCAGCTGTTTTACAGACCTGCCGAGGGCAGGCTGCCAGCTGTTTTACAGACCTGCCGAGGGCAGGCTGCCAGCTGTTTTACAGACCTGCCGAGGGCAGGCTGCCAGCTGTTTTACAGACCTGCCGAGGGCAGGCTGTCAGCTGTTTTACAGACCTGCCGAGGGCAGGCTGCCAGCTGTTTTACAGACCTGCCGAGGGCAGCCTATCAGCTGTTTTACAGACCTGCCGAGGGCAGGCTGTCAGCTGATTTACAGACCTGCCGAGGGCAGGCTGCAAGCTGTTTTAAAGACCTGCCGAGGGCAGGCTGTCAGCTGTTTTACAGACCTGCCGAGGGCAGGCTGTCAACTGTTTTAAAGACCTGCCGAGGGCAGCCTATAAGCTGTTTTAAAGACCTGCCGAGGGCAGGCTGTCAGCTGTTTTACAGACCTGCCGAGGGCAGGCTGTCAACTGTTTTAAAGACCTGCCGAGGGCAGCCTATAAGCTGTTTTACAGACCTGCCGAGGGCAGCCTGTCAGCTGTTTTACAGACCTGCCGAGGGCAGCCTATAAGCTGTTTTACAGACTTGCCGAGGGCAGCCTGTCAGCTGTTTTACAGACCTGCCGAGGGCAGCCTATAAGCTGTTTTACAGACCTGCCGAGGGCAGCCTATAAGCTGTTTTACAGACTTGCCGAGGGCAGCCTTTCAGCTGTTTTATCAGACCTGCCGAGGGCAGGCTGCCAGCTGTTTTACAGACCTGCCGAGGGCAGTCTGCCAGCTGTTTTAAAGACCTGCCAAGGGCAGGCTGTCAGCTGTTTTACAGACCTGCCGAGGGCAGCCTGTCAGCTGTTTTACAGACCTGCCGAGGGCAGACTATCAGCTGTTTACAGACCTGCCGAGGGCAGGCTGTCAGCTGTTTTACAGACCTGCCGAGGGCAGGCTGCCAGCTGTTTTAAAGACCTGCCGAGGGCAGGCTGCCAGCTGTTTTACAGACCTGCCGAGGGCAGGCTGTCAACTGTTTTAAAGACCTGCCGAGGGCAGGCTGCCAGCTGTTTTAAAGACCTGCCGAGGGCAGGCTGTCAGCTGTTTTACAGACCTGCCGAGGGCAGGCTGCCAGCTGTTTTAAAGACCTGCCGAGGGCAGGCTGCCAGCTGATTTACAGACCTGCCGAGGGCAGGCTGTCAGCTGTTTTACAGACCTGCCGAGGGCAGGCTGTCAACTGTTTTAAAGACCTGCCGAGGGCAGCCTATTAGCTGTTTTACAGACCTGCCGAGGGCAGCCTGCCAGCTGTTTTACAGACCTGCCGAGGGCAGCCTATAAGCTGTTTTACAGACCTGCCGAGGGCAGCCTGTCAGCTGTTTTATCAGACCTGCCGAGGGCAGGCTGCCAGCTGTTTTACAGACCTGCCGAGGGCAGTCTGCCAGCTGTTTTAAAGACCTGCCAAGGGCAGGCTGTCAGCTGTTTTACAGACCTGCCGAGGGCAGCCTGTCAGCTGTTTTACAGACCTGCCGAGGGCAGACTATCAGCTGTTTACAGACCTGCCGAGGGCAGGCTGCCAGCTGTTTTAAAGACCTGCCGAGGGCAGGCTGCCAGCTGTTTTACAGACCTGCCGAGGGCAGCCTATCAGCTGTTTTACAGACCTGCCGAGGGCAGGCTGTCAGCTGTTTTACAGACCTGCCGAGGGCAGCCTATAAGCTGTTTTAAAGACCTGCCGAGGGCAGTCTGCCAGCTGTTTTACAGACCTGCCGAGGGCAGGCTGTCAACTGTTTTAAAGACCTGCCGAGGGCAGCCTATAAGCTGTTTTACAGACCTGCCGAGGGCAGCCTGCCAGCTGTTTTACAGACCTGCCGAGGGCAGCCTATAAGCTGTTTTACAGACCTGCCGAGGGCAGCCTGTCAGCTGTTTTATCAGACCTGCCGAGGGCAGGCTGCCAGCTGTTTTACAGACCTGCCGAGGGCAGTCTGCCAGCTGTTTTAAAGACCTGCCAAGGGCAGGCTGTCAGCTTTTTTACAGACCTGCCGAGGGCAGTCTGCCAGCTGTTTTAAAGACCTGCCAAGGGCAGGCTGTCAGCTTTTTTACAGACCTGCCGAGGGCAGCCTGCCAGCTGTTTTACAGACCTGCCGAGGGCAGCCTATAAGCTGTTTTACAGACCTGCCGAGGGCAGCCTGTCAGCTGTTTTATCAGACCTGCCGAGGGCAGGCTGTCAGCTTTTTTACAGACCTGCCGAGGGCAGCCTGCCAGCTGTTTTACAGACCTGCCGAGGGCAGCCTATAAGCTGTTTTACAGACCTGCCGAGGGCAGCCTGTCAGCTGTTTTATCAGACCTGCCGAGGGCAGGCTGCCAGCTGTTTTACAGACCTGCCGAGGGCAGTCTGCCAGCTGTTTTAAAGACCTGCCAAGGGCAGGCTGTCAGCTTTTTTACAGACCTGCCGAGGGCAGCCTGTCAGCTGTTTTACAGACCTGCCGAGGGCAGACTATCAGCTGTTTACAGACCTGCCGAGGGCAGGCTGCCAGCTGTTTTAAAGACCTGCCGAGGGCAGGCTATCAGCTGTTTTACAGACTTGCCGAGGGCAGCCTATCAGCTGTTTTACAGACCTGCCGAGGGCAGGCTGCCAGCTGTTTTACAGACCTGCCGAGGGCAGCCTATCAGCTGTTTTACAGACCTGCCGAGGGCAGGCTGTCAGCTGTTTTACAGACCTGCCGAGGGCAGCCTATAAGCTGTTTTAACACTAGAAGTCCCAAAGTGCAGACTTTAGTCTGCACCTAGTTTGTATCAAGTATCCGCCCAAAGGTGTTAACGGCTCTCCTCTGGTGCTCCATTTTCAAATCAAATGCAAATGTAGGAATGTGGTTTGGTGACTTCAGCTGGTGTGCTGGGGTTTATTTGTTAAAGTTGCCTCTCTTTGTGTTTTAAATGAGCTTTTTCAAGGAGTTGAGTAATTTACAGAATTTCTGTGGGGATAAATAGAGCAGGCACAGCACACAGACTCAGAATTCACCCGGAATTCACCATGGCACAACCAAGGCGACCAAGAAGGATGAACGCTCAAGAGGCTTTAGCCATGCTTCAGAGCATGCCAGACTACGAATCTGATGGTGGATCTGTTGGAGACTTAGCATTTCAGAATGAAAACGGCGCAACCGATTCTTCAAGTGAAGAGGATGATTCATATGAGAATGCGACTGCTTTTGCACCAGCAAATCCTCCCCTCCAAAGACGCACCAGGGGCCGAGTGGTCAATTATATGACTGAGCGGGACAGTTCAAACACTGAGGCTACATCAGATGAAGAGGAAGACACAGTGCGCGGCAACTCCCCTCCTTGCAAAAAACAAAAAACTGCTGATGTTGGCACAATGCCTGGATCCACAGAGAAGGCGAAAGATGGCACTGTTTGGTCCCACTGGAAAGTTGAAGACTTTTCTGTTCCTGAAACCCCACAGACTGCCTTCAATGGATCCAGAGGGCCAACAGATTCTGCGAAGCGCAAAATCACAAGCCGCCTTCGCAGCTTCCTGTGTTTGTTGGATATGAACATGTTGCTGACCATCAGAGACTGCACAGTCCACGAGGCCCGCAGAACAAATCCCAGCTGGCAGATGAGTGTCTACGAGCTGATGGCTTTCCTCGCAATCCTTTTTAGAAGGGCTGCCATGGGTTACATTGGTCCCATGCGACACATGTGGGCCAATAAATTCGGAAACGCAGATATCAAACCCATAATGCCTCGTAACCGTTTTTTTGGAATAAGACGGTACCTTCGTTTTGGCAACAAGGACACCCGCAAGGAACGCATACACAATGACAAATTTGCAGCAATTTCTGACATCTGGATGCGGTTTGTTCAGAACTGTGTGTCGTCCTACAGTCCAGGGCAGCATGTTACTGTGGATGAGCAGCTGTTTCCGTCCAAGGTTCGGTGCCCCTTTTTGCAGTACATTGCATCCAAGCCTGACAAGTTTGGAATCAAGTTTTGGATTGCAGCAGATCTGGACACAAAATACATGTGTAATGCCATCCCTTACTTGGGAAAGGATCCCACTCGTCCAAAAGGAGAGAGGTTGTCAGAGAACGTTGTTCTGAAATTGATGGAACCATTTTTGGACAAGGGAAGGACTGTAGCTATGGACAATTTCTTCACCTCTCTGTCTTTGGCTAACAGGCTCCTTCAGCGAAATACAACTCTGCTTGGCACCATCAACAAAATCCGTCGGGAGCTACCAGCAACTGCAAAGGAAACCTCGGGGCGCCAGTTGCACTCCACGCAGGTCCTCAAATCTGGAAGTGCCTTGCTGATGGTGTATGCGACAAAAAAAAAGAAATCTGTCTTTCTTCTGAGTACCATGCATCACAGAGTGGAAATTGTGGACATTCAAAAACAAAAACCAAACACTGTGGTTGATTACAACCATCTCAAATGTGGTGTTGATATTATGGACCAGAAACTGCGCAACTACTCTGTGCGTGCAGGAACACGGAGGTGGCCTATGGCTGTGTTTTATAACCTGCTTGACATGGCCGCCACAAATGCACATGTTTTGTACACAGCGTGTACAGGATCCAAAGAAAGTCGTCGACTGTTCATGCTGGAGCTTTCAGAGGAACTCAAAAACAGGCTCCTGCAGGAAAAGACACAAGAGGAAGAGCAAAAACAGCTACGTCGTGAGATGAGAGTTTCCCAGCAGAAAAAAGACTCAATGCCAGGTGCGCATACTCTGCAATAACAACAGAAGTACTGAACGTTGTGTCCACTGCGGCAAATTTACCTGTGGCAAATGTAGGAAAGGCTCACCATGGGAATTAGGAAACTGCTAGATGGGACAATTGCATTTTACATTTTTCCACATTATATTTAGTGCTTTATCCATATGTAGACTGTTTTTCTTTATCTGAAAAAAAAAAAAAAAAACTTTCTGAGGCTATACCTTCTGTCTGTTGTTTTTCAAAATTGAGCTGTTTGGGGTGGGAATTGGGCTCCAGTCCCCCCAACTGATCTGTACAATGAAAATATTTCCATCAGCTGACAAGAATATTTATACAACAATGACCATCTGCCATATTTACTAGAGGGCAAACAAGCAAACATCATCCGCTCACGATTTCCAGCGGAAAGCCGGTTTTGTGCTGGAAACCCGTTTCCAGCTCAAATTCCAATCTGGCGGCAGGTGGAAATGTAAAGGTTGTGGGTGGGAAGTCTAGCTCCCAGAATAAATAGGCCCAGCAGATCGACTCAGAATTATTGAGATTTCAAGCTTGGCTTGGCTTGGCGTACAAGCTTGGCTGCAACAGACGAGCATGTGTTGTACAAGCCATGCACAGGGACCAAAGAGAGTCCACCAAAGTTAATTCTGCTACTTGCAAATGAACTTCGTAACATTTGTATGCAAGAAAAGGCAATAAAGGAAGAACACATGAGACAGCATTGTGAGATGAAGAGACTAGGGCTGTTCCTTTTGTGACATATATGTTACTCCAATACTAAAGGCATACTGTTTGTCATTCTCTAAGATTAAATTTTGAATGACATAAAAAGGCGAGACAAGACAAAATACAATTATTCTTTCTTTCATATAGTGAGCTTTGCAATATAAATGAGTCTGTTGGTGAATGGACAATAGAAATAGGCTCTGCCTTGCCTTGTTGGAAAATCATGGTTATGACTTGTTCTCAGCTCAGGAACTAGGACCACTATGATATCTGGTTGTTCAATAGGTTTGCCTAAATAAAAATTTAGATATGACATATAAATATATTCCTGCAAAAAGGTATGATGTTGCAGGGGCAGGTACTGAAAAGTGCTTGGAACTTGGTCTTGATGCCAGTTTGTTTCAGCCTTTATCCAGTCTTAATGTAGAAGGGCTGGTCATATCACAGGTTATTTGCATTACAATAGGGACAGTTAGCAAGGCAGAGTGAATACACAAACTTGCAGAGGGGAGGGGGGCTTGCAGGAAAACTGAAAATCTCTGGGACATCTAGTGTTAAAGACCTGCCGAGGGCAGTCTGCCAGCTGTTTTACAGACCTGCTGAGGGCAGCCTATAAGCTGTTTTAAAGACCTGCCGAGGGCAGGCTGTCCTGCAACCACTGCGACACATACAACACAGTGTGACACAGTGCGAGGGAGCAAATGGCGAGACTGCAAGGGGGAGCAAAGGAAGTGACTTTTTTTTTCTGTGGATTCTGGTGCCGTAATTTCCGCCTTTTACTGGTCTTTTAATGTGGAATTAAGGACACAATTATCCTGGACCCAAAGCATCTCTGTCCCTGGCTCAGTTTCACTGAGCTTTTATTTTTTTAAAGAAAACATTTTTTTTTTAAAGAAATTATCTAAGGAAAATAAAAACTCTGCATTGAAACCTGATCTGTTCTATGTTCGCTGGGTTCTTACTCACTAGCTCCCTCTAATTGTTAAAGGACCTATTGCAGCAGTAAGAAACCAACACGGCGCTTGCATGTACATGAAATAAAATTAGGTTTGTGCTAAGGTTACAGAACGCAGAACAGATCAGATAACAATGTTCTTCAAAAGCACTAATGAGACTCCCCATGTTTGAAAATTTATTTTGAAGAAGTGCTATATGGAAGAAAAATAGCAACCAAGGAAAATTTAATTCAATTCAGTTTATTTATATAGCGCCAATTCACACAACACAAGTAATATCAAGGCACTTTACAGTTCAACCCGATCATACAGTCAAGAAAAATCGGATATTCTTTTCTGTCTCTCTCTGTTTCTGTCTCAGGCCACATATAAGTGCTGCACTGGAACAAACTATCCCTAAAGCTGAGAAATAAAATGGTTTTACTGAGACTCTCCAGCTTTAGAGGACATTCACTTACATGGGAAGTTATATGCAAAGCAGGCCTGAGCAGCGATCAACCACTCTGCTCGGGTCTCACAGAAGATGGCGATGTTGGTTTTTGGCTGTTGACCCAAAGATGCCAAACCTCTACCCAGCTGAATGGCTGCTGTCAGGGCCTCCTTATAGGACAGCCAGTGGTACTTTCCAAGGACAACCTGCAGATGGAGATGAGGAACAAAGAATTTAATTCTTTAGCAAATATATGAAATGCTGCTTTTACATGCAGGAGAAATTTCCAGGGCCTCTGTCAGCTTTGCTTGCTTTTATGACCTGACTTCAGAATTTTGCTAAATTTATGGCGAGTTGTCAACCAGGCAGCTGATTCCAAACTAACCTTCAAACATGAAAACATATCAGAGGTAAAAAAAAGAGAGAAGTATTAAACCCCTCTAAGAGGGTCTGAGGAAATTAAGAAATGTTTTAACATTGAATTTAAAAGCACCAGGATAATATTAAGTATTGTGTAAATTCTTAGTCTTCTGGATCCTATCAACCACAAAACAGGCTTATGTCAGAAGAAACCAGAACTGCGCAGCAGGTTTAATAGTATGAAACTATTTAATAGGTTTAATAGGTGCTGAAACATGCTGAGCACTAGAGACTGACATTTTTTCGGGAATCCCACGGGTCACGGGATTCCCGTGGGATTCCCATGGGATGGGAGTCAGTATTAGTAACGATCACGGGATTGGGACGGTACAGGATTAAACATTAACGGGAGCAGACGGGAGCGGGAGCAAACCAATAGTAACTTCCGCTTTGAGTTTTTCACCCGCGCTCAAAAACAACAAGAATGGGACTGGTGCAGGAGCGGGAGTCATTCTGAATGGGAGCGGGAGTAATTCACCAGGAGTGGGACGGGACAGAATTTAGATTTCTACTCTGGCCCGGGATCGGGACGGGACACCATTTTTTTCTGTGGGAGTGGGACAGGACAGGAGTGAAAATCCACTCCCGTGTCAGTCTCTACTGAGCACCCAGGAAGCTGGCTGCCCGGCATCATTTCACTATTTTCCATTCAGATCCCAACCTGAATGACTAGCCATGGAGAAATACACTAACGGCTCCCTGTAGGCTGGTAAATTTCGATCTACTACATCGCCTATTGGTGCAGCTTTCTTTTTCGTGCAAAAGAAGGACAAGACGGTTTGTCCCTGCATTGATTATCGGGAACTCAACCAGCTCATGGTGAAAAATAAATACTTCTGCCTCTCATTTCTTCAGCCTTCGAGTCTGTATGTAAACCCACTGTTTTCACTAAATTGGACCTTTGATTCGCTTACCATTTGGTTAGAATCTGAGAGGAAAACAGCCTTTAAAACTCACATTGGACACTTCGAATACCTGTTCATGCCTTTCGGCCGCTCTAATGCGCCTGCAGTTTTCCAGGCACTCATTAATGATGTCCTGAGGAACTTTTTTTAACATTTTTGTTTTTGTTTATATTGATGACATTCTGGTCTTATCCAAGGACAAGGAGGAACACAAGACACATGTAAGATGGACCCTGCTAAGATCAAAACAATGTTTAGAGTGGGATTGGCCCACTCCAGACTTCAGAAAACAGCTCCAGAGGTTCCTAGGCTTTTCAGATTTCAACAGGATGTTCATTCGCATCTTCAGTATCACTGCCCTCACTTCAAGTAAGAGGCCCTTTCTCTGGACCCCTAAAGCCCAGAAGGCCTTTACAGAACTCAAGGCCCAGTTCTCACAAACCTGAATTCTGATTCATCCTGACCCTTCTGCCCAGTTTATCCTCAAGGTTGATGCTTCAGACATATGGGTAGGAGCCATTCTCTCTGAAGGGTCGTAATTAGACAATAAACTCCATCCTTGTGCTTTCTTTTCAAAAAGATTCTCTCCTTCTGGAAGAAATTACGATATAGGAGATAGAGAACTCTTAGCCATCAAACTAGCCCTAGAAGAATGGAGGAATTGGCTCGAGGGTACAGAACTTCCAGTTGTTGTTTGGACTGGCCACAAGAACCTTTCCTATCTCCAAACTACCAAGATATTAAACTCTTGCCAAACCCGCTAGACTCTGTTCTTTTCAAGGTTCAACTTAAACATTACTTACTGTCAGTTTACATAATGTCAAGCCAGATGCCCCCTCTAGGAAATTCATTCACGACGACCTCCCCAAATCCCCAGAGCCCGTCCTTCCTCCCTCCTGTGTCGTTGCAGCACTAACCTGGGATTTGGAGAGGGCCATTCAAAGAGGCCTGACGAAGGCCCCAGATCCCAGAGGGGGTTCCCCTAACCGCCTTTACGTTCCAGCCTCTGTTTGCTCCCAAGCCAGTCAGTGTAAGAGTCTCAAACAGGAGGTTGAGAATGCACTCTTCTGCATCGTGGTAACTTACCCGCTAGCCCCCCAACCTGAAATTTCATTGTCATTTTGTATAGAGTATGTGTATACAAAATGACAATAACGTTTGTCTAAGTCTAAATCAAACCATAGTAAAAAGCCTTCAGCTGATCCAAAATGCTGCAGCCAGAGTTCTGATGAAAATGAAAAAGAGAGATCACATCTCTCCTATCCTGGCTTCTCTTCATTGGCTTCTTGTTAAATCCAGAATAGAATTTACAATCCTCCTTCTCACATATAAAGCCTTAAATGGCCAAGCTCCATCTGATATCAGAGATCTGATAGAGATATTGAAGAGATTCAGTGTCATTATAGAAGACTTCATCAAGTTAACTTGGAAAAAGTAATTCCTTAATTACAAAACCTTTAGATCACATGTGTCAAACTCAAGGCCCGCGGGCCAGATGTCCATGTCCTTTTATGTGGCCCGCTAGAACTCCCACAGCCGTCATTTTGATGGTTCTGAGATTTTAAAGGGAAAGAACTATATTTAAAATTAAATTTATGTTGCTCATGTTAACTGACTTTTCCAGTTTCTATATTTCATTCATTTTCACTTTTTTTTTAATACAATTAAAACGTAAAAAATAAATATGGTTAATTCTACCTCGATCCCCCACAACCGCCATTTTGACGGCTCAATTAGTTGCATTGTAAATTTCGTTGCCTAGCAACCAACATTCTACCTAGAACTTTTTGGCTAATATGGAAAAAGTGGCATTCAGAAGAAACCTAACAGCGAAACAGGCTTTAGAAACGCTTCAAAATATCGATGATAGTGATTCGGGCGGAGGGGGAGAGACCGATGAGGAGGACTGGGTAGGAAGCGGCTGTGTGACACGTGTGTTAGAGCAACAAGCAAGCATTTGTTTTCTATGCAACTGTAATTGTCACTTGAATGAGTTATAATAAATAATGAGTTATTTAACATTAAGGAGTCGTTACATTTATTTTACATTACATTCAATTACATTTAGTTACATTTATAAGTTACATCTGGCCCTTTAAGAACAGCAATTACGCTGATGCGGCCCTCATTGAAAATGAGTTTGACACCCCTGCTTTAGATTCTTGGCCATTTATAACACAACTCAATATACACTGGAGCATATTTTTCATCTGAATACTTAACATTTAAACACCCACACTGTGCTTCTAACACAGACCAGAGCTTCCAACTCTTGCATTAATGAGGTTATACAGATTCCTATTGGTTGAAAAATGCACCTGCAGACAGAATGTTTCCTCATTAGAAAGGCTTTACGCTTGTGTCATTCATGCAATGTCTGCAAAACAAATGGCCAAGGAATTCAGTCTTGCATCAATAAGCATTTGTACGAGGAGTATTTAATGGATTTAAACCATAAGGCTGCAGGGATTAGTGTTGGCATTCAGGGATTAATTACTGAGTTTCATAGTTTGCATTTTCTAATCTGTGCTCCCTCCACTGCACACAAAAACATTGAAGGTGTCATCCCTATTTTGTATTAAAATTGGATTTTCAGTTTAAGTAACAATGAGAACCAAACGTCATATAACAGTTGCAAAGACTGTAAGCATTTAAATAGATCTGGGAAACAAATGCATGAGAGATTTTTTAGGTTAAGGGAGTATTAGCCTTTTAGCTCACTATGTAATCAAGTCTCTAGAGTTCCAAAATGCAGCGGGGGCTCCTTAAACACAAATTGTAAACTTAAGTGTGATTAAAAAGTGTGATTGTTAAAGTAAAATACAGCGTCCAATTTTAGTTTTTGATTAGTTTTTGATAAAATCATTCCTTAGCAGCAATGATTTTATGGGATTCTTTATAAATAAGATTGATCTTATTAAAAATAAGATCATAAGCACTCCTCTATCCGCGATTGTACCTGAGGTAGTCATGGAATCTGAACCGGGTTTAGACTGCTTTGATCCAGTTGAACTTTCTGAATTTGCAAAATTATTGTCTTCATCTAAGCCTTCAACTTGGATGTTAGATCCAGTTCCAACCAGGTTATTTAAGGAGGTATTCCCTTTGATCTCCTCCTCCATTTTAGATGTGATTAATCTATCTCTGTTACAGGGATATGTACCAAAGGCTTTTAAGGTTGCTGGAATTAAACCTCTGCTTAAGAAACCGTCTCTTGACCCAGATGACTTGGTCAATTATAGACCTATATCCAATTTTCCTTTCTGATCTAAAATTCTTGAGAAAGTAGTTGCCAAGCAAGTGTGTGACCAATTTTTTTGAAAAGTTTCAGTCTGGCTTTAGAGCTCATCATAGCACTGAAACAGCTCTGGTATAAGTCACTAATGATATTCTCATGGCCTCAGATAATGGATTTGTGCTCGTCCTGTTGGATCTCAGTGCTGCATTTGATCCAGTTGATCATAATATTCTTTTAGAAAGACTTGAATATTTTGTAGGAATTAAAGGAACAGCTCTAGACTGGTTTAAATCTTATCTGATCGATGTTAGTTTGTTCACATTAAAATTAAATCTTCCTCATGCTCAAAGGTTACCTGTGGAGTACCAAAGGGATCAGTGCTAGGACCAATTGTCTTTACTATATATATGCTCCCAATCGGTAGAATTATTAGACAGCATGGGATTAATTTCAAGTATCTGTTCCTGTTTGGCTGTGACTCAATCCTGGAGAGAAATTTCAGGTATAAAGCTTCTAGTTAGAGTGGCTCAGGTTATCCTGAGCTATTTCTATAGTTCTGCTGCTATAGGCTTAGACTGCTGGAGGACATAGGGACCCCTTTTTCATCATTCTGCTTCATTCTATCTCTATTCTCCCACTCTGCAGAATCTGTTAGTTCAATCTCTAACCTTCTGCTCTGTCTGCTTTTTCTCATAGTAGCTTCATCTGGTCTGTTCCTGTTTGGCTGTGACTCCATCCTGGAGAGAAATATTAGCTGTGCTGCTGCCATCAACACCTTTGTTTCTAGATGTTGGAGCTTGCCCTGTTTTCCAGTGTAGTCCTGTTTCTCTGACTGTGACTAACTGGATGTGCTCTCTTCATCCTCTGACATGGGAGCTGGCTCGGAGCTCGTCTGCCTGGCTGTGTGTTTCCTGGACAGGGCCGCCTGTGGAGCTGGTTGACAGTTGCCTTTTGTATCTATGCTTCTTTTTCTATGTCTGCTTCTGTCTCCTTGAACCCCAGTGGGCCTCAGCAGATGGCCGCTCACACTGAGCCTGGTTCTGCTGGAGGTTTCTTCCTGTTCAAAGGGAGTTTTTCCTCTCCACTGTCGCTACAAGCATGCTTAGTGTGAGAGATTGCATTTGAGTCAATGCAATCGACTGGTTTTCCGTAGATAGACAACTTTGAATCAATTTGACTGTATGATCTGGTTGAACTGCAAAGTGCCTTGAGATAACTTGTGTTGTGAACTGAATTGAATTGCTCCTTTTGTTATAATGCAGATGCTTTATTGTTCTGTTGAGGTGAAGAGAGATTTGAGTGTAAAGGCAAAGTTCTTAATTAACCAGTTGGTGTATGTTCAGACCCTCACCTATGGTCATTAAACCTGAATCATGACTGAAAGTATGAGATCCCAGATACAAGCCAACGAAATTAGCTTTCTCCACAGGGATGCTGGGCTCTAACTTAGAGAGAGGGTAAGGAACTGGTCCATTCGTGAGAGAGGCTCGGAGGACTCCTTGACATCACCTCGAAACATGTTTCAGGTCCCACTGGTAAGAGGACCAGGGGATGGACAGGACATGCTTCTGGGACTATGTCTCTTGGCTGGCCTGGAAACGTCTCAGGCTTCCCCCAGCATAGCTGGAGAGATGTCTGTGGAAAGGGAAGTCTGGGTGCCTCTGCTGAGACTGCTGTCCCCATGACCAGGACCCAGATAATGATGAACTACAAGTAGCTTATCAAGATATACTCTATTGGTATTCTTTTATAATTTATTTGATTTTGGTCATGGGCATTCGATAAGATTCCTTCAACAACCACCTCCAGAATACCTTCTTGAACATCTTCCCGTTGCTCTGTCGCTCATCTTCCTCTGTGACTACTTCCCTTGTTCCAAGACAGTCTCTGTGAGGGAACCTCATGGCTGCATACTCAAACATCTTATCTAGCGTATCCACTCCAGGGTGAAGCGATGACAGGAGTGTTTTGATGGTGCTGACTGCTCTGTAGGGTCCCTCTGGGTGTCCTAGAACCGAAGAAGCCTTAGGTCTCTGGGCTCGTTCCTCCTCTGATCCATAAAAATCCTTGCTGCCTCTTGAAACCCAGCTGAGGAGGTAGGAAGGCAGGAACGTGACTGTGCTGTAGACCCACACTATGAGGTGGAAGAGGAACAGCAACACTGGGTTCAGGTCTTCTTTTAGCCTCATTTTGAAGGATATGAGCGATGAAGAAGTGAGGAAGAAGAATAATCCTGCTCCTAAGGTGCTCAGACTTAATTCTCTTGGATTCCTGTTGTCTTCTAGAGTCACAGATTGCTTTACTAAAAGATCATGTCCACTCATCCTGTGAAAAGTAAAAATATTGAGAGGCGATATCAATACACATCTCTAGTTTAAAAATACCTATTTAGAAATAAGACAATCTGTCGTGCATTATGTGCACAGTTTCTAGGTAAGCTGTGCTTTTAAGAATTCCTTTGAGAGTTAATGATATAAAACAATAATAGTGCAGAAATTAAACAAAACTGAAACATTTAACTTTGTAAGTTGAATGTATTTTTTTAGCTAAATTTAAAATGTTTCTCTTTGTAAAGAGAAATGAGCAATTTCAAGATTCACACTCTTCAACCCCTTTCTTCATCATAAATACGTCACAATCCTTGATGCATTGACAATCACTGTGCTCTGGACAAGGAAAGGATTTACCACTGATTCAATGGCGGATGAGGAAGATGGCAACATCAACATTGCCTTCAGTTGGATAACTGGATCAATAAAGTCAATCAATCAATTACGAAGAGGCCAGAAGCTCAGTAATCTTTGTAATAATTTGAAGAAGAAAATGAGGAGCAGCTGTGGTTTTCAATCTTGGTCCTAAAGTACCACTGCTCTTCATGTTTTAGATTTATTCTCACTACCACGCATCTGACTTATATAAATCAATGATTAACAGACTTCTACAGCACTTGAAAGCTGCTAAGGGGGTCATGTGATTATTTGAATCGTGTGTAGCAACAGACAGACATCTAACGCATGCAAGGTAGAAGTTATTGAGGTTAGGCTTGGGACTAGGCACCAAAGGCATCTGCACATCTAGGAACTTCCAGAAGTACACCTTCATATGGTCCAGCAGAAACACACTTTTAACTCTAAAACAAATATATCAGGTGAAGACTCTCAGTCATCCAAGTGATAGTCATTCCAAAAAAGTAAAAAAAAACAATGCACTGGACTTGGTTTTCAAGTTTGAAAACATTTCTCTTCCCATCCAGGAAGCTTTTTCAATTCAAAATGAAAGAATTGAGTGAAAGGCTTTATACAGTGGACCAAAAGCAAAGCTATGTTTGGGGCTTTGTTCTGTTGTTCCAAAGAAGGACATTCTTTTAAGGACCGGAATGTTCAGATCTGGTAAAAGAAGACAGGTGGTTTGAGAGGGGCGTAAAGGAAGCCATCTATTTTAACAAAATAAAAACAACCTTAAACAGAGGGGGTGGACTCAGGTTCCAGCTTTTAAAAAACCTACAATGCAGCAATAGAGTTGATTCCTTCCCACTGTCATCGCAACCCCCGTCCCCATAAAGGGGGCCAGAATATCTCGCTTGTTCAGCCAGGCCATGAGTTCCCCCTAACGGCCCCCCTTTCAGAGAAATAAACCAGCGTTGGGTAATGCAAGCTAACCAAGAATCCAAAGAAATTACCACTCTTAAGGGGAGGACATGTTCAACCGGTTCAATCTGCATGTTTTCTAAGCCAAAGCCAGGCTTTGTTTTTGGTCCAATCTACAAAGCCTTGAACTCAACGCTATTTCTGTCATTTTGAATTGAAAAAGCTCCCTGGATGGGAAGAGAAACGTCTTCAAACTGGGAAACAAAGTTCAGTAGATTTTTTTTACTTTTTTTAAATGTATCTATATGAGAGACTCAAGTATGTGTCTCAGAATGTGTTCTTTCTAAATGATTGACCAGTATTTAGACGAGACCTGTGGATTGATAACTAGGTTTTATATATATCTATATATATATATATATATATATATATATATATATATATATAAACAGCACGGAACAATCTGTCACAAGGTATCAGAGAGGCCAAGACGCAGTATTCCAGGTAGACAGCCCACCATCTCAATGACAGAAGAGACCTATGCAGCCTGTGGAAAGGGTTATAGTCAATCATGGACTACAAGACCCCACCGCAGACTGGAACAAATCCATCTCCTTGTGAATGAGCTGAACAGCTTCTCACCCACTTTTAGGAAAGTGAACAGTGCACAAACAGTGAAATCACCACCTCACACAGAGGAGCAAGTGAATAAACTGTCCAAGGACAGTGTGAGAAGAGCAATCTGTAGGATCAACACCTGAAAACCCTCTGGTCCTGAAAACATTTCTGGGCGTGTATTAAGGGACTGCACAAAAGAACAAGATGGCAGCCAAGCCACACGTGTTTGGATCCCAGTGCTTGAGATCTGAAATTTAGGACTTTGTGTGATATTTTAAAAGCTCATGTGAGTAATAATTCTCAAGAACAAGTCATTACCTCCACATTGGGATTATTTCAGTAGATGATAAGGTCAAATATGAACTCTGAATCTGGACTACTGGCCTAACTGGAAACCAACTGCTGGAGCATGACCAAAAAAGGGACAAACTAATCTGTGCTTTATTTCACCATACCAACTGGACACCTGTTGTTTAACATTGTTGAGCAACGGATGAACAAGCCACCATCTGGATGAACTGCTACCAGCCCACCTTGCTAGCCATCTATCGGATGGGATGCCTTGCTTGCTAGCCCTGCTGCTGGTAGCCCTGCTTGCTAGCCTCTACCCAGATCTTGGTCTACCAACCTGCTGCTAATAGCCCTCCCTGCTAGCCATCACTGGGAAGCCTGCTAATCACTGCCTGCCTACTAGCATGCTGCTAGTGGTCCTAATCTGGTAGCCATCAGTTGCATTTCTAATCTGCTAGCCTGCTGCTGGTAGATTTGCTTGCAAGCTACCGCCTGTACCTCCCTGCTAACCTGCTGCCAATAGCACTGAATGCTAGCCACCACCTGGATACTGGTCTGCTAGCTTACTGCTTAGTAGCCTTGCCTGCTTGCCACCATTGAGAAGCCCACTAATTACCACCTGCTTTCTAGCCTGCTGCTAGTGGCCCTGACTGGTAGCCATTGGTCATTTTTCTGATCTGCTAGCTTACTGCTGGTAGACTTGCTTGCTAGCTATCACCTGGAAGCCTCCTTGTTAGCCTGCTGCTAGTAGTCCTGACTACTTGCCACCACACGGATTCCAGTCTGCTAGCCTACTGTTTGGTAGCATTGCCTGTTGGCTACCTCCTGGAAGTTTCTCTGCAAGCCTGCTGCTTGTTGCCTTTATTGCAAGCCACTACCTCGCTGTCCTGTTTGCTAGTCTGCTCTTGCTAGCCCTGCCTGCCATCTGGAAACCTCTGTCCTAGCTTGGTGCTAGTAGCCCTGCCTGCTCATCTTCTCCGTGGTAACTTGTTATCATGCTATTTTTTATCATCTTCATACTTGTACAGGCCAGCCCTATTTTAGACAAACTTAAAAGCCCCAAAATGAGCAACAATGACTGTGCATTTGAACTATAGTCATTTTTTAATTTCACCCACAAGTGTCTGTGAGTTTTATCACCAACCAATCAGCTTTTGTCATCCATACAATGCTTACTGTTTACAAGTGAAAGTTAATAAGATCTTATATCTTCAGAACCTATTGGTGCTAAATTACTATTTTGTTGTCTCTGATTACTCATGTTAACAGTTCATAGAGGACAGAAATAATGATAAATATTATGCATCCAAACAAACACTTCACTGAATGATTAAGCTCTTATTGATGTTGTCTGGTAATATTCAGCCTAATCCTGGTCCTGCTAACACTTTGCAATCCTTATCCACTCCTTCAGATTTCAAAAACAGACATGGCCTTGGTTTTATACATCTAAATGTCAGAAGCCTTGTCCCTAAAATGGATGTGATTAAGATCTGGTCAAATACAACACAAACTGATATTATTATTGTTTCTGAAACCTGGCTCAAAAAATCTGTACCGGATAAATTAATCTTAATTGAAGGATATAAAGTTTATAGATCGGATCGGTAAAGGAGGTGGGGTTGCAATATATATAAAATCTAAGTTTACAAGCTCTGTAACCCTGTCAGTTACTAAAGCGAAACAGTTTGAAATCCTGGCAATCAAAGTTACGATCTCAAAGGGCTCTGATATTACTGTAGTTGGTTGTTAAAGGCCTCCATCTGCTTCAAAAGATTCTTTCAAATCTACATCTGCTATATTACATCAAATAAAGGATTCTGAATTTATTCTCGTGGGTGATTTGCATTGGGACTGGCTTTCAGAAAAATCTGACTGTTTTAAAGAATTGTGTAATGACCTAAATTCAGTGCAACTAATTAATGAACCAACTAGAATAAATCCCAAAGCACAAATTAAATCAACCCTACTTGATCTCATCATAACAAATACAGTTCACAAATACACCTCAACAGCCGTCTTTTGTAATGACGTCAGTGACCACTGTGTAGTTGCTTGTGTAAGAGATACTAAAATCCCAAAGGCTAAACTCCGTATTATCCTAAAAAGACATTTTAAAAGATTTGAACAACAAGCCTTTTGCCATGATCTTTATCACAGTGATTTTTTTCATCCAATCTTTCTCTCCATTGTAAATAAACATGTACCAATAAAAAAGTTCAGAATTAGTGGTAAGGACAATCCTTGGTTCTCAGATAGTCTTTCAGAACTAGTTTGTATGAGAAACAAATTATGGGCACAAGCTAGATTCTCAAACTAATCTGTTGATTGGAATGCATTTAGGGCTTTAAGAAACAAGTTTACACTAATGATTAGAAAGTCCAAATCAGAGTTTTACTTAAAGTCATTTACAGACAACATAAACAACCCTTTAAAGTTTTGGAAATCAGCTAAATCTTTGTCTGGTACTCAAGTGATCTCAAACCTCCCAGAACAGATTATTATTGGTTCAGATGAAATAAAAGACAAAGCAACTATGGTCAGTCAGTTTAATAAACACTTTATCCAGGCTGGATTTATGTTTGACCAAACTGTAAAGGATTCTGTTTCATGTCCAGCCACCTCAGCAATAGAACATGAGGATGTAAATGGAGAACTCTTTCATTTTAAACCTATTTCAATATCAGAGGTTCATAAAGCACTGAGAGACATTGATCACAAAAAGTCTCCAGGCCCTGATAATCTGCATCCATTTATATTGAAAATATCAGCTGACATTATTGCTGATCCCATTGCTCATATCTTTAATCTGAGTCCTCTTTCCAGCTCCATTCCTAAAAGTTGGAAGGCAGCTTATGTTCTCCCTTTACACAAAGGTGGAGACCCTTCAGAGTTAAATAATTATCGGCCAATATCCAAACTCTGCCTAAGATCCTAGAGTCACTTGTAAATATACAATTAAGAGTTTTAGCTGACAAAAACATTTTAAATAATTTTCAATCAGGTTTTAGAAGTGGCCATAGCACTATCACTGCTGCCACACTGGTGACAATTGATATTGCCGGGGCCTTGGATAGAAAACAACACTGTGCTGCATTATTTGTTGATCTTTCCAAGGCGTTCGATTCAGTTGATCATGAATTGTTATTGAACAAATTCCGATCAGTTGGCTTATGTGCAAAGGCTGTTACATGGTTCCAGAATTATCTTATAGATCGTACACAATGTGTCCATGCAGAAGATTATAAATCTGAATTTCTTGAGATAACCAAAGGGGTCCCACAAGGATCTATTCTGGGGCCCATTCTGTTTTCAATTTTTATAAATGATTTAGGTAGAGATGTTCAAGCAAAATTACATTTATATGCTGATGATACAGTGGTTTACACTCACGCCCCCACCACTTTAGGGGCTGTACAGGAACTTCAGGTTGCATTTCAGGAATTACAAAAGTCACTGTTAAGTTTAAAATTGGTTTTAAATACACAGAAAACAAATTTTATGGTTTCTCAAAAGCTCAATCACAGCTACTTGACAATTGTAGTATCTTGTCCTTAGATGGGAAATCCATTGAGAGAGTGTCTTCATATAAGTACTTGGGAATATGGATAGATGCTTTCTTTTAAAGTACATATCAATCCATTAGTGAAGAAACTTAAAGTAAAGCTTGGTTTTTACTTCAGAAACAAATCTTGTTTTACCTTCAGTGGTAAGAAGAAACTTGTAGAAGCTCCTTCTTGTCTGTGATTGATTATGGAGATATATTGTACATGCATGCTGCATCCTCCATCTTGCGTCATATTGACTCAGTGTACCATGCATCATTACTATTCATTACAAATTCTAAGTCCCTTACTCATCACTGCATTCTTTATGATCTAGTTGGTTGGACATCACTAACAATTCGTAGAAAACAGCACTGGTATATCTTTATCTATAAAGCAATACTTGGTAAATACTTGGCGCTATATAAATAAACTGAATTGAATTGAATTAAACTCCCACTGTACCTCTGTAACCTCCTCTCTGTGAGTTCTGTTACTTATCAGTTGCGCTCCTCTTAGTGGTTACTATTTAATTTACCCCAAGCTTCAACTGAGTTGGGAAAAACTGCATTCTCTTACTCTGCACCCTGGCGATGGAATAACCTCCAGAAAGAGCTCAAATTAGAAACTATCATGTCCATTAATGAATTTAAAGTAACCATGAAGAATGTAGTGATGGAGATACACTATATTGCCAAAAGTATTTGCTCACCCATCCAAATTATTGGAATCAGGTGTTCCAATCACTTCCATGGCCACAGGTGTATAAATTCAAGCACCTAGGCATGCAGACTGTTTTTACAAACATTTGTGAAAGAATGGGTCGCTCTCAGGAGCTCAGTGAATTCCAGCGTGGAACTGTGATAGGATGCCACCTGTGCAACAAATCCAGTCGTGAAATTTCCTCGCTCCTAAATATTCCACAGTCAACTGTCAGCTGTATTATAAGAAAATGGAAGTGTTTGGGAACGACAGCAACTCAGCCACGAAGTGGTAGGCCACGTAAACTGACGGAGCGGGGTCAGCGGATGCTGACGCGCATAGTGCGAAGAGGTCGCCAACTTTCTGCAGAGTCAATCACTACAGACCTCCAAACTTCATGTGGCCTTCAGATTAGCTCAAGAACAGTGCGCAGAGAGCTTCATGGAATGGGTTTCCATGGTCGAGCAGCTGCATCCAAGCCATACATCACCAAGTGCAATGCAAAGCGTCGGATGCGGTGGTGTAAAGCACGCCGCCACTGGACTCTAGAGCAGTGGAGACGCGTTCTCTGGAGTGACGAATCGCGCTTCTCCATCTGGCAATCTGATGGACGGGTCTGGGTTTGGCGGTTGCCAGGAGAACGGTACTTGTCTGACTGCATTGTGCCAAGTGTAAAGTTTGGTGGAGGGGGGATTATGGTGTGAGGTTGTTTTTCAGGAGCTGGGCTTGGCCCCTTAGTTCCAGTGAAAGGAACTCTGAATGCTTCAGCATACCAAGACATTTTGGACAATTCCATGCTCCCAACTTTGTGGGAACAGTTTGGAGCTGGCCCCTTCCTCTTCCAACATGACTGTGCACCAGTGCACAAAGCAAGGTCCATAAAGACATGGATGACAGAGTCTGGTGTGGATGAACTTGACTGGCCTGCACAGAGTCCTGACCTCAACCCGATAGAACACCTTTGGGATGAATTAGAGCGGAGACTGAGAGCCAGGCCTTCTCGTCCAACATCAGTGTGCGACCTCACAAATGCGCTTCTGGAAGAATGGTCAAAAATTCCCATAAACACACTCCTAAACCTTGTGGACAGCCTTCCCAGAAGAGTTGAAGCTGTTCTAGCTGCAAAGGGTGGACCGACGTCATATTGAACCCTATGGATTAGGAACGGGATGTCACTTAAGCTCATATGTGAGTCAAGGCAGGTGAGCAAATACTTTTGGCAATATAGTGTATGTGCTTGTTTTTTCTTGAGATGCTCAATGTGTTTTAACATACTGCTCTGATTTTATTATGAAAAATTTAATATGTTGTAAATATGTAAGAACTTCCTGTGGTTTGGCTGCTACCTTGGCCAGGTCTCTCTGGACAAAGAGATTCTGAATCTCAGTGGGACTTCCTGGTTAAATAAAGGTTAAATAAAAATAAATATCTTTAACACCTCACTAAGTCAGACGGTGGTCCCTACCTGTCTCAAAGCCAACATAATCGTCCCTTTGCCAAAAAAAATTGACTCACCATCCAGCTTCAACGACTATTGGCCACTGGCCGATAGTGGCTTCAAACAGTTAGCCAGGAAGTTCATCAAGTCTCTACTTCCACCTTCCCTGGACTCCTTCCATTTCAGAACACATTGCCAACGCCCTACACCCAGCCCTAACCCATCTGGACAATAGCAATTTGTATTTCAGAAAACTGTTCATAGATTTCAGCTCAGCATTCAACACAATCATTTTGCAACAGCTGGTGACCAAGACCAGTTAGGTTTGAACACCTGCCAATGCAACTGGCTGCTAGAATTTCTGACGAGGCCACATTCAGTACGGGTCAACAACAACACAGCTTGCGCCATCACCTTGAACGTGGGGGCCCCCCAAGTTTGTGTGCTGAGCCCCCTTCTCTTCTTCTTTCTGACCAATGACTGCACAACTCTGCATAGCTCAAACCTCTTTAAGTTCATAGGTCTCTTGACCCAGATGACTTGGTCAATTATAGACCTATATCCAATCTTCCTTTCTTGTCTAAAATTCTTGAGAAAGTAGTTGCCAAACAAGTGTGTGATCACTTACACCATAATGAACTTTTTGAAGAGTTTCAGTCTGGCTTTAGAGCTCATCATAGCACTGAAACAGCTCTGGTGAAAGTCACTAATGATATTCTCATGGCCTCAGATAATGGACTTGTATCTGTGCTCATCCTGTTGGATCTTAGTGCTGCATTTGATCTAGTTGATCATAATATTCTTTTAGAAAGACTTGAATATTTTGTTGGAATTAAAGGAACAGCTCTAGACTGGTTTAAATCTGATCTATCTGATCAAATTTAGTTTGTTCATGTTAATGATAGATCTTCCTCATGCTCAAAGGTTACCTGTGGAGTACCACAGGGATCAGTGCTAGGACCAATTCTCTTTACTTTATACATGCTCCCAATCGGTAGAGTTATTAGACAGCATGGGATTAATTTCCACTGTTATGCTGATGATACCCAGCTATATCTGTCTATAATCCAGATGAAGCTAACCCATTACATAGATTACAGGCATGTCTGAAGACATAAAAACCTGGATGACTCTTAACTTTCTGCTTCTGAATGCAGACAAAACAGAAGTTATAGTCTTTGGACCAGAGTCTCTGAAAAAGAAGCTGATTAGTCAGTCACTTAATTTGGATGGGATTAAACTGATTTCAGATAATAAAGTAAAAAATCTTGGTGTTGTTTTTGATCAGGACCTGTCATTTAAATCCCAGATCAAAGAAGTTTCTAGAATTTCCTTCTTTCATCTGAGGAATATTGCAAAAATTAGAAATCTCCTGTCCAGGGGTGATGCTGAGAAACTAGTCCATGCATTTGTTACTTCAAGGCTGGACTATTGTAATTCTTTACTATCAGGAAGTCCACAAACTGTAGTTAAAAGCCTTCAGCTGATCCAAAATGCTGCAGCCAGAGTTCTGATGAAAATGAAAAAGAGAGATCATATCTCTCCTATCCTGGCTTCTCTTCATTGGCTTCCTGTTAAATCCAGAATAGAATTTAAAATCCTCCTCCTCACATATAAAGCCTTAAATGGCCAAGCTCCATCTGATATCAGAGATCTGATTGTTCCTTATGTTCCTAACAGAGCACTTCGCTCTCAATCTGCAGGTTTACTAGTGGTTCCTAGAATTTCTAAAAGTAGAATGGGAGGCAGATCTTTTAGTTCTCAGGCTCCTCTCCTGTGGAACCAACTACCAGTTTTAGTCCGTGAGGCAGACACCCTGTCTACTTTTAAGGCTAGGCTTAAAACTTTCCTTTTTGATAAAGCTTCTATTTAGAGTGGCTCAGGTTATCCTGATCTATCTCTATAGTTCTGCTGCTATAGGCTTAGACTTCTGGAGGACATAGGGACCACCATTTCATCATTCTGCTTCATTCTATCTCTATCTCCTATTCTGCAGAATCTGTTAGTTCAATCTCTAACGTTCTGCTCTCTCTGCTTTTTCTCATAGTAGCTTCATCTGGTCTGTTCCTGTTTGGCTGTGACTCCATCCTGGAAAGAAACATCAGCTGTGCTGCTGCCATCAACACCTTTGTTTCTAGATGTTGGAGCTTGGCCTGTTTTCCAGTGTAGTCCAGTTTCTCTGACTGTGACTAACTGGATGTGCTCTCTTCATCCTCTGACATGGGAGCTGGCTCGGAGCTCGTCTGCCTGGCTGTGTGTTTCCTGGACGGGGCCGCCTGTGGAGCTGGTTGACAGTTGCCTTTTGTATCTATGCTTCTTTTTCTATGTCTGCTTCTGTCTCCTTGAACCCCAGTGGGCCTCAGCAGATGGCCGCTCACAATGAGCCTGGTTCTGCTGGAGGTTTCTTCCTGTTCAAAGGGAGTTTTTCCTCTCCACTGTCACTACAAGCATGCTTAGTGTGAGGGATTGCTGAAGAGTCAATGAGTCGATGCAATCAGCTGGTTTTCCTTAGATAGAAAACTTTGAATCAATCTGACTGGATGATCTGGTGAACTGGAAAGTGACCTGAGATGACATGCTGTGAATTGGAGCTATAGAAATAAACTGAATTGAATTGAAGAACAGCTTCTTCCACCCTCCTGCTGCCACCCCTCCGACAAACTTTGAGCCTAAACCTCGCTTCATACATAAATACACACACAGTCACACACACATTCACACACACACACACACACTGAACCTGCCCAGATACTCCCCCAAAGAGTCTCCCTTCACTGTCCTGTATGTATTGCAAATATTATACTTTTATTTTAAATGTATTTAACGACCTACCGTAGCTCACTATTGTTAATATAATTTATCTTTATAATAACTAGTTGTAATAAAAACAATTTTCAATATGATCAGAAGTGTTCCCCACTAAAGTGAAAGATGCTCATATTGAAAGGCATTGCTGCTTAATGTGATTAAAGCAGCTTCTTTCAGCTGGCAATTTCTTTTAGCTTTAGTTGAGTTAAGTTAATCAGTTCTTGCTCCATTCAGAGATAAAAGGATCATACAAAAAGCAAGTTGTATGCTTGGGTTCTTATTTCTTGCTATCAGAAGAAATTTGATGTTCTAGAAAAGTGGGTTTAAAAAGAGATTTGTAAAGAAAGAAAGAGCTTCCCATCATTTCCATTTGTGTATAGTAGATCTTATTTAGCACCATTTTTCAAGAACATGACAGAACATTGTGTCAAGAACTATTAGTGTTAGGTTTAGGGTTAACCCTTTGTGACAAATAAGCAGCTTTCATGTAGTTGCTCAATGACTGCTTTTATGTTACTAGCTGGAGCTTAGCAGTGAGCCTCCTTGCTATGGATTAACTGAATAAAATTGTTATATTCTTTGTAGTGGTGGGGTGTGTTTTGTGCATTGGGGTTGAGGACTGGACTGAATGAAGTCTTTTGTGTGCAAACGTAATGGTGATGACACCCGCTCAGCTGAGCAGGCGGGCAGATGTCTCGCTAAAACTTTGACATTGCCCTCACAAAGACGACGATGTGGCGACACATGGCTTGATCCCAAGGCTCAACCAAATCTACATTTCTGCTTCTGTGTGGAAAAAAGAAAGACATTATGTGAAGGCAGTTCTTATGTAAATAAATAAAGTGAATGGAATTGAATGTTTAATGTGCATTGGGGTTGCAGGACCATTTGGCCAATATGAAATAATGACATAATCAAAAGCTTGCAAAACGACTGAGCTGATTTTGTTAGGATTTCGATTTATGGCAAAAACACAATTGTTTGGATTGTGTGGATTAGACCGCAGCTTTGCTCTACTTTGTAAGTACCTGCTGACGTAAACATGAGCAGATATACCATGCACAAACTTTCCTTTACTGCAAACTTTCTGAACATTTTAGCACTGTAACGAAACAAGTTATAAAATCTTCTTAGAAGAGTAAATAAGAAATCAATAAAACAATATTTCTACATTTCAATGAATGATTGTCTTAACATCAAATGTCTTTTATTTTTTACTGAACCCTGTGGAACTCCACATGTAATTTCACAAAATTCGGATCTAGTATTATGTACTTGTACAAACTGCTTTCTTTTTTCCAAATAACTCGAGATCCACTGTAATGCCGGCCCTCTAATCCCGTATTTAATACGTTTGGTCAATCGTGTCGAATGCTTTCTTTAGATCAACGTAAATACTGGCGCAATATTGTTTTTGATCAATTACATTTGTTATATGTTCTATCAGTTCCATAAGAGCCATTGATGTCGAGTTTTTGGCTCTAAATCCGTATTGACTTCTACTTAAAATATTATTTTTATCAATAAATGTATCTAATCTGATTACAAATAACTTCTCCAAAATTTTTGAGAACTGTGGTAACAGCGATGCTCTTCTTGTGTACGTCTCAATCTGATTTAATTTAAAGTTCTTCACTGTATTCACTATAATAGGCTCAGACTTGCTAAAATATACCCTGAAATAGATGAGATACGTGATCGCTTTATAACCACCAACGCAGACTTAGCTCACATGTTCTGGTCGTGCTCTAAGCTGGGAGAGTTCTGGAAATCAGTATTTGGGATTTTCAATGTGGCTTTTGGTGTAGATCTACAACCTAGTCCTTTAATGGCTCTATGGGGTGGATGCTGTGATAGCCACTAGCAAGAAAAATCTTCTCAATTTAGCAACTCTGATTGCTGGAAGGAGAATGGAATGGAGATCCCAGTTTCCACCCAGGGCATCAATGTGGCCTATGGATATGATGATGTTCCTAAAAATTTAAAAAGTTAAATACTTTCTTAGAGGATCAACCAGAATATTCCTCAAAGTATGGAACCCTTTACTTTTTTATTTTGACTAACTTGCAACTTTAATCTCTCGCTTCAACGTTAGTTACTTTCATCCTCAGATATTTATAAAAAAATCATTATTATTTATCATTATTATTCATGTAGTTATTAATTTAGTTTTTCTTTGCTGGCACAGGAAATATTATATATAATATATAATTAAGGTGCAAAAAAAACAAACAAAAAAAGCAATAATATTGATGTTAGGTTATAAATATTATACTGTCTTAGGCTTAAGTAAAACACAATCAGACCATAAAATAGGGCTCTATGTGAGTTTTTATTAATGATGAATGATGAGTCCTCCTTCATAAAAACGTCCCCCCCCCACCCCCCCAACACACACACACACACACACACACACACACACACACACACACACACACACACACACACACACACACACACACACACACACACACACACACACACACACACACACACACACACGCTGAAGTTCATTATAATGCCATTTTGGTCTCAGCAGCTGAAACAACATCCAGATGCGTCACAATATTATAAGCCTAACGCAACTTCCGGTATTCTATTCCAAAATTAAATTTCTGTTTTAAATCCAAACGTCTCAAAGTCGCAACTACAATGGAAATGAAGGAAAAACCTCCTTAGAAACTATTGACGGTCTGTGATGTTTATCAGCTGGACATTTTTGGATCATTTAGAGTTTTTTCAGTAACTGATCTGTTGAAGTCGCTCATTCTAACATTTAATTGGATGAAAAGCTTCAACTAAACTATTTGTTGCAAATGTTTTTATCATCATTAAGTCCAAAACCATATTTCTATCGTTTTCAGTTGACGAGGAGAAAACTCACCGTAGAAGGTTTTCATCCAGGTGTCCGAATCTGTTCCTGTGGAGGAGCGTGGATCCTATTTCGCCACGCGTGTTCGTGTTTGGCACAAGGAACGCGAGTGCGTCTCGTAGGGAGAGAGAGATGATGAAGGCTGTTGTGATTGGACCAGTGAAGGTGGCGCGTGCTGGAGGCCGGCCAGCGGCGGATCTCCAGGGGACCACAAGGGTAACTATCGGTCAAAAGACAAGCAAGACCACGCGCTAGAAAGCCACGCGCACACATGACCAGCATTGTTTTCATAATTATCAACGAGTTGGAGTCTGACCAGATTCACTGCAGGCTGGTTTTTGCAGGGCCGGCCCTAACAAATTTGGTGCCTTAGGCAGGACTTTAGGTGCCCCCCCCCCCATTACAGTTTACATGCTCACACATAAAACTAAAAAGGCTGAAAAAACGAAAACCGATTTAAATAAAATTCAAACCAATTAAATATGATAATGAAGTAAAAATTAAGTGTAAATAATACAAAATTATAATTTTAACAGCCTTTGCACAGTGCCATATTCAAATATCTACAAAATAAAACGTATTTTTTTCAGCTTAATTTTTATTGTTATTCCACTGTCACAAGTACGGAGCAACGGAATTCCCTCTGTATCTAACCCCTCCCCCTGGGGAGCAGTGGGCTGCCATGATGCGGCGCATTTCACAAGGGGGTGTGGACCTTTTGTGATGTGTTTTTAGTCCTACACTTTATACACTTACCTGCTGCAGATTTACTCTCCTAATTCCTGTAGAAAAGTGATCTATAACATCATATGACAGCTGATTTGAGATCACATAATTAATACTTATGAAAGTCCACTGAGATGTTTTCACATCATAGGAGATTCTCAGGTATGTCTTAATGAGTTGAAGCTTGGGAATGCTTCTTCCAGCAGCAGCAACTGTTACAGGAAGAGAGGCAGAGATTCTCAGAGCAACCCACATGTGAGGGTAAATTTCTGTCAGCTTCTTCTTATGCAGGAAGGTCAGCAGTTCCATATTTGTTGGATTCTTTATGGGAATTATGGAAAAATTCTGCATTTCCATTGTTTTATGCCTCCTGTAGTGGCGATTGTTTGTCAAACCAAACATCCAGTAAAGTTCCAATAAGCCACTATAGGCACTGGGGTCACGTTTTCTTTACGCAGGCAAGAGAAGTTGAAGTCCAAACTTGTAGATATTCAGTCGATGTATTTCCTATATTTTTGCAACATTACAGAGTTCAAACTTTCCTTGCTCTGTCACCTCTCTTGCGCTGGTAAAAACCCATAGGCGCCTAACCTGAATGCTTGCTGGTCCTTACCAGGCTCCTACAATTATAGAAAGTGGACCGCCCACATTTCTTCCTGTTTTACATAATAAAGAAAGAAAAAATGATAAAACAACAAAAAATAAACACACAAAATTCAGCAATTAAACTATAAATAAAGTCTGTAAATAATACAAAAAATATATAAGTTTAGGAATTAACACTATTCAAATGGATAATGAAATAAAGAATAAATAGCTCCAACACCTCCCATTAGAGAAGATGGACAGTTTGTCATGATACGATGGTTTTACTAGCCCAAATGCAGACTCACAGACACAGAGGGAGGATTAAAAGTCCAGTATTTTATTGGAACCGGTTTCCAGACTTACAGGTTGCAGATTCAGACAGACATGGTGGCACAGGTAAAACACAACGATCCAGCTCAGAGGGAAGGTCACACTCAGCTTATATAGGAAGAGCTTCCTTAATCAGCAGAATGAAAAACAGCTGTACATGCTGAGTCCAAGCTCCCCAGGCTTGGATCCACGGCGCCCTCTGGTGGGCAAAGCCCCGGATCCTGACAGTACCCCCCCCCTCAAGGGCGGATTCCAGACGCCCCAAAGAAAAAAAAACAACTCGCCCATGGAGGGCGAAAGGCGAACCAGGGATGCCAGGAAGAGTCTCAGGTGGCCGGCCATGAAACCGGCAGTAGAGCAGAGTCTCAGAAGCTGCAGGGGCCTTGGAGGAGGGCGTCACCTCCGCTTCAGCAGGAAGCACCGGGAGAAACTCTGTCTCCGCTTCAGCAAGAAGCCCCGAGAAGGACGCCGTCTCCGCTCCCGCTGCTCTGCAACAGGCTCTAACAGGTCCGCCCACTACGGCTCCACCTCCAGAGCAGAGGAAGCCGCCGACTGCGGCTCCACATCCGGAACAGAGGAAGCCACCAACTGTGGCTCCACCTAAGGAACAGAGGGAACCACCGATTGTGGCTCCACATCCGGAGTCTCTGGAAGACGCAGAGCAGGCTCAGGGGTCTCCAGACGGCACAGAGCGGGCTCAGGGGTCTCCAGACGACACAGAGCGGGCCTCTCCAGGAGCGCGTAGAAGGAGTCTGCTGGGCTAGTCCGTTGGCTGGATCGTTCTGTCATGATGCGATGGTTTTACTAGCCCAAATGCAGACTCACAGACACAGAGGGAGGATTAAAAGTCCAGTATTTTATTGGAACCGGTTGACAGACTTACAGGTTGCAGATTCAGACAGGCATGGTGGCACAGGTAAAACACAACGATCCAGCTCAGAGGGAAGGTCACACTCAGCTTATATAGGAAGAGCTTCCTTAATCAGCAGAATGAAAAACAGCTGTACATGCTGAATCCAAGCTCCCCAGGCTTGGATCCACGGCGCCCTCTGGTGGGCAAAGCCCCGGATCCTGACACAGTTAGGATTTTTTGATGTTGATGAAACTGCGATGGCTGAAGATGGCCCAGGATTTTCAGGACTAGGATAAAGTATTACTGCCAGTAACTGTTTCTAAGAAGAAAAAATTTGAGGGGGAATCTGGCCCTTCTTAAAAGTGGGACTATTGTTTCATGTTCCAATTCAACTGTGAAAAAGATTAGCCCCCCCTGGAGTCCCTGACGAATGGAGACTCATCTCCAGGAGTTTGACTTGGCAAATGCATTTTTATCTGTTCCTGGTTACAAGGATGTTCAGTATTAGTTTGCCTTTAAAAAGGAGAGCTTCTTCAGGTCATTCATCTCTGCTGCCACCGGCAGTAACTAGGGCAATGCATAATGTTCAATTACTATTTAATACCCTGTTCAATAACCGGTTTCTTTATATTTGACACCAAGTGGTACAATAACTCTATATATAAATACCCATGTAAACCACCAATGCAATAACCCTGTAAAATAATCCTGCAATAAAAAAAAGAAAAAAAAAGCTTTCATATGTGGTTGCACTGTATTAAGGTGTATATATCTCATTCACTTCTTCTTCTCTTTTGGACTATTTGAGCTGATGTAACAAGTACATTTCTCCACTGTGAGTTCAATAAAGACGTCAATCAATCAATTTTAAGATCAAAAGTTAAACCACATTGTTTTAGTTGCCTTTGCCAGAGATTCTCTGAGAGTCTATTGGGAACTGGGTAGGTTTCTCCTTGTGGGTTATTTCTTGTTTGCCTGCTGCTTTCACCTTCATCCACTAGATGGCGACTAAAGGCTCAGTCTTATACAGATTTATTTGTCATTTTGTTTACACAAGTGTAAAACAAAAATAAATTTCGTAAAGAACAGCTCTCTGGACAACAATTTTTTTTAAATAGTAAAAAATATATAAAAAGAGTAATATAAACATATGACTGTAAATTTATAGCTCTAACATTTTCAGTTTTTTATATATATGATGAAATATGATAAATATAATAAAATATAATACAATAACCCATTTTATAAAACATTCATCAGTGTGATGGCGGTGGGGAGGAAGCTGCTGCAGAACCTGCTGGTCCTGCATTGAATGCTGTGAAGCCTCTTCCCAGAGGGCAGCAGGGAGAACAGTCCATGGTGGGGGGGTGAGGGGTCATTGATGATGTCACGGGCTCGGGACACGCAGCGCTGGGATAAAATGTCTTTAATGGAGGGAAGAGGAGCCCCCATGATCCTCTCTGCTGTTCTCACCTTCTTCCAGTCTGAGGCGCTGCAGCCTCCACACCACACAGTGAGACAGCTGCTCAGAACGCTCTCCATGGTGCTGCTGGAGAAGGTGGGGAGGATGGGGGGGCAGGAAGTCCAAGCGCTTCTGGGCCCTTTGGACCAGTGAGGTGGTGTTTCCAGTCCAGGTGGGGGTGTCTGTGATGACTTCACAATGTGATCGGTGGTGAACCTGGGGACGCAGTCGTGTGTCATCAGGGTGAACGGCAGGGGGCTCAGGACGCAGCCCTGAGGGGAGGGGCTTAGACCGATGACATCAGAGGTCCAACCCGGACTGACTGAGGTCTGTTGGTGAGGAAGTCTAGCAGCCAATAGCAGAGGGGTGTATTGAAGCCCAGCTGTTCCAGTTTGCCCATCAGATGCTGTGGGATGATGGTGCTGAAAGCTGAACTGAAGTCCAGGAACAGCATCCATCGTGGGTGTTCTTCTCCTCCAGGTGTGCCAGGCTCAGGTGGAGAGCAGCAGAGATGGCGTCCTCAGTGGAGCGGTTCCGTCGGTAGGCGAACTGGAACGAGTCGAATGTTGGCGGCAGACTGGAGACGATGTGTTCTTTAACCAACCTTTGGAAGCACTTCATCATGATGGGAGTCAGTTGCTTTGGTCCTAAGGAGCTCACATGCTCAGTGTCACATTAAAATGCTGTCTTTGAAAGCTAAGAGCTAGAGTTCTGTCAGCATTCCTGCAGAGATTGAAGAGGTTGGGGATCAGACTGTCATTGCCCAGGACCAGGACCAGGGCTGGACTGGGAGATATTTTCAGGCTGGGAGTTAGTCAAGTAACCTGGCCACCCTGGCAGGATTACTTGACTGATTTCTTATGTAATAAAATAAAATAGGGCTGGAATCTGCTTTGCTTTCTGATGATTCAACTGTAAAATGTAACTAGCATCTAATTTATCAACCAAAAGTAAGTTTTTCTTATATGTTTGAGTTTGCCTTCAGCTGTAACTCACATCCAAACCAAGCAAAGAAACAGACGCTGAGCTATTGGAGCTCATCAAAGCAGCTCAGGTGTCTGGATGAAAACAAAGTAAAACTAACTAAGTCCGTCTTACTACACATTTTGTTCTGCATTCTTTTCCCAATTCATCAAGTGTGATTATAAGGATATTACTCAGAGGAGCTCCAGTTTTATACATAGAGATTTATAATGTGATTTTATTTTGTTTCCTTACAACTTCTATTTAACATACTTATGTTCTTTTTAATTTTTAGATGGAAAACATGAAATTCTAAAAATTAAATACTCAAATTAAGGGATTAATTAAAATAATCTTTATTTCAGTTATTTTCCACTTTTAGACAATCTGTCATGATAAGAAGAAGACTCTGAATGAGTGCAACCACAGAGACAGGTGCTTAAGTTTAAAGGTTTATTGAAAAGATAATGGGTCTGTACAAGAAGCCATGTGGTCTGGTCTGGTTTTCTGCTGAGAAGATGAGGAGACTGGTGAATGAACAGAAACATTTGCTAGAAGATTGTGCTGGGCTGACAACTCACTGGAGAGAGGCTGGGATCCGATCTTGAGGGGGTGTCTCCGGTGGTCCGATTGCTGGTCCAGTACTCTCTCCCTGGTTGATGGTTCAAGGGTGGACAGGCAGGTGAGCGCAGGCAGGAGGGGTGAGCGGTGGACAGTTCCGAGATCCCTCTTGGGTTCCAGGTTGCGTTCTGATGAGGATCCGAGGTCTGTGGTTCAAGGCTTGGTGTCTAGTTCTGAGTCCAGGTTCTAAAAGTTTTAGGTCAGATTTAGGTCACAGGAACAGGACAAGGTTAGGTCTGTACAAACGCTGAAGCATTAACAAACTGACGCCCAAGTAAAACAGGTTGGGAAATATTGATCTAAAGGTAACTCTAATTTCTTAGGTTGGAATATACAGTAACTTTACCGCTGTGATTGCGATAGTACTATAGAGCTATACAGAGTTATATTATGTCATATTATGCCTCAGTGGCAAATCATCATACTGGGGAATAGTAATGAATCCCAATCTATAGTAAATTCAAGGTTGGAATACAGAAACCTTCATGTTTGAGCTGGGAAACTGCAAATCAACAACAAAGAAAAATCAAACAACACAATCACTTAATAGATTAATGCTCTACTGCCAAGAAAGCCAGTATTACAGCTGATACCTTTCTACTTTTAGGCTAGGCTTAAAACCTTCCTTTTTGATAAAGCTTCTAGTTAGAGTGGCTCAGGTTATCCTGAGCTATCTCTATAGTTCTGCTGCTATAGGGTTAGACTGCTGGAGGACATAGGGACCCCTTTTTCATCATTCTGCTTCATTCTATCTCTATTCTCCCACTCTGCAGAATCTGTTAGTTCAATCTCTAACGTTCTGCTCTCTCTGCTTTTTCTCATAGTAGCTTCATCTGGTCTGTTCCTGTTTGGCTGTGACTCCATCCTGGAGAGAAATATCAGCTGTGCTGCTGCCATCAACACCTTTGTTTCTAGATGTTAGGGCTCGGCCTGTTTTCCAGTGTAGTCCTGTTTCTCTGACTGTGACTAACTGGATGTGCTCTCCTCATCCTCTGACATGGGAGCTGGCTCGGAGCTCGTCTGCCTGGCTGTGTGTTTCCTGGACGGGGCCGCCTGTGGAGCTGGTTGACAGTTGCCTTTTGTATCTATGCTTCTTTTTCTATGTCTGCTTCTGTCTCCTTGAACCCCAGTGGGCCTCAGCAGATGGCCGCTCACACTGAGCCTGGTTCTGCTGGAGGTTTCTTCCTGTTCAAAGGGAGTTTTTCCTCTCCACTGTCGCTACAAGCATGCTTAGTGTGACGGATTGCTGAAGAGTCAATGAGTCGATGCAATCAGCTGGTTTTCCTTAGATAGAAAACTTTGAATCAATCTGACTGGATGATCTGGTGAACCGTAAAGTGCCCTGAGATGACATGATGTGAATTGGAGCTATAGAAATAAACTGAATAGAATCTAGGTATTTCATATAGAGTTCTCCAGGCTCACTCAATTGTTCCATTCTGATGAGGTGACTAAGGAGCTGAAGTTTCATGTCTGATGCGAAGTTTCATGTCTAATGCCACAGAGCAAAGACTGAAACACATTAGAGGTAAACTCAGTTCCATTGTCTGACCTTTTACATTTAATTTTGCCATAAGGTGCCACATCAGCATTAACTTTTCTGTAGTTGTAACAGTGTGACTCTAAGCTTTTATAAAATAAGTGAGCACAGATCTAGAATAATCATCAGTAAACGCTGGAGCAAATGAAACATCTATTCCTGCTGGTTCTATAGGGCCAACTAGGGCTGGGTGCACAAGGTCTAGAATGCCCTTTGGCTCCTCATATGGATCTCTATTTCTGCTCTAAGCAAATTTGCCTTTGATGCATACTTTACATGTTGGGCTTCTCTTTTCGTTTTAATTTTCATCCCTTCTGTTAAATTTTCCAACTTTAACACATCATCATGATTACAGTGTCCCAAAGGGTCATACCATGTCTGATTATATTACCTTGCACGGCATTTATAAGCTTCATCCACAATACTCCAATAAAACAGTCCACATTGCGTGTGTATAAAAACTTGTATGAGTCGATTGTGTCCATCTTTGAAGATGACAGTCGCTCCCTTCGCTGTAGCCACTTTAATAGAAAAGAAGTCCTTGGGAAATGATGGTACATAGAGTGCCTCCATCAGTGATATGTCTGTCGCAGCCTTTTACTGTCTCTCAGATGCACTTGGGCAGTGCCTTTCCTTTACGCAACATCAGTGGCAAATCATCAGCCAACTCCATCATCCAACTCCAACGTGTGGCTCTGATGCTTGAAAGTTGGATAAAACTGTTCAAACCTATTCATTCAATTCAATTCAGTTTATTTATATAGCGCCAATTCACAACACATGTCATCATAGGTCACTTTCCAGTTCACCAGATCATCCAGTCAAATTGAATCAAAATTTTCTATCTAAGGAAAACCAGTTGATTCAAATGCAATCTCTCACACTAATATCAGTGATAATGTGCTTTGTAGCACCTGAATCGACGATGAGACGCTTCGCCTTGACTCCTCAGACCGGATCATCCTCCCCTTGAAAGCGAACGTGTTTTCCTCGTCATCCACCACTTGTTGCACTTTGTCCCACTTTCTGTTCTGCGCTCTTCAATAGCTGACGCACAGTCCACATTTTGTGGCCCTTGTGACTGCAGGTGAAACAGGTAAGGTTGCTCCAGGTGTCTTGTTACACTGTCCTCTGTGGAGCCAGAAGCTCCAAACCTTTCTATGCTCAGTTTGGTTTTAAACGTAGAAAAAGTCAACTTTTCATCAGTCTGTGTGACATGTACAGAGAATGATTTATATGCGTCAGACAGGCCTTTTAAAATAATTGCAGTCAACAAGCCATCAATTCAAGCCCCTAATGCTTTACGCAACACTGTAATCTCTGCACAGATGATATAGAGTTCATGATGCTTTCATTCACACCTTTTTGGAGAGATGTGAGATCCATATATAAACTTATTGCGCGGGGCTTCTGCTTCCCTGTGTAACTTGGTTTCCAACAGTTGATAATTATTTTCATCTTTGTCAAAACATAAGTGATTAATTGACAAATCCATTTAGGTAAGTACAAGCCAATAATTGTAAATTAAACAAAGTCAGGTTTAAATTTGAACAATTATCCCATATTTTCTGAGGGAACAAACTGGAAGACGAGACCTTGACAAGCCTGGACAACTACCTGGACGACTGTATGACAACATCGTAATGGGGAAGCCAAGGAATTCCGCATCTTCATCAACGCCTTCTACTAAACGATGTTGATCTAATTAAACCAGTGCTGTTTCTATTTCTACTTTGTCTCCACACAGGAGCTAAAGCAACGTCGTGGAATCCATCGACAAAAAGCTAACTAGCCTGGACGTCCGCCTCATCTTGGTAGAAGTCCTGCATAAGGAGTTTCAAGCTCTGAGAGAGTCGCTGGAATACAGCCAAGGGCAGCTAGCCTCTGCTCCCGCTGAGAATTAAGCGCAGAAGGGGGAAGTCACTAAAATCACTGAGGGGATGATCCAGCTGTCCGGCGAAAATAAGAAGATTAAGGAATCTATTCTGGACATTCAGTCGCGGAGCATGAGAGACAACATCATCTTCGCAGGAGTTGAGGAGAGGTAGGAGGAGGATCCCGAGGTGACAATCCATGAGCTCCTCTAGCAAAAGCTAAAAATCCCGGCGGACCAGGTAAAGAACATCACGTTCCATCGCGTTCACCGGTTCTGAGGTAAGAAGCCTGATAAAACCCATCCTAGACCAATCTTAGCTAAGTTTGAGCTTTACAAACTGAAAGAGCAGGTCAGGAGTCGAGGCAGAGAGCTTAGAGCAGGGGTGTCAAACTGGTTCCAGAAAGGGCCGTGTGGCTGCAGGTTTTCTTTCCAACCAAGCAATAGCACACCAGACTCCAGTCATCTCATCAAGTCATCATGTTCAGATTGGACTCACTTGATGAGATGACTGGAGTCTGGTGTGCTATTGCTTGGTTGGAAAGAAAACCTGCAGCCACACGGCCCATTCTGGAACCAGTTTGACACTTCTGGCTTAGAGGAACAGATGTCAGAGTTAATTACCAGTTTCCAAAGGAAATTAGATTGTAGGCGATTCTTATTCCCAATCAGGAAAAAATATATTAGTGAAGGTGTCAGAGCTACAGTAGCAGTTGGCAAACTTATATTAATGGCCAGTTGTTCAGGGATCAAAAGGTCACTCCTTGGCTTTATTAGATGCAACAGGTGGATTTAAAGCATGTGACACTTGATTAAAGTGTATAGAATGGATCACTGTGATAAATGAAATATATGTGCAGCTCAAGAGTACGTTGGCACAGTATGGCTGTTAGTCACAGCTGGGTACAGGAAGCATGGGCTGGGGTTCTTTTTCTTTCACCTTTTCCTACTCATTGCACTTTCTTAATCCTCTGTCTTCCTTTATCTTATTCAATTCAATTCAGTTTATTTATATAGCAGCAATTCAAAACATAAGTCATCTCAATGCACTTTACAGTTCAACCAGATCATCCAGTCAAATTGATTCAAAGTTTTCTATCTAAGTAAAATGAGTTGATTGCATCGACTCATCGACTCTTCAGCAATCCCTCACACTAAGCATGCTTGTAGCGACAGTGGAGAGGAAAAACTCCCTTTTAATAGGAAGAAACCTCCAGCAGAACCAGGCTCAGTGTGAGCGGCCATCTGCTGAGGCCTACTGGGGTTCAAGGAGACAGAAGCAGACATAGAAAAAGCAGCTCTAAAAGGCCGCCAGGAGGACGAGCTCCGAGCCAGCTCCCATGTCAGAGGATGAACCCATCCAGCCAGTCAAGGTCAGAGAAACAGGACTACACTGGAAAACAGGCCGGTCTCCAGCATCTAGAAACAAAGGTGTTGATGGCAGCAGCACAGCTGATATTTCTCTCCAGGATGGAGTCACAGCCAAACAGGAACAGACCAGATGAAGCTACTATGAGAAAAAGCAGAGAGAGCAGAACGTTAGAGATTGAACTAACAGATTCTAACCCTGACATGGAATGTGCATGGAGCTGGCACCAGAGAGAAATAGTTAAAGCTTTTTAACCAGCTTAAAAAATTTAATGCAGATGTTGTCTTATTGCAAGAAACCCATAAATCAGCTGATTTGTTTGCAGGCTGCTATAACTCTAGACATAGAGGAATAGCTATTTTAGTCCATAAAAACCTCAGTTTTACTTTATTAGACAAAATTATTGATCCTGAAGGCAGATTCATCATAATTAAAATATCTATTCATAACAAAAAGTTATGTATTTTCAGCATATATGGTGCAAATGTTAACAACCCCTTATTCTTCCACAAAGTTTTTCATGCACTTTCAAAGCATGGGGACAGTTCTCTAATTATTGGGGGTGACCTCAACTTTGGTCTAAATGGAGAAATAGACAGGTTGAATACAACAGGGACTCAGAGCAGTTGGCAATCATTAAATGTAGTCAAACAATACATGAGTGATTTTGGTCTTTGCGATGCATGGCGATCTCTTCATCCTAACTGTTTGAAAGGCAGTATAACATTCAGAGACACTTTTCTGTAGGAAGGTGTTTGGAGACATCTACTGGCGAAAAGTGGTAAGTGCGCCTGTTGTTCAGACCTGTGCAGCATTTTAATTAGTTGAAGACAGAGCTGAGCAGCATGTGCAGCTGAAGTTGTGTGCATAGATGACAAAACGCTAGTGTAACATGATCAGAGTGACATAAATGTAATGTTTTGAAGCTGTAGATATGCCATGTTTAATCCATGTTGCATATCATTGATAGTTCTGTAATGTCTATGAGTGTTCAATGGTGGAAGCTACAGGCTAATGCTAATCACATCCAATGCAATGTTTGTTTAGTGAACCTTGATAAGCACAGATGTTAAGTGTTTAAGCTTTGGTTATGATAAGTTATCATACTTTGTTGATGCAAATGTTAAGTAGTATTCTAAGTAGTTTTAATTAGTTTTTATTAGTACATACAGCAGGCATTTCCGATTTGTTTATTCCTTTCCTTTGTAGACCACACAATAATATTAACCAGTGGTTCACCTATGCTGACATCTGTATCAGTGCGAATATAGAGAGGCTGCTGTATATCGCCTGAATACAATTAAAGAACAAAGTAAGTAAAGGCATCTTGTCTGTGCTCCTTACCGGCGCACGGAGGTGGATATCAGTATTAGTATCAGTCCTCAACTAAGTAACAAATTAACACCAACAGTAAGGAATACACTTTCTTTTCAAATGTCCATCATTCCTACTGTCGTTTGGACTATTTCCTAATCAGCAGCTCGCTGCCTGCTGACGTCTCAGATGCTGTAATCCATCCTGTTGCTGTCAGTGATCAGGCTCCTGTTACTTTAACCCTAATAAATAAAAAATAGCCCCACAAAACAAGAGCTGGAGATTTAATGCATCACTGCTTAAAGATGAAGAATTTCTTACATTCTTCTTCATCATAATTGGAGTGTAATGATTTTCCAGGAACATCAGCATCTATACTATGGGTAGCATGGAAAGCAGTGATGAGAGGTAAAATTATTTCATTCTCATAAAAAAACTTTAGAACAAAAAAAGATCCAGGAAATAGAGGAAAAAATTAAGTTCCTAGAAAGCTCGCTAGATGAGAAAAATTAGATAAAACTGGAAAATAAAACTAGAATTAAACAAATATAGTTAAAAACTAAATTCATTTTAGTACAAAGACCCCAAATAGAAAACTTTACACATAGCAATAAGTCAGGAAGTTTCTTAGCTAATCAGCTAAAAATAAACAAAGAAAAAAAGAACTATATTTGCAGTTATAGACTTCATTGGTAATATATTACAGGATCCGAAGGATATTAATGCCTTCTGAGATTTCTATAAATCTTTATACACATCACAGTTAAATCCATCAGATAATGATATTAAGCGATTTCTGGATAAAATAACTCTTTCTAAATTATCAGAGAGTCAAAGACTGACCCTGGACTCACCGCTGTCTACAGTTTAACTTCAGGAAGCAATAAAAATCATGCCAAACAATAAAGCACCAGGTCCAGACGGGTTTCCTACTGAGTTCTATGAAGAGTTCTGGGACATTCTGGCCCCAACGTTCCACAGAATGCTGCAGGAAACTCAAGATAATGGCAAATTTCCAGTTAATATGAATTCTGCCACCATTAGTCTCCTGCTTAAGCCAGGCAAAGATCCTATGTTTCCCACCAGCTATCGTCCCATATTCTTAATTAATGTGGATATCAAAATAATCTGTAAAACTTTAGCAAAACGGTTAGATAAAATCACTCCTCTCATAATCAACCCTGATCAAACTGGTTTCATTAAAGGAAGGCAGTCAGCTGCTAACACATGCAGACTTCTGAATTTAATAGATTATTCCTACAGTAAAAATATTAAATTATACATGTTGGCTTTAGATGCAGAAAAAGCATTTGATAGAGTAACCTGGACATTTTTATTTGCTACTCTACATAAATTTGGTTTTGGCAATTCCTTTATAAATTGGTTAAATATATTATACAGCTTCCCAACAGCTTGTGTCAGGACAAATAAACATCTTCCAGCTTTTGTCTCCAGAGGGGCACCAGGCAGGGATATTGTACAGCTGATATTTCTCTCCAGGATGGAGACACAGCCAAACAGGAACAGACCAGATGAAGCTACTATGAGAAAAAGCAGAGAGAGCAGAACGTTAGAGATTGAACTAACAGATTCTGCAGAGTGGGAGAATAGAGATAGAATGAAGCAGAATGATGAAAAAGGGGTCCCTATGTCCTCCAGCAGTCTAAGCCTATAGCAGCAGAACTATAGAGATAGCTCAGGATAACCTGAGCCACTCTAACTAGAAGCTTTATCAAAAAGGAAAGTTTTAAGCCTAGCCTTAAAAGTAGACAGGGTGTCTGCCTCACGGACTAAAACTGGTAGTTGGTTCCACAGGAGAGGAGCCTGATAACTAAAAGATCTGCCTCCCATTCTACTTTTAGGAATTCTAGGAACCACTAGTAAACCTGCAGATTGAGAGCGAAGTGCTCTGTTAGGAACATAAGGAACAATCAGATCTCTGATATCAGATGGAGCTTGGCCATTTAAGGCTTTATATGTGAGAAGGAGGATTTTAAATTCTATTCTGGATTTAACAGGAAGCCATTGAAGAGAAGCCAGGATAGGAGAGATATGATCTCTCTTTTTCATTTTCATCAGAACTCTGGCTGTGTCATGATGGGTTTCTAAGAGAGTAAGCCCAAGATGCAGAACACACACGGAGACTCGGGTAAAAGTCCAAAGAGTTTATTAAAGGCACAAGCACATAGATAATAAAGTGGAAACAGTTCAGGCAGAGGACTGGTTCACTGGGGTCTGTGCGGGGAAACGGGAGATGGCTGGTAGCAGAGTTCAGGTTAGGCTAAGCATCTAGCTTTGGCTTAGCCTGGCAGTCCTGGGTTTTAGCTTCCAGCTTACTGCAGAAAACAACAGGGGAAAACACGAGGGATCTTACAGGCTGAGCTTCCAGCTCACCGTAGGGAACAACAGGGGAAATCCACATGGGAACCTCTAGAGAAACTCCACAGAGAAGTCATCAGGTTTCATCCACGTAGAAATCTTCGGGTTGGCTCACCAGGGCAGATTAGCTGGTTAGGCTTTTCAAGAGCTTCAGGCTTGAGACTGGTTTCCTGAGATGCAGCTCCACCAGAGCTGCAGACCAGAGACTGGGTTCCAGTGAGGGTGCTCTTCCTGAGCTTCACGAGGAGACAGGAGGTTAAGCTCATCCAGAACTTCACGAGGAGACAGGATTCCTGTGACGCACAGATAAGGAGAGATTAGAATCTGGTCTTGACCTAGGAACAACCAAGACTCAGTCTATAGCAGAAGGTTCAGGAAGCTAACCAACTAAGATCAACACTGCGGCGTGGAATCAAGGTTTGAAGGCAGCTTAAATACTGTGGTCCTCCTGATGAGTAGATCAGCCACAGGTGTGTGGGAGGCTCAGCTCAGGAGGACCCACGGCGCACTCTGCTGGAGGCAGAGGGTAATCTCCAGAACCTTAACAGTGACTCCAGCCCTAAAGAAAAGACAAAGAGAGCAGAAGAGGCTCCTCGGCGCCCTCTGGTGGGCAAGCCTGAGGATCCCAACAGGCTGCAGCATTTTGGATCAGCTGAAGGCTTTTAACTACAGTTTGTGGACTTCCTGATAGTAAAGAATTACAATAGTCCAGCCTTGAAGTAACAAATGCATGGACTAGTTTCTCAGCATCACCCCTGGACAGGAGATTGCTCATTTTTGCAATATTCCTCAGATGAAAGAAGGAGATTCTAGAAACCTCTTTGATCTGAGATTTAAATGACAGGTCCTGATCAAAAACACCAACACCAAGATTTTTTACTTTATTATCTGAAATCAGTTTAATCCCATCCAAATGAAGTGGCTGACTAATCAGGTCTTTTTCAGAGACTCTGGTCCAAAGACTATAACTTCTGTTTTGTCTGCATTCAGAAGTGAACAGGCCCAAACACAAAACTTTACTGCAGTTTCCCGATGCTGTCTGCGTATCTGCAGCAGAGGAGAGAGGAGAGATTGTTTGAGTTATATTTCCCCCCAAATAAATAATGGTCATTGTTGTATAAATGGTCATTATTGTATAAATAGTCTTGCTTTCTACAGCATTGCAGCTCATGCAGCTATTTTCATTGTACAGATCAGTTATCATCTGATCGCTGTGCTGGTGGCGCCGCTGAAATCATTGCTGTGTTGGCGACACTGATGAAGTAGACCTAGTTATATTTAATTACAAATAGGATCCCCCCCAGTTCTCAGGTGAAACATTCTCAAAGACAGAGACTTGAGCTGAAACTGAATGGTTCTCCAGCCACAGTGCTAATGGGGCATCTGAAAAGGGATTCAGTTGATACTGTAAGTACTTTGGGGGGACTGCAGGCTGACCAAAATTCTCGTATCTCTGGGTTTTCTAGTGTTAAAGCTGTGTAAACAAATAAAATGAGATTTAAAATTCCACTTGACATGTCTGACTCTGCCAGAATAATGCACCGGCACATATTCATTTTTAGCCACACCCTTAATGTCCAGCAGCATTGGAAACTAGAGGCTTTCCAACGAAGGGTCAAATGTAATTGAGCGACCATTTCAGGTCATGTAACAGGCATGCATAACATAGGCTTGCTATGTACGTCAAAGCTCCTAGTATATCTGCATTGGGCTCAGTTCAATTTATGCACTGCAGCTTTGAGTTGCTTTTTCTCTATTATTTTATTTCAATAAACCATGATTGCAAAGAAGAGGAAAATGACCAGGAAATCTGGAGGACCAGTAATGGTGTAACTAAGGAATCATCACACAACAGCAGTTTGCATTAAGGAGGAAGAAGATGAGGACTTGCTGCTTCGTTATCCGGTTTATGAGTAAGCTGCATGGGATTTTTATTTGTAGTATCTCTACAGTGTCTATGCAGCACGTTTTTGCTATTTTTGTAAGAGATCACATGAAAACAGTAGGAAAAATAGCATCGTAGCTGTGTTTGTAAAACACTGCGGTGTATATTTATCCTACCCACTGTCCGATGCAGGCAAAAGTTAGGTGATGCAGATCAGTATATCCAGACAAGTTGCTGCACGACACGCTTTATTAGCTGGTTTCACAGGAATTTTTTTTAGTTATTGTATCTGTACAGCACGTCTATGCTATTTTTGAAAAAGAGCTCACCTGAAAAGAGTAGTAAAAATAACACAAGCAGTGTTTGTAAAACGCTGCTGTTTATATATCTCCGCTCCCACCGTGTATCTCCCACAGGGCTCAGTTCTAGGCCCGCTCCTTTTCTCACTTTAACTTCTTCCGCTGGGCTCTATTTTTAGAAAACATGGGATTGCCTTTAACTGCTATGCAGATGACACACAGATATACTTACCGCTAAAGAATGTAAACTCCACCTCTCTTCGGTCTCTGTTTTATGTCTTGAAGATGTGAAGGCCTGGGTGGCTCTAAATTTTTTAAAACTCAATGAAGACAAGACAGAGGTAATGATCTTTGGCAGATCCACTGCTGATTCCGTGACCAGTCTTGGCTCCTTGGCTCAGTACGTTAAGCCAGTTATTACTAATTTAGGGGTTAGGATGGAGGCTGGTCTTAAAATGAAAGCGCACACAGTGATCCATGCATTTGTGACCACACGGCTGGATTACTGTAACTCACTTTATACAGGGGTCAGTGACTTGTATATTTCTCAACTTCAGAGGGTTCAAAATGTTGCTGCACGTCTTTTAACAAGTACACGAAAATTCGACCATATCTCCCCTGTTTTAGCTTCCTTACACTGGCTGCCAGTACATTTTAGGATTAATTTTAAAATTCTTTTATTTGTTTTTAAAACTCTTAATGGCCTTGCTCCTTCTTATCTGTCTGAGCTGTTGCATTCTTATACACCCTCCCGTTCCCTCAGGTCAGCTGATCAGTTGCTTCTGAGGGTCCCAAAGACAAAATGCAAGCTCAGAGGGGACCGTGCTTTTTCTGTGGCAGCTCCTAAGCTGTGGAATGATCTGCCTCTGAGCAGAAGACAGGCCTCTTCTCTCGCTGTTGTTAAGTCCCTTCTGAAGACTTATCTTTTTTCCTTGGCTTTTGGCACAATTTGAGAGGTTTCACTTTGTTTTATTCTTTTTGTATACTAATATGTATTTTACCCTCGTTTTTTCTCTATTTTATAATTTTATTGTATTTTATGATCGTGTACAGCACTTTGGTCCTAAATAAAGTTGGTATGGTATGGTATGGTGTATTGTATGCAAGATTGATTTAGGGAAAGATGTACAACTTTTATAACAAACATATTCTGCCAATAAATTTTGCATTGTGTGTAATAAACTACTTTATTTTATTTTATAGTCCGGAGGATGTCCAGGGACCATCACATATACAGCAAGCCGGGTTCCATGCCACGGCTGAGACTTAATTCTCTTCAAGGTGAGATTTCTATTCAGCAAAAATCTGAATAGATGCATATATTAGTCCTGATGTATCATAACTTCCTTAGATTTATGTTCCTATGATGGTTAGAAGTGAGTGTCAGATGCAGCTAATGTGTTGTTTACATCAGAGAAATGTATTCTTCAATATATATTTGATTGGATTTTACAGTGATTATGCTCCGGAAGGGAGAAGGTGTACCAGTCACCTTCCAGAGAGCTACTTTCAGCCTCAAGACTTGGGAAGCACAAGGATAGCTTCCCCAACAATAAGGAACCCTTCATTTGGACCAAGAAAAACAGGGAAGAAAGCTAGAAAGCAGGTTTGTCCTGCTACACCTGCGACTGACGACAGGGACATGCGGCACAGTCCAGACCACCCTGACACCGAGCCACCTGCACCCACATTTTTCCCGAAGCGCCCTCCAGTACCCCAAATAGACACAGCAACCTCATGGTTCTTGTTCATTCTATTCAAACATTTTTTTTGTGTCAGTACTGTCAGGAACATTGTAAAAAAACTAAAATTTAAATGCAGAAAGCAGGCGGAAACACAATCAAATGGTCATCCCTCACATTTTTAGCACTTTATATCTATAATATTTCGTATGAATAATTATTTTGCACACTAACTTGACAGAAGCTTCTGATTCTAATTAATTTTTTTGCATTTTTGTAGAGTTTTTGGATTTATACATTTTGTTTTCAATAAGATATTCCTGTTTGGTGAGAAAAATAATACAATTATTTTCTATTCAGTTTGGTGATATTGTGTGTTCAAAGCAACGGCTAAATCTTAGGAGGAAAAGCTTTGTCTTATGCAGAAGGTCTCCAATAATGTAAATCAGCATATTTGTCCGGTCAGATTCCCTTTTATGAGTGGAAAAATGCATTTGGCACAATTTGGCCACTTTTGGCTCCGCTGTGCCAAAACCACATTTCCACCTAGCAACACCTTTGTGGAACAAACATGCTTTAACTTATTCAGTCAGAATTTGCTTGAGGTATAGTCAAGATGTGGATCTACAAAGTCTGAGGGTTCATCCAGGGTTTCAAATGGGTTTTCATGGTGCTTTGCAATTATTATTTTGGAAAAAATTAGCTAGGCTAAATTGCTCATTTTTTCTTTGTTTAATCACCAATAAATCAGACATAGTAACATTTGAAATAGTGGTTCCACCTCAAAAAATATTCCTCAATGCCTTTCTGTCATAAAAATATAGACAATTGTATTTCCAATTTATAGATTGGTTGCTTTTCTTGCTCTAAATCCCATTTTTATTTTCAGGTGAAATTTGCTCCTAAGAGCCTCAGGGCTTAAAGTTGATTTTAAGGTTGATTTAGAAATAAAGAGCTTTCATTGTAGGACTTCCCCATAAAATATGTTCTGGGATGCCTGGATGGGTGTCACCAGGTATACCAATTACAAAATTGTGTTTGAGTTAATCTTTGAAAAAGTAGCCAGAGGTTAGAAAGTTCAATCTCCACAAGCAGGACTATTGAGTTGGCCTGCGTACCACCTGCATTTCCTTCCAGCATCGATAGACGACAAATATAGAAGATTGGCTGAACAGGGAATCACTGCATTCTGTTACAAAATTAAAAATATCGAATTAGTAAAATTTGAGAATTTGTCCCAGATTAATGAGATAGGCAGAGAAGATTTTTGCCTTTATTTGCAGGTCCGCAGTTTCCTTAGGAAAGAAATAAAAATCCCTGACAATACAATTTTTTTAGGGATTCATATGCTGGCAAAAATACAAAATGCATCATCGGGAAATATTACAGAAACTTAGCATCTATGAATAAGAAGTCAACGGATTACATCAGACAATGGTGAGAAAAGGAAGAAAATGTAATAATTTTACATGAGGCCTGGATTCTGAACTGGGGGAACACTCTGTCTACCACGAATTTCTTAACATGGGACTATTTCTGCTGGAAGAATCTAATCAGATTTTTTATTACCACAAAGCAGAGATGGAAGCTGAGTGGTTCACAGTCCTTTTGCATGAGGGAATGTGGTGTGGTCTCTGTGGGATTCTTTAATATGTTTTAGGACTGTTAGTTGTTGAAGACCTTCTGGAAAGTGTCATGGTCTTGGTTCTGCTATTATTTTCTTTGCTCCTTGTTTTCTATTTATTGGCCTAATTCCAGTTTTGTTGTATTTCTAGATTTATATTCTCATGTTTTTCTGTTGTCCTCTTTTGCCCTCTTGTGTGTGTATGTTCCTTTCTCCTTGGCTCCCTCGTTGTCTCTTCTCACACCTGTTCCTTGTCTGCTCGTTAGCCCTCCCTTTGTCTCTCTCTCCTATATATGCTCTCCCTCTGCTCTCACTCTTTGTTGGTTCCTTGTCTTTGCTGTCCTCCCATGCTGTTGTCCACGTTCCTCGTCTCTCCCTGGCTCCTAGTGTTTGGTTTTCCCCAGATGTCTCCTCTGTTCTGGTTTTGCCTTTTTATTATTAGTTGCATTTTTGGATCCCTGCCTTTGTTTACTGTTTTGCCCCATTAAACTCCCAAGAGATCTCCTCAGCCTCTGCCTCTGCATTTGGGTCCTCCAAACCACAACTAAACCCTGACAGAAAGATGTTAATCAAGTAATCTATGAAACTCTGGGTATAACTATAATCCTTTAATTTCCTCCCATGTACCTCGGAATACTTCCTGAGGGACTCAGTATCCGGGATACATACTTGTTGAGGATATCTATGATTGCAGCAATTGAAGCAAGAAAGCAATTACTAAATGTTAAAATGCAGAACTGGAAGAAATCTATCTAATGACATGTATCTTCTTTTCCATGGCGTACGTTTGCAGACAATGTCTTCGTGGACAGTAACATTCATTAGTGCAATCCACATTGTGGATAGCTACATCCTATATGACAGTAAGGTACTCAACGTAGCCAAAACCTACTGGGTATACCAATATGCAATAAACATCCCTAATTCATCTACTGAAAAATGTTTCTATTTTCTTACACTTAAATCATGTCTTAACTTTTAAACAGTAACCTTTGCTGAAAGATCTTAACTAAGTATAACAACATGAACTATAAATTTCTTATCAGTTCACATATACTTTTTGTAGCATTTTACATTGACACTTTGTTTTTTAACTGTGTTGTAGTAGGTTGACCTTACTATATGTAAATATCATTCTGTGCCTTTTTGGTCTGAAAGGGAACTTTCTAGTTCAGACCAGGACCATCCAGATCACTGGACAATGACTCAGAAGACTCTCCCTCACTTTGGACATGTTCCCCTGTGGCTGTATGTGCTTCCATGTCCTCTTTAGGGTTAGGTACAGAGGGTTAGGTGTAGGGTTAGGTGTAGGAATAGTGTCACGATGACATCCCCCTAAATCAGTCGTTTGACCGAAAAAGGTATGGTTCAGGGAGTCAAAGGCAAGGCACTGGCCGACGCATGTCACTCAAGAGCTCATCTCCTTTTGTTTGGCCCGGGTAGGAAGTACACAGCAAAGACATTCTAAAAAAAATTAAATAAAAATTGTTGGATGGAATTACAGAATAGGATAGCATGGAGGCCCTTTAACAGGTCCCAATACCATCCAAATTCCTCCATACGATTAAAGTCAGAGTAAATGGTGAAGGTAAGCGTTGATCATATAGTAGAGGTAGAAAGGATACTATAAAATATTCTAAACTAAATAAAAGGAATTTTTGGAACACATCATCAGTAGTGGACCTCAAGATCATCGGGTGTTTCGGCCATTATCACTAGACACCCTCACTCGAGGACGGCCCAGACAGGGATGATCAGTCCCTGCTGTGTGTCCAATAGCCAATTAGGTTTAAAGAAATCTAAAACTAAGTCAATCACAGCATAAAAGAAGGAAAAAACTACGAAAGGTCAAAGGTCAAGGTCCGATTTAGGACCCATTACCTTAGTGAAAAAATCTACAATGAAAGGTCAAAGGTCAAGGTCCGGCTTGGGACCTATTGACTTAATATAAAATTATAAAGCAAGGTCGATATGACCATTAAGATGAGACCATCAAGATCAATACCCGATTGGGCATTGTAAAAGAACCTACGTCCCGTTGCACCCTCGGCCTAGGGTTAGGGTTAGGGTTAGGTACAAGAGAATATTATCTCGATGACTCTCCCCGCCTCGTCCGACGACTGGGCGGTTGCAATGGAGAGTCAAAGGCAGTGCACGGGCCCACGCTCGTCATCCGCAGCCTCCCTTTCCTAAGTCTTATCAGGTCTCAAAACACTCCATAACGGTAAAGCCAGCATACAAAAATGTAAACATGCATAAATCATTTTGTGAAAGTATAAGGTGCACCTTAAAACACCCTAAAATAAATAATTTTTGGAACACATCATCAGTAGTGGACCTCAAGATCATCGGGTGTTTCGGCCATTATCACTAGACACCCTCACTCGAGGAAGGCCCAGACAGGGGTGATCAGTCCCTGCTGTGTGTCCAATAGCCAATCAGGTTTGAATAAATCTAAAACTAAGCCAGTCACAGTATAAAGGGGGGTGAAAAACTTACCTCCATACCCCTCGGTAAACAGGTCGGTTGTTGACACCGTTAGGTTACTCCGCCCTGCCCCGGTAAGGGTGAAGATCTGGGTTCTATGTTGTCTGAGTAAGTGGGGAGAACTTGATCCTATGCTCCATACACCGCACAGCCCCAGGGTCAAGTATGTCATGCCCAAACCATACATAAACTGTGTGAGACCAAGGCATGTTAAAAAAACGGATTTACATTGGGGCTGGGTTTATCTATCAGTATAGCTACTTCACTCATGGTTTGTCTTAAAGGGTCACTTGAAAATAAGAATTATGGGAACTAAAGTAGGGGAAGAAACAAATAACATTAATTAAAACCAGTATGGTGAAGAAAATTAAAGGTTTTAGTAAAGATTTAGCTCTAAAAGTTACCCATAAGGCATTGCGGTAGTATAGACCAATAAAAACGGATATTAAGGTGAATTATCTAACTTATTCCACCTTTTTTGGGGTTTGGAGACCTTGATAGGGTAAATTGGGACCCAGATGGTTTTACTTAAGTTTAGGACCGGGGCCCCTAGGGCCTTAGGGTTAGTTAAAAAGGTCCAAAGAGGTGTTAATCATTAGTAATTACTAAATGGAATACTCCAATAGGTATAAGGTTAGGGTCAAATGACCTTTGACCTTAGGGTTAGAAATAAAATTCTGTTTAGGGTCCATTAGGATCTGGAAGGTCTTCCTTAGGTTTAGGCATGGGGCCCTAGGGCCTTAGGGTTAGTTTAAAAGGTCTGGATGGGTGTTAACCCCCAGGAATAATACTTATTTTAAATGTCCTAGAGGAACTAAGGTTAGGGCCAGGGAGTCATTTAGTTATTGGTAATGGAGATCGGAGAGGGCAGAGCCAGAGGGAACCGCCTATACGGGCTGCATTCTCTCCCGCCGGATCGGGCCGTACACTCTGCCCCCCCTCTCTCCACTCCCTCAAAAATAATTCTGAGGGAGGAAAGGTGGGGGAAGTAGGTTAATTATCAATTAGTTTAAAGAATTATAATCAAAAAGGAAGGATCAGAACCTGAATTACAGGCACATCCACCTTGTCAAAAGGCCATCCGGTCTTTTGAGTTTAGGAGGTTTGGTTAAGACAACTGGAGTGAAGGGAAGCCCGTTCTTCCGATGGCTCTGGCAAGGGTTAGGTACAAGAGAATATTATCTCGATGACTCTCCCCGCCTCGTCCGACGACTGGGCGGTTGCAATGGAGAGTCAAAGGCAGTGCACGGGCCCACGCTCGTCATCCGCAACTTCCACTTCCTAAGTCTTATCAGGTCTCAAAACACTCCATAACGGTAAAGCCAGCATACAAAAATGTAAACATGCATAAATCATTTTGTGAAAGTATAAGGTGCACCTTAAAACACCCTAAAATAAATAATTTTTGGAACACATCATCAGTAGTGGACCTCAAGATCATCGGGTGTTTCGGCCATTATCACTAGACACCCTCACTCGAGGAAGGCCCAGACAGGGGTGATCAGTCCCTGCTGTGTGTCCAATAGCCAATCAGGTTTGAATAAATCTAAAACTAAGCCAGTCACAGTATAAAGGGGGGTGAAAAACTTACCTCCATACCCCTCGGTAAACAGGTCGGTTGTTGACACCGTTAGGTTACTCCGCCCTGCCCCGGTAAGGGTGAAGATCTGGGTTAGGGTTAGGTATAGGAATAGTATCACGATGACATCCCCCTCAATCAGTCGTTTGACCGAAAAAGGTATGGTTCAGGGAGTCAAAGGCAAGGCACTGGCCGACGCATGTCACTCAAGAGCTCATCTCCTTTTGTTTGCCCGGGTAGGAAGTACACAGCAAAGATATTCTAAAAAAATAAATAAAAATTGTTGGATGGAATTACAGAATAGGATAGCATGGAGGCCCTTTAACAGGTCCCAATACCATCCGAATTCCTCCATACGATTAAAGTCAGAGTAAATGGTGAAGGTAAGCGTTGATCATATAGTAGAGGTAGAAAGGATACTATAAAATATTCTAAACCAAATAAAAGGAATTTTTGGAACACATCATCAGTAGTGGACCTCAAGATCATCGGGTGTTTCGGCCATTATCACTAGACACCCTCACTCGAGGACGGCCCAGACAGGGATGATCAGTCCCTGCTGTGTGTCCAATAGCCAATTAGGTTTAAAGAAATCTAAAACTAAGTCAATCACAGTATAAAAGAAGAAAAAACTACGAAAGGTCAAGGTCCGGATTAGGACCCATTACCTTAGTGAAAAAAATCTACAATGAAAGGTCAAAGGTCAAGGTCCGGCTTGGGACCCATCAAGATGAGACCATCAAGATCAATACCCGATTGGGCATTGTAAAAGAACCTACGTCCCGTTGCACCCTCGGCCTAGTCACCTAAGCTGGACTAGGGGATGTATGACTACCACCTAGGTCCCGTTGCATCCACGGCCTAGTCA